>NC_079493.1:86249705-86567158 GCF_030052815.1 Hevea brasiliensis | reverse complement strand
ACACTTTAATTAGTCAAAAGAATAGGCCTTAGATCATGCAACAATTGCCAGAATTAAAAGTAGGCCTTCGTTCACTTATGGAACCAGTAATTGCACGCCATACCAATGGTGGCTTCACCATGTGTGCCACCACACCTCTTGATCCAACCAGCAATGAATCAATCATCTCATGATCAAATCACACAATTAAATCATATAATCAACAATCTAAATGGCAAATATAGTGGCTCTGATACCAATTGAAGGAACGGAAGCGGGGAAAAACACACCGATTATATTTCATTGAATTCAAAAATTTTCACCGTAGGTCACATGCACCATGCAAGATTTATTTTTATCTATTTGATTTCAATGATAAACAACATATTAAAACTCTTTTAATATGTTTTTGGATCTGTATTTTGCTATTTAAGATTTTGAAAATTAATCAGATTAATTTTAGAACTCCTATATTAAATCAAGAACGATTACACTGTAACCTCTTGATGCACTCAAGGTGTCTGCGCCTTTGAGATTCGTCTTCAGGACACCAAATGTTGTCCCTCTAGCTTGTCCACACCAAGAACACCTATGGCAGCCCTTGAACAGCTTCTAAAGCCTTTTCTATTAATTAGAAATTCAAGTTCTGCCTTTTAAGAGATTAGAGATGTAAACAGGACACTAGAAACAATTTCTAGTGTTCTTAATTCAAGAGATTGATGGTTAATCTCTTTGAATTGATGAGAGATGAAGAGAAATAGCTGGAGAGGCTCAAAGTGGCGTGACAAATGAGAGGAGAGGCTGCTGGTTATTTTTCTTTCATAACCACACTTAAATAGCTAGGTTAACACATTAAACCCTAGCCACATGTTACCTTTTGATTAGCTCTAGGTTTAAGTGACCCAATCACATTGTGCCAAGTGTCAAACCTATATTTAATCTTGATTTTAATCATCTTACATGATTAAAAAAAAACATTTGGCAAGCTTATGTGTAATCCCATGTGTCACCATCTCATGGTGCCACGTGTCACACTGTGAAATGACCAAAATGCCCCTATGTCTTAATTTTGAGTTCTTAACACAAAATAATTATTTTCTTCTTCTAATTAATTTATATCAAATATAAATTAATTAATTAATCTCTATTAATTAATTTCTCATCAATTAAATTCATATTTAAACACTTTAAATATAAATTTAATTTATACTACACATCCAATAATCTAGATTTGGTTTCAAGTCATGCTAGGGACTTTGCAATTTAATCAAGAACAAACCTATTTAATTAATCAATTAAACTCTTTAATTAATTAATTAAATCATATTTAAATAGGTGATAACTTGTGTATGTGTGTGACTCACTAGGCTCATCACTAATTGGCAATGAGACATGATATCAACTCTTAATATCATCAGAACTCTTTCTTACCATAAATTATTTCTCTAAATCATTGTATGAACATCATAGTCCATGGTTAACACCTAGCATAGCATGCCATGGCCACCCTATTAGTAATAAGATTTACCTTAAATGAACCTATAATCATATGTTACCATGCACTAGAATCTCTCTGCTACAAAATCCCAACTCAAGTCGAGTCATGGTTTATGTCAAACTCCATTTGCTATGAATATTATGTTCTCTTTAATTCCAGCTTGATTAAAAGATTTTCTCATCGTAAACTCTTTCTCAATAAATCTATCCGTCTCCGCCAGGAACTTGAAACATCAAGAACAATTAAATGAACATAGGATTTTATCTCTATTTACTTAGAGGAGCAGATTCCATCTTGATCAACACCTACCTCCATATATAACTAGCAGGAGCCAACACATGCCCATATACCCATACACAAGACAAGTATGAAAGCAAAGATCAAACTCAAACTACCTATATACAAGATAATCTGGCTATCTCAGTCTAAAGATTATATGCATCGATATGATTTATGACAAAACATTGACAAGAGTAAACTATGTGCTTGTCATAAGTGTCACCGTTCGCCTACTTATCATTTATAAGTGCCTATCATGTTTTTTATATAGCATGAGACTCACCATTCCATCTTATTTATATCTCATATAAATAACCTGGGAACAAACATGAATATAATTTTTCTGGATAAGTCATGTCCTTATTATGAAGTATCCTTTGATTGTGAACCTATTTATGATACTTTGTGCTAGAAATATTGTCACTCATATTCTTAATAACTTAAGAATAATATTTCTAACAAAATATCAATGGACCTTTCTATTACACATAAATATATTATGTAAACGGAAAAGTGGAAATGCCTTTATTAATAAAAATATGTACAAGATACATACTAAATGATATGCTCTAGGCATACTACTAACATAAAGGCCATGTTGTCTACTTGGAATCGCAATTATAGGGTATTTTCTTTCAATGATGTCGACACGACACCTACCGTAGAAGAATATCGACATTCGCTGGAAAATCCCTTATGTAGCTCGAATCAGATTTATCTCCACCTTAATCACGCATAAACATGAAATGGTTTGCTTACATAATAGAGTCCCAACAAAGGAAGCTAAAGCAAAATAAACCGTTAAGGAAACTCACTTGGTGGCCTTGGATCTACATTAAGATGCAATTGGACCAAAGACATTCAAAGTGAGAAATGGATAAGGCTTTATCGCTTTAGCTCAGGAATTGTTACCCATAATGTCACTAATTATTTTGGGCGTTGGAGAAATAGAATGTCAATCCAATATCTGCTATTCTTGCAGAGACCTTCTTGACCTTAATGTATTGCCGTCATCATGGCAAGGGAATCATTAAGTGCTGAATCCCACTACTGTATCTTTGGATCCTCAATCATATTTGTCCACTAGAAACTAAGGGTTTGACTCGCATCACCAACCCATTATTGAAAAGTTGGTTAAGTTAGTAATTAGGCGAAGGGATGAACGATAATGGCAAGCTTAAATTCTAAATTTTAGTAGTCACAATTATTATTGAGGAAGTTATGGATCATGCCAACCCATCTTGATCAAGACGGAGGTCATCATTTTGTACCATTGATAGGGCTAACCGATGCACAAGCTACGTCCCAGCTATGATAATGATGTAATTCGGCTTGACTCAATTTGTTTCTGATACTGAAGGATTTTGTCAAACTCATTTCTATCATGAACCATGCAGAGAAGATGAATTGAAGGCTTTGTGAAAATCCTGGGAAGAGGTGACCTTGATGAAATGGTCACCTAAAGGGCCAAGTACAATTGAGGAATATTTCTTATGGAGAAACGGGAGAGATAAGGAATATCAAATCTCCAAATTAGCAGGGTACGAGGAAAATATATCTTGCTAAGAAGTCTGTTTAGAAAGAGGTGATATCAGATCGAGTAGCCCTTTTAGAAATTTGACTATTGAGAACTAACAATTTAAAAAGCGCATAAAAAGTTTAGAAAGTCAAGAGCAAGCATTGGAAAGGGAAGTAAAGAGACTTAGAGAAGAGATGATTACTGCAGAAACGGAACATGAGAGGCGAAAAACCCAGTGGGAGAAAGAGAAGGCTTCGCTCTAAAGAACAGTAAAGCAGAAGGAGATGCAAAATGGCAAATTACGAGAAAAACTGGAATATCATGAGATATTTGTAACGATCGGCTCCAACCACTAGAGGAATTGTCCGCTGGCCATAAGCCTCACGGATTTGTCCCATAGGTGGAATGGATAATTTCTCAGGAGATCACCCATCTTAGGATTTCTCTCAAGTGAGCACGCTAACCACGAGTTCTTCCAAATCTCCAGGCCATTCCACCAAAAGGCGCCTCTAGTGATTAGTTCCCTATCTTATATATCATTACTTTTTGAACGCAAGACCATCTCCGTGCTTTGCCAATGTGGGATTTGCCTAAGGGACCTTTCTCCTCCCTTTCGAGACTCACTTCCTCAATCGAGGTTTGCCCCACTATCGCCCAAGAGGACACGCGAGCGCTCTAATTTTGCATAGCTGATATATTTCACTATTCCATTGATCGTGTCATCTGCACAATTAAGGGATTAGAACCACATCTAAGACAACTAGATAAGCCCTAAACACAAATAATTAGTAATTGTTAAATAGTTAAGTATAAATAAGAAAACATAACACAAGAAGTTAAATGAGCCGAGAGTCAAAGTGATTGGTGACCTTCTGAAGGATTGTAATCGATTTAAACTCAAATTTTGAACCATAATATGTGATGTTGTAGTCCTTAGGACTATTACGAACACAGTGGAAAAGAGAAAATCATGAAAAAGAATTGTTAAGCCAGTCAAATAATTAGGTCAGGGATCCAGAAGAAATATTGAATAATTTGCAAACCGGGTCGAACCGGCGAGGGACAATTTGGTCAATTTACCTGAGAGCTGACTCCTGACCTAACTGTCAAATAAAATCGGAGAAAAGAAAATTTCAGAATCAGAAATTAAATTAAAGAACTAATAAATAAATAAAGGAAAAAAGGAAAAGTAAAAAGTGATGACATCATGCATGACCTCATGCATGATGTAATAGTTATTATAATTAAAATTTAATTAATTTAAATTTGTGGTCTTCCTAAAGATATAAAAAAAGAAAGAAAAGAAAAGAAAAAAAAAATCAAAAGTCTTCATCTTCCTCAAGTTGTTGTCCACCATTCTCTCTCCCTCTCCCTCACCAAAACACCATGGAAGCTTGCACTCAAGCTTTTGAACCCATCAATTAAACCCTAAATTCCCTAAATTTCTCCATTAGAACTTGATAACCTAACTTGAGAAGAAGCTTGAACAAGAAAGAAAGAAGAAAAGAAGAAGGGAATTGAAGATTGAAAATCAAAGTTTGAGGTTAGAGAGCAAACTTCTATTTCTTAGTTTAATCTCTATGTTTTTGGTCCAAGTAGCTTAGAAATTAACTTAAAAATAAAAAGAACATAATTGTAGGAGGACTAGAGGAAAAATTCAGCCAGTTAGGGTTGTGATGATAATGTATGAATTTGATTGAATAAATAGTGGCCGAATTTTCCAGTGTTTTCAATAGCTGTGGTTTCAAACCATTTACAATGCTTTTCAATCAATAAGTATCCATCAAATATCATTCAAATAATTTTTCATAATTTAAAACAATAATATACAAATAGTCATAATTTATTTCAATTGAAAATTCAAAAGAAATAACTGTTGTGCACAAACCACTGATAATCGCCTCTTGGCCCCGACTAAGAGTTTCCTTCCCTTCCCCGAGTCTTTGCTAACTCAAACACACAATTTGAAGTGTCTCAAGACTCATTTAAATCATCTCTAATAATAAGGCTTAATACTTAATTTATTGAATTCGACATTTCCTTAGTCAACCTAAGATGTTGAACCTCGATGCAGTCTAGGTGAATTAGGTTTTAATTTTACCAATGTGTCATATTTAATAGCCTTTTAGTGTTGGTACATGTTACCCAATTTATTTTCATGTATATTGCATTTTATTGTAACTTGTCGGATTCCGGTATACTAATTTGACCTACCGGATGACCTAGTTTCTGCTTTGGTCAAAACTACAAACTTGTAGGTCTATATCTTATTACACGCGGCAAAATTTCAAGTCATTCGAGTTATGAGACCAAGTTATGGTCAATCTACCAATGCTGGAGAGAATGCACCAAAATGTTAGGTTTAGGTCATTTTTAGGTCACTTTTGGTTCACCAGTTTTTTGACCTGAAATTGTGTAAGCTATTTAGCATGGTTCTGGCCATTTCTGGGCTTTGGTGTCTTCATAAGAATTGTAGATATATGTCTTAACTATTCATGATAAAAATTTCAGGTCAATTGGACCTATTTTGAGTGAGTTATGGCTAAAATACTAACTGCTGCCCAAATGGTAAGTTTTCAGGTTTTCAAAGCACTAATCCGGATTTGGTTATTTTTCAAGTTACCTTCTATGCAGAATTTTAGTAAGCTTCCTTCATGAAAGTTGGCACATTTTGTGCCTAGTTTCACCTCCAATTGGTCCCATACAAATATGAGACGCAAACATAAGGGTCTAACACACAAAATACACTGCCCTATTACAACTTGTTCACCCTTTACCAATTTACACATCCTATGCTTACCAAGTTATTTCCTTCATGCCAATTCTGGTTTGTACCATACCATTAACACATTTTACTTCACATTGTTGGTCATTTTGGCAGCTTCTAACCACACTCAATGTGCACTCTATAACACGTAATTTTTCAAATCCAATTACAAATTATTTAACCACATGACATAGCTCATTTACATGTCCAAATTCAAACCTTTATACACATATACATGCTGCCATAACAAGCACCATAATTCAACAATATAATTCCATAAACCAAACCATGAAACAACACATTTTGATCTACACTTCAAAGTTGCCGATTTGTACATCTCTTTCAATTAGCTTTCAAGCTTTCAAAATCATACCTTACATATGGAATCCAAGTACCATACAATCAAACCTATAAATCATCATTCAAACCACTATTGACATGCAAATATAAACTGTTCTTATTGAAGTTTCATGGCTGCCAAAATGTACCTCTCCATTATCTCATCAAACTTCAAAAATCCTTCCACAAATCAACTACCCACAACACCCATTCAAAGTTTAATGAAACAAAAATTAAAAATACATACTTATCACTTTTGAAATTCTTCAAAACCTCACCAAAACTCAATTTTCTTGTTGCACTACCCAAGTTGTGTAGAACAAATTTAGTGAAGGAAAATGCAAGGATCATGGCTTGAAGATGAAAGAGTGAAGTTTGCATGGAGCTTGGAAGCTTCAGCCATGGAGGTTTTCTTTCAAGGGAATTTCGGTTGGTTTTGGCAAGGTGAGGAAGATGAAGTTTCTGTCCAAAAGATGCTTAGTGGTCCACTTAAGTGGAGTTAGTGGAGCATCATCACCCATTTTAATGTTTATTTATTCTAAATTTCCCAAATTATCACATTTAACTCCTATCTTTTGCTATTTAAATTAGGTACCACCAATTTAATTTTTTATGATATTTTCCAATTATAATATCATTTATTTTTAATGGACATTTAGGTCAAAAGAAAACTCATGGTGTAAATGACCACAATGCCCTATTCGGTTGCATTCCGATTTTTCAGAACACCGAGTTTTGTCATTTTCTCGATTTCTCATTTTTCTTTGTACTAATTAATTAATTTTTCTTTGATATTTCTAATGATATTTATACTTCAATAGACGTTTATTTAAGTCCTAAAAATATTTTCCAGGGTTCCCCACGGTCCAGGGCTAGCCAACTGTTCACGCACGCAACTTCCCGGTGCGGTCACCCATCGCTATAGTTTTCATCTCGTTTAACTTGGTTACATTTCATTGCTATTATTTTATTCTTTGTTTTTCTTGTATTTTCTTTTCTTGTATTTCATTATTTTATGTCTCCTCACCAATATTTAAGTGTAGTTATAGGCATCCTAGCTATCCGGACAACACTAGTCACAGGAACAGTAGAATGCACTACCGAGCATAGGTGTGTTACAATTCTCCCCCCTTAAAATAATTTTCGCCTCAAATTTTACTGCATCAATCTCTAAACACTGTGGGTACTGCCTCTCATATCCTCTTCACGCTCCCAAGTAGCTTCCTCGGCCTAAATGATGGTTCCACAAAGACTTTAACCATGTGTATCTATTTATTCCTCACCGCTTCACCTCATATGCCGTAATTTCTATGGGTTCTTCCTCATATCGAGGTATGGATTTACCTCAATCTCTTCAATCGATAGTACATGAGATGGGTCGATATGTACCGCTAACATGGACACATGGAAGACATCAGATATCCTTTCTAGCTCGAGGTAATGCTAGCCGATATGCCAAAGGACCCACTCTCTCCAGAACCTTATATGGTATGATGAAACGAGGACTCAGTTTCCCCTTTCTGCCACATCTCATAATCCTCTTCCAAGGAGAAACTTTAAGGAATACCTTATCACCCACTGCATATTCAATATCTCTTCTTCATATCAACATAGGACTTTTGACGGTCTGATACAGCCTTGAGTCGATCTCTAATCAATCTGATCTTTTTCTCTATCTGCTGAATAATTTCTTGCCCAATCATCTTTTTTTCACCTACTTTATCCTAACATAGGGGAGTTCTGCACTTTCTACCATACAAAGCTTCATATGGAGGCATTCCAACGCTTGATTGGTAGCTGTTGTTATAAGCAAACTCAATCAAAAGCAAGTGTGCATCCCAACTACCTTCAAACTCTATCACACAAGCTTGTAGGATATCCTCCAATATCTGAATTACCCTTTCAGATCAAGCATCTATCTCAGGGTGGAATGCTGTGCTAAAGTTCAATCTAGTTCCTAGGGCTCTCTGAAGACTACCCCATAATCTAAAAGTGAACCTAGGATCTCTGTCAGATACAATCGATACTAGCACTCCATGCAATTTTACAATTTCATATATGTATAATCTGGCCAATCTTTCCAGGTTATACTCCATCTGAACTGGCAAAAAGTGAGCAGACTTGGTCAGTCTGTCAACTATAACCCATACTGCATCATGACTATTATGTGTCCTCGTAAGTCCCGTGAACAAAATCCATGGTTATCCGCTCCCATTTCCACTCGTACTAGTAATGGATGTAACAAACCGCTTGGAACTTGATGTTCTACCTTTACTTGTCGACAAGTTAGGCATTTGGAAATAAATTTAGCTATATCCTTCTTTATACCCATCCACCAAGAATGCTCTTCAAATTTCCCTCTGTACATTTTAGTTCCACCAAGATGCATAGCAAAAGAAGACTCATGTGCTTCCTTCATAATGATCTGTCTCAAGTCAGCATTATTAGGAACGCACATTCTGCCCTGATGTAGCAATAAACCATCATCTCTCACAGAAAATTCAGGTTTCTTACCCTGCTAGACTTCTTTTAGTAGCTTCTGATATTTTTCATCATTCTGAGCAGCCATTCTGATCTGATCAATCAACACTGGCTATACATGCAATGCAACTACTGTCTGTCCTACATCATCAATCTCCAAACTAGCATGTTGTGCTTTCAACTCATGTACCATGGACAAAGGATAAACTCTGAGACTTGCCATAGTCTTATGACTTAAGGCATCAGCCACTACATTTGCTTTCCCTGGTTGATAGACTATTAAGCAATCATAGTCTTTAATCAGTTCTAACCATCTCCTCTGCCTCAAATTCAACTCCTTCTGGGTGCCCAAGTACTTCAAGCTCTTGTAATCTGTGTAAATGTAGCATTTCTCTCCATACAAATAGTGTCTCCAGATCTTCAGAGCAAGAACAATAGTTTCTAGCTCCAAATCATGTGTTGGGTAGTTCCTCTCATGCGGTTTCAGCTTGCGTGATGCATAAGCAATGACATTTCGATCTTGCATCAATACACAGCCTAACCCATTGTGAGAAGCATCACTATAAACTGTGTATTCTTTACCCGGTGTAGGTAAAGTAAGGACTGGAGCTTCAGTCAGACACCTCTTTAACTCATCAAAACTCTACTGGCATTTATCAGTCCACTGAAATTTTACATCTTTCCGAAGCAGCTTGGTCAGTGGAGAAGCTAACATAGAAAATCCTTTCACAAACCGATGGTAATATCCAGCTAAATCCAGAAAACTGTGAATTTTTGTGATATTCCTGGGTGGCTTCCAATTAAGGATAGCTTCTATCTTGTTGGAATCTACCTTGATCCCTTCAGCTGACACAACATGTCCTGAAAAGGAGATTTCTTTCAGCCAAAATTCACATTTCACAATTTGGCGTATAGTCGCTTTCTCCTTAAAGTCTCAGCATAACTGCAGATGTCCACATGCTCCTCTGCATTCCTTGAATATATCAAAATGTCATCAATAAACACCACCACAAACTGGTCGAGATATGGTCTGAAGATAGTGTTCATCAGATCCATAAAAGCAACTGGAGCATTAGTTAACCCGAATGGCATTACTAGAAACTCATAGTGGCCATATCGAGTTCTGAAAGCAGCTTTTGGAATACTTTTCTCTTGCACTTTCAATTGATAATAACCAGATCGCAAATCAATTTTGGAGAATACGGCTGCACCCTTCAACTGATCAAACAGATCATCAATGCGAGGCAATGGATATCTGTTCTTTATTGTCACCTTATTCAACTGCCGATAGTCAATACATAAGTGGAGAGTGCCGTATTTCTTCTTAACAAACAATACTAGTGCTCCCCAAGGTGACACACTAGGGCAGATGAAGCCATTTTCAAGTAGTTCTTACAATTGTACCTTTAACTCCTTCAATTCTGCTAGTGCCATTCTGTATGGTGTTATGGAGATTGGATCCACAACAGGCATAACATCAATCTCAAACTACACTTCTCTTTTCAGAGGTAATCCTGGCAATTCATCAGGAAACACATCCGAAAGTCACATACCGTAAGGATGTCCTCAATGCCGACTCCCACTTGGGTGTCTACCACATGTGCCAAGTATCCTTCACACCCTTTCTCGATCATTTTTCCGCTAGTGCAATCGAAATGACGCTTGATGGCAATAGCTGCCTCTCCTATGTATTACCACATCACTGCATCGAGGAGATCAAAAGTGATCGCTTCGCCTACAAAGTGAATCATGGCGTGATGCCCGCTAACCAATCCATGCCCAAGATGATATCATAATCTCTGAAGGGCATTTCAATAAGATCAGACAGAAAAGTATGTCCTTGGATCACCAAAGGACAATCCCTATACATTATATTAACCCTGACCTCTTGTCCTAGCGGACTTGTTACTAGCTCCTCAAAGTCCATTTTCACACACGGAACAGCAATGCAATCAATGATGCTAGTACTCACATAGGAATGGGTAAACCCGGATCAAATAATACAAACACATCTTGATTAAAAGTTGAGAAGGTACTAGCTACAACATCAGATGTCTTGGCCTCTTCTCTCTGCCTCATTATGTGACTCGACCAGAGCACCGCCTTGCTCGATTAATTCACGCTGCCTTGGCCGCTTGTCGACTACCCCTACCCCTGCCTCTACCTCTGCTAGTTGGTTGTGAACCTTTGGTGGCAGGACTCTGAATTGACCCTTCAGCAGTAGTAAGAGTTGGTCCAACTCTGCGAGTACTGGTGCAGTCTTTGGCAAAGTGCCCTGTGCCTCCATAGTTATAACATGCTCCTATGGCCTTATAGCATACCCCACCATGATTTCTTCCACAAGTTTCACATTGGCGGAGGGTAGGAACTTCTGTATCACGACTAGATGGAGGAGGTTTCTATCCCGAATATCTTTCCCTACCGAACTTTTTGCCACCTCTATTGTGTCTCGCAAAGTTCTTCCTCTTTCCAGTAGGACCACTGGAACTCTGTTCTACTGACTTTCCCTCTTTCTCTTTTTCTGTCTTCTCTGACTTCTTTTTCTCTAGGGCTGCTTTTAACTCAATTCTTTCTAATTTTAGTGCTTGAGAAATAAGCTTAGGGAAGTTGCTATGTTTGAATCCTACCACTTGTAACTGACATCGGGTTCAAGACGGTTTCAACCTCTTACATCTCTCCCTACTGGTAAAAGTAGACTTATCGTGATAATGGCTCAAAGTGGAAAATTCTTCATATTCAGCCACCGATCTACTCCTGCTTCGCACTTAGAACTCTTGCGCCTTCCGGTCCACATAAGCATCGTGACATATTTTTGTTTGAACTCCTTAGAAAATCATTCCATGTTAGCACCAAGGTTCTACTGCACTATGGGGAATGGTTTTCCACTACCATATGCATCCCCAGAAAGGCAGACACCGAATATTCAAATCCGAGCTCCTCTGCACAATGTAGGTTCTGAACACCCTATCCATTCTTTCTAACCACTGCTCGCCTCTAGAGGATCTATCGTCCCTTAAACTCTAGAGCCCCATATTTCATCATCTTATAATACTGCCTAGCAGAAGACTATGGCTGTACTACTGGTGTCTATCGTGGGACTTGAGTAGGCACATTACTAGCAATTTGTTGGAACATTGCAGCCATCTGCTGAGCAAACTGAGCAGGGAACTGCGATACTAAGGGGGCTGGTGAAGTTGATCCATCGACATTGTGCAGGGCTGGGGCATCCCCTTGTACTCTCAAATTTCTATAGATTGATCGACTGAACGATCACCCTCTTCCATAATCAATTT
The DNA here is from genome assembly GCF_030052815.1 of Hevea brasiliensis. NCBI lineage: Eukaryota > Viridiplantae > Streptophyta > Magnoliopsida > Malpighiales > Euphorbiaceae > Hevea > Hevea brasiliensis. The sequence goes on along the minus strand of NC_079493.1, from coordinate 86,555,003 downwards.
GAGGATCTTAGACCTCCTAAACAAATAACACAAGGAGATTTTCTCCCATTAGTGCATATTTATAATGTAATGTACTGTATGTATCAAGCAATGACATTGAGTAGTTGTACTATGAAGAAAGAATATTCAAATTATAGGTGAAAATAGAATTTAAAACCTGGCTCGATACTCACTAAAACATGTTACACCCTACCCTCCGTAAGGCATAACATGATCCCGTAGTATACCTAACAAATTACCAACTTCGCTTCATCGATAACCCATTAAATACACTACAAGGGATTTTAAAACTTTTCTTACTTCTTTTTACAAGGTGAGCACTATTTACAGTGTTAAAAATTTTTTGAATCAAGTGAAACAGCTAACACATTTGAAGTATTAATAATTTTTGTAAAAATTTTGGCAGAGTGCCATCTGTATTTTGAATAAAATAGTTCTACAAAAACCTATAAAAAAGCACTTCCTATATTTTGTTCAATCCTCAAACTCCAATATTCAATCAACACAATAAGTTTCTCAATAATTGTCAACTCAAACTCACAATAATTTTCCAGTGTTTTCAAAAGCTGAGATAAAAGAATATATCACAATATTTACAAGCCAAAATAATTTACAAATTTAGTTTACAACTTTGAGGTATAATTTTAATGTACAATTTTAATTTACAACTGCTCAAAACCAAGAACAATATATACATACAGTGAACATACATTACAATACAAAATGCAAAGTATGGTATACTCAATATACCCGATGAACTCTCAATGAAGAACTAGCAGCCTAGTCTGCTGCCCTGTCAGTCAGTCTACCTGTGATAGCAATGGAAAGCTATCGCTGAGCCAATGTCTCAATGGTGCACAACATTAACAAAATACAACTTCAAATCATAAATCATAAGTCGTACAAAGAGTGGATACTTAAAGCCATAGTTAAATTCAAAGATAGTGAATATCATAAAGAATTTAAACACCATTTCACAATATCACAATAAATATCAATAAATCACACACACAGCTTAATCATGTTCCAAAGTCCAATTCATCCCAAGAGCCGATGGCTAATGAGGAATAACATAGCTAGCTAGCAATAATATGAGTACTCATTCTATTTGCCCTCAACAAGCACACACCTCAACACTTCAGCCAGAGAGGGAATTCAAAGTCAATTCGTCCCACTAGACAAGCTAGTGAGGAATTCAATCAATACACATGATAGCTGTGGTTTCAAACCATTTACAATGCCTTTCAATCAATAAGTATCCATCAAATATCATTCAAATAATTTTTCACAATTTAAAACAATAATATACAAATAGTCATAATTTATTTCAATTGAAAAATTGAAAAGAAATAATCACAGTACAAACCTCTAATAATCGTCTTGGCCCCGACTCGTTGTTTCCTTCCCTTCCTCGAGTCTTTGCTAATCAAACACATAATTTGAAGTGTCTCAGTTGCTCATTTAAACCGCCTCTAACAATAAGGCTTAATACTTAATTTATTGAATTCTATTATTTCTTTAATCAACCTAAGATGTTGACCCTCGATGTAGTCTAGGTGAATTAGGTTTTAATGTTACCAATGTGTCATATTTAATAGCCTTTTAGTGTTGATACATGTTACCCAATTAATTTTCATGTATATTGCATTTTATTGCAATTTGTCGGATTCTGGTATACTAATTTGACCTAGTTCCCTCGATTTTTGGGTTTCAGTCAAAACTAAAAACTTATAGGCCTATGTCTTATTGCACTCGGGGCAAAATTTCAGGTCATTCTGAGTTGTGTAGACCAAGTTATGGTCAATTTACCAATGCTGGATAGAATGTACCAAAATGGTAGGTTTAGGTCATTTTTAGGTCACTTTTGGTTCGGCTAGTTTTTGGACCTAAAATTGTGAAAGCTATTTGGCTTGGTTCTGGCCATTTCTGGGCTTTGGTGTCTTCATAAGATTTGTAGATATATATCTAAACTATTCATGGTAAAAATTTCAGGTCAATTGGACCAGTTCTGAGTGAGTTATGGCCAAAATACCAACTGCTGCCCAATTGGTCAATTTTCAGGTTTTCAAAGTACTAATCCGGATTTGGTCATTTTTCAAGTCACCTTCTTGGCAGAATTTTGGTAAGCTTCTGGCAAATTTTGTGCCTATTTTCACCTCCAATTGGTCTCATACCAATTAGAGTCACACACATAAGGTTCTAAGCCAAAACATACACTGCCCTATTACAATTTGTTCACCCTTTACCAATTTACACATCCTATGCTTACCAAGTTATTTCCTTCATGCCAATTATGGTTTGTGCCATACCATTAACACATTTTACTTCACATTGTTGGTCATTTTGGCAGCTTGTAACCACACTCAATATGAACTCTATAACACAGAATTTTTCAAGTCCAATTACAAATAATTTAACCACATGACATAGCTCATTTACATGTCCAAATTCAAACCTTTATACACATATACATGCTGCCATAACAAGCACCATAATTCAACAATATAATTCCACAAACCAAACCATGAAACAACACATTTTGATCTACACTTCAAAGTTGCCGATTTGTACATCTCTTTCAATTATCTTTCAAGCTTCCAAAATCATATCTTACACATGGAATCCAAGTACCATACAATCAAACCTATAAATCATCATTCAAACCACTATTTACATGCAAATATAAACTGTTCTTATTGAAGTTTCATGGCTGTCAAAATGTACCTCTCCATTAACTCATCAAACTTCAAAAATCCTTCCACAAATCAACTAACCACATCACCCATTCAAAGTTTAATGAAACAAAAATTAAAAATACATACTTATCACTCTTGAAATTCTTCAAAACCTCACCAAAACTCAATTTTCTTGTTGCCTATCTACTGCCCAAGTTGTGTAGAACAAATTTAGTGAAGGAAAATGCAAGGATCATGGCTTGAAGATGAAGGAGTGAAGCTTGCATGGAGATTGGAAGCTTCGCCATGGAGGTTTTCTTTCAAGGGAATTTTGGCTGGTTTTGGCAAGGTGAGGAAGATGAAGTTTCTATCCAAAAGATGCTTAGTGGTCCACTTAAGTGGAGTTAGTGGAGCACCATCACCCATTTTAATGTTTATTTATTCTAAAGTTCCTAAATTATCACATTTAACTCCCATCTTTTGCTATTTAAATTAGGTACCACCAATTTAATTTTTCATGACATTTTTCAAGTGTAATATCATTTATTTTTAATGGACATTTAGGTCAAAAGACAACTCGGGGTGTCAAATGACCACAATGCGCCTATTCGGGTTGCATTCTCGATTTTTTGGTAACACCGAGTTTTGTTGTTTTCTCGATTTCTCATTTTTCTTTATACTAATTAATTAATTTTTCTTTCATATTTCTAATGATATTTGTACTTCAATAGACGTTTATTTAAGTCCTAAAAATATTTTCTAGGGTTCCCCGCAGTCTAGGGCTAATCAACGGTCCACGCCGCAACTTCCTAGTGTGGTCACCCATCGCTATGGTTTTCGGCTCGTTTAACTTGGTTACATTTCATTGCTATTATTTTTTTCTTTGTTTTTCTTGTATTTTCTTTTCTTGTATTTAATTATTTTATGTCTCTTCACCAATATTTAAGTGTAGTTCTAGGCATCCTAGCTGTCCGGACAACACTAGTCACAAGAATAGTAGAACACACTACCGAGCATAGGGGTATTACAGAAATGGTCATTTGTGACCAATTGGAGTATGTTAGAAATGTTGGAACCAAATGCAAATTTGGATTGCTTAGGGTCTTGCTGCAGGCAGCAGGACCAAGGTCCCTTTCAGGGACCAAAACTGAAAATTTACAGATCCAATTGGTTTGAGGCCAATTGGGAATGAAACTAGACACAAAATGACACATTTTTTATTTAGGAATCATGCCCAAAAAGTGACCAAAACCTAGTGAACAAATTGACCAAATCCGGAATTGGCAATCGACCAGATTAAAAATGACCAAATGAACAGTATTTGTTCATTTGGCCATAACTTGGGCTAGGCAAGTCTAAATGACCTGAAATTTTACCAGTGGAAATATGAGATATAGACCTAAAACTTTCATGAAGAATATAAACCCAAATTATGCCCTTAACTAAGTCATTTAGTTACCCAAAGTTGGTGACCTAAACCTGCTAGAACTGCAATTTGCCTAAAAACTGGTTAAGTCCAATTCGGTAGCCATAATTCAAATAGCTATAACTTGAGCTACAAAACTCCAATTGGAGTGATTCAAAAAGGAGAACAAATTTAAGACAATAGGGAACATTTTCTATGAAGAAAATTTTACCAAATTCTAACAGTAAAATGACCAATGGAACAGTGTAACATAAGACACCCAAAACTAAAAATTTGCAAATTTGCCTAAAAGACTTAGAATTTGAGTAAACAACCAAAACCAACAAATTTAGTAACCAAAATGTGGTATGTGGGAATTCCCATACCTATTAAGCCTTAGAAAGTTAACAAATTGACTTGAATAGTGTCATGAATAGTAACTCAAACACAAATTTTAAAGAACGCCAAGTTTAGCACATTAGAGCTAGGTAAAAGTGAATTTAAATTTATTTTTAGATTTATGCTAAGTTATGATATCAAGCACCGTGGAAACCGTGTGTTTCAAAGGGAAAAGAATACTCGTAAAGAGCTTGAGGAGTAGAGTCAAGGCCAAAAGATAACTCATATAAGGTTAGTGCACAACATAGAATTACTGTAAATTTTCTTCTGCATATTGTTTTGAATAAATTGAAATATTGAATTGTGACGTCATTGTGATGAAATATTTATTATGCCTTTTATTTAAATCGTTGAAAGTCATTTGTGTATATTTGAGATGGCATAAATGTTTAGTAAATTGTTAAGATAAGTTTTGAAACCACAGTGTCATGACCATATATTTGAACACCTCACTAGCATGACTAGTGGGGGAAATCAGTTTTGAATTTTGAGTCCTTCTCTGGCTAAAGTGTTGAGGTGTGTGCTAGTAGAAGAAGAAAAAGAATGGGTTCCCATATATTTGAGCTAGCCAGCCTTATGATGTGACTTCTCCTTAGCCTCTGGCTATTGAGATGATATTTGTTTCGAATGGCATGATATAACTGTGTGTTTTTATGTAAATGGTTTTGAGACTTTTGAAATAAAATTGTTTGAACTAAAATCTTGTAAATCATGTTTTGTATTGATATTGCATGTTTAGTTTAATTTTTGAATAAATATGTTTTAAATTCTGCATAAAGATTACTTTAGTATGTTTTTCACCACTGAGTCCTAATACTCAGCGATAGCTGTTATTGCTGTCGCAGATATAGAGGCTAGAGGAGCAGCAAAGTGAGCTACTAAGGATTGAGGAGCTACCTACTTTGAAGTTATCGGGTATATTTTATACCTTTAATGTAAAAACTGAAGGAGCGGAAGCGTGAAAAACACAAGTTTATACCATTGAATTCAAAAATTTTCACCTAGGGTCACATGCATCATGCAAGATTTATTTTTATCTATATGATAAACAACATATTAAAACACTTTTAATATGTTTGTTAGATCTGTATTTTCCATTTAAGATTTTAAAATTAATTAGATTAATTTTAGAACCCTAGATTAGATCAAGAACAAATACACTAACCTCTTGATGCACTGCAGTGTATTTGTGCCTTTCGGATGAATCTTTAGGACACCAGATGTTGTCCCTCTAGCTTGTCCACACCAAGAACACCTATGGCAGCCCTTGAACAGCTTTTAAAGCTTTTTCCATTATTTAGAAAATCAAGTTCTGCCTCTTGATGCACTGCTTTTTCCATTGTTGTCACGGTGTAGTGGAACTGCTGACTCAATGGAAGGAACTACTGCAAGTTCTGTCATGAACTTCTTTATCCAAACAACTTCCTTGTAGCATCTGATGCAGCAATATACTCAAATTTCTGAGTGGAATCTACAGTCACGCTCTGTTTGGAACTCTTTCAACTGACTGCTCCTCCATTACAAATGAACACATACCTAGAGGTAGACTTTCTATAGTCGATATCTGATTGGAAATCAAAATCAGTATAATCATCCACTTGCAAGTTTCCACCTCCATAAATCAAGAATAAATCCTTAGTTCTTCTCAAGTACTTAAGGATATTCTTAACAGCTATCCAGTGTTCCAAACCTGGATTGGATTGATACCTGCTAGTCAAACTAACAGCATATGCGATATCTGGCCTAGTACACAACATTGCATACATTAAACTTCCAATAACTGAAGCATATGGAATCCTGACCATTTTATCTCTTTCTTCAGGTGTCTTTGGAGACATCTCTTTAGAAAGGTGGATACCATGTCTCACTGGTAACAATCCTCTCTTGGAATTCAGTATGTTAAACCTCTTTAACACCTTTTCCAAGTATAGACTTTGGGATAAACCAATTATTCTTTTCGCTCTATCTCTATATATGCGAATCCCAAGAATATAGGTTGCCTCCCCTAAGTCTTCTATGGAGAATGTATTTGACAACCATACCTTTACAGTTGTCAACATATCTATGTCATTACCCATCAACAGTATATCATCCACTTATAAAACAAGGGAAGTGATAGCATTGTCACTAACCTTCTTATATACACATGCCTCATCCTCATTTCTTATAAAACCAAATGATTTAATGGCTTCATCAAAATGGATGTGTTAGTAGTATGCCCTAGAGCATATCATTTAGTATGTATCTTATACATATTTTTACTAATAAAAGGCATTTCCACTTTTCCGTTTACGTAATATATTTATGTGTAATAGAAAAGTTGCATTGATATTTTGTTAGAAATATTATTCTTAAGTTGTTAAGAATATGAGTGACAATATTTCTAGCACAAAGTATCATAAGTAGGTTCACAATCGAGGATACTTCATAATAAGGACATGACTAATCCAGAAAGATTGTATTCATGTATGTTCCCAAGTTATTTATATGAGATATAAATAAGATGGAATGGTGAGTCTCATGCCATATAACAAACATGATAGGCACTTATAAATGATAAGTAGGTTTAACTAAGGACACTTATGACAAGCACATGGAGTTTACTCTTATCAATGTTTTGTCATAAATCATATCAGTGCATATAATCTTTAGATTTGAGATAGCACAGTTATCTTATATATAGGTAGATTGAGTTTGATACTACTTTCATACTTGTACTATGTATGGGTATATGTGCATGTGTTGGCTCCTACTAGTTATATATGGAGGTAGGTGTTGATCAAGATGGAATCTGCTCTCTAAGTAAATAGAGATAAAATCCTATGTTCATTTAATTGTTCTTGATGTTTCAAGTTCTGGCCAGACATATAGATTTATTCGTAAAAGAGTTTCGATGAGAAAATCTTTTAATCAAGAACAGAATTAAAAGAGAACATAATATTCATAGCAAATGGAGTTTGACAAAACCATGACTCAAATTTTGAGTTGGAATTTTGTAACAGAGAGATTCTAGTGCATGGTAACAGATGATTGTAGGTTCATTTAAGGTAAACCTTATTACTAATTGGGTGGCCATGGCATGCTATGCTAGGTGTTAACCATCGTCTATGAGGTTCATAAAATGATTTAGAGAAATCATTTATGGTAAGAAAGAGTTCTGATGATTTTAAGAGTTGATATCATGTCTCATTGCCAATTAGTGATGAGCCTAGTAAGTTACACACATACACAAGTTATCACCTATTTAAATATGATTTAATTAATTAATTAAAAGAGTTTAATTGATTAGTTAAATAGGTTTGGTTTGCAATTAAATTGTAAAGTCCCTAGCATGACTTAAAACCAAATCTAGATTATTTTATTTTTATTATAAATTAAATATATATTTAAAGTGTTAAAATATGAATTTAATTAATGAGAAATTAATTAATAGATTTTAATTAATTAATTTATATTTGATATAAATTAATTAGAAGAAGAAAAATAATTATTTTGGGTTAAAAACTCAAAATTAAGACACAGGGGCATTTTGGTCATTTCATAGTGTGACACGTGGCACCATGAGATGGTGACACATGGGATTACACATAAGCTTGCCAAATGTTTTTTAATCATGTAAGATAATTAAAATCAAGATTAAATATAGGTTTGACACTTGGCACAATGTGATTGGGTCACTTAAACCTAGAGCTAATCAAAGGGTGACATGTGGCAAGGGTTTAATGTGTTAACTATTAGTAGTATGCCCTCGAGCATATCATTTAGTATGTATCTTGTACATATTTTTATTAATAAAAGGCATTTCCACATTTTTGTTTACATAAGATATTTATGTGCAATAGAAATGGTCCATTGATATTTTGTTAGAAATATTATTCTTAAGTTGTTAAGAATATGAGTGACAATATTTCTAGCACAAAGTATCATAAGTAGGTTCACAATCGAGAATACTTCATAATAAGGACATGAATTACCCAGAAAGATTGTATTCATGTATGTTCCCAAGTTATTTATATGAGATATAAATAAGATGAAATGGTGAGTCTCATGCCATATAACAAACATGATAGGCACTTATAAATGATAAGTAGGTCAACCAGGACACTTATGACAAGCACATGGAGTTTACTCTTATCAATGTTTTCTCATAAATCATATCGTGCATATAATCTTTAGATCCGAGATAGCACTTATCTTATATATAGGTAGATTGAGTTTGATATCGCTTTCATACTTGTACTATGTATGGGTATATGGGCATGTGTTGGCTCCTACTAGTTATATATGGAGGTAGGTGTTGATCAAGATGGAATCTGCTCTCTAAGTAAATACAGATAAAATCCTATGTTCATTTAATCGTTCTTGATGTTTCAAGTTCTGGCCAGACAGATAGATTTATTCGTAAAAGTGTTTCGATGAGAAAATCTTTTAATCAAGAACAGAATTAAAAGAGAACATAATATTCATAGCAAATGGAGTTTGACAAAACCATGACTCAAATTGAGTTGGGATTTTCTAACAGAGAGATTCTAGTGCATGGTAACATATGATTATAGGTTCATTTAAGGTAAAACTTATTACTAATTGGGTGGCCATGGCATGCTATGCTAGGTGTTAACCATCGTCTATGAGGTTCATGAAATGATTTAGAGAAATCATTTATGGTAAGAAAGAGTTCTGATGATATTAAGAGTTGATATCATGTCTCATTGCCAATTAGTGATGAGCCTAGTAAGTCACACACATACACAAGTTATCACCTATTTAAATATGATTTAATTAATTAATTAAAAGAGTTTAATTGATTAGTTAAATAGGTTTGGTTTGCAATTAAATTGCAAAGTCCCTAGCATGACTTAAAACCAAATCTAGATTATTGGATTTGTGGTATAAATTAAATTTATATTTAAAGTGTTTAAATATGAATTTAATTAATGAGAAATTAATTAATAGAGATTAATTAATTAATTTATATTTGATATAAATTAATTAGAAGAAGAAAAATAATTATTTTGGGTTAAGAACTCAAAATTAAGACACAGGGGCATTTTGGTCATTTCACAGTGTGACACGTGGCACATGAGATGGTGACACATGGGATTATACATAAGCTTGCCAAATGTTTTTTAATCATGTAAGGTGATTAAAATCAAGATTAAATATACGTTTGACACTTGGCACAATGTGATTGGGTCACTTAAACCTAGAGCTAAATAAATGGTGACATGTGGTAAGGGTTTAATGTGTTGACTGTTAGTAGTATGCCCAAGAGCATATAATTTAGTATGTATCTTGTACATATTTTTATTAATAAAAGGCATTTCTACTTTTCCGTTTACATAAGATATTTGTGTGTAATAGAAAAGGTCCATTGATATTTTGTTAGAAATATTATTCTTAAGTTGTTAAGAATATGAGTGACAATATTTCTAGCACAAAGTATCATAAATAGGTTCACAATCGAGGATACTTCATAATAAGGACATGACTTGTCCAGAAAGATTGTATTCATGTTTGATCCCAAGTTATTTATATGAGATATAAGTAAGATGGAATGGTGAGTCTCATGCCATAAAACAAACATGATAGCCACTTATAAATGATAAGTAGGCCGAACTAGTAACACTTATGACAAGCACATGGAGTTTACTCTTGTCAATGTTCTGTCATAAATCATATCAGTGCCTATAATCTTTAGACCTGAGATAGCACAGCTTATCTTGTTTATAGGTAGTTTGAGTTTGATACTGCTTTCATACTTGTACTATGTATGGGTATATAGGCATGTGTTGGCTCCTACTAGTTATATATTGAGGTAGGTATTGATCAAGATGGAATATGTTCCTCTTAGTAAATAGAGATAAAATCCTATGTTCATTTAATTGTTCTTGATGTTTCAAGTTCCTGGCCAGGACAGAGAAATTTATTCAGAAAAGAGTTTCTGATGAGAAAATCTTTTTAATCAAGAACTGGATTTAAAAGAGAACATAATATTCATAGCAAATGGAGTTTGACATAAACCATGACTCCAGCTTAAGTTGGGATTTTGTAACCGAGAGATTCTAGTGCATGGTAACATATGATTATAGGTTCATTTAAGGTAAACCTTATTACTAATTGGGTAGCCATGGCATGCTATGCTAGGTGTTAACCATGGTCTATGAGGTTCATGAAATGATTTAGAGAAATCATTTATGGTAAGAAAGAGTTCTGATGATATTAAGAGTTGATATCATGTCTCTTTGCCAATTAGTGATGAGCCTAGTAAGTCACACACATACACAAGTTATCACCTATTTAAATATGATTTAATTAATTAATTAAAAGAGTTTAATTGATTAGTTAAATAGGTTTGGTTTGCAATTAAATTGCAAAGTCCCTAGCATGACTTAAAACCAAATCTAGATTATTGGATTTATAGTATAAATTAAATTTATATTTAAAGTGTTTAAATATGAATTTAATTAATGAGAAATTAATTAATAGAGATTAATTAATTAATTTATATTTGATATAAATTAATTAGAAGAAGAAAAATAATTATTTTGGGTTAAGAACTCAAAATTAAGACACAAGGGCATTTTGGTCATTTCATTACAGACATGTGGCACCATGAGATGGTGACACATGGGATTATACATAAGCTTGCCAAATGTTTTTTAATCATGTAAGGTGATTAAAATCAAGATTAAATATACGTTTGACACTTGGCACAATGTGATTGGGTCACTTAAACCTAGAGCTAAATAAAGGGTGACATGTGGTAAGGGTTTAATGTATTGACTGTTAGTAGTATGCCCAAGAGCATATCATTTAGTATGTATCTTGTACATATTTTTATTAATAAAAGGCATTTCCACTTTTCCGTTTACATAAGATATTTATGTGTAATAGAAAAGGTCCATTGATATTTTGTTAGAAATATTATTCTTAAGTTGTTAAGAATATGAGTGACAATATTTCTAGCACAAAGTATCATAAATAGGTTCACAATCGAGGATACTTCATAATAAGGACATGACTTGTCCAGAAAGATTGTATTCATGTTTGTTCCCAAGTTATTTATATGAGATATAAATAAGATGGAATGGTGAGTCTCATGCCATATAACAAACATGATAGGCACTTATAAATGATAAGTAGGCCGAACCAGTAACACTTATGACAAGCACATGGAGTTTACTCTTGCCAATGTTCTGTCATAAATCATATCAGTGCCTATAATCTTTAGACCTGAGATAGCATAGTTATCTTGTATATGGGTAGAATGAGTTTGATACTGCTTTCATACTTGTACTATGTATGGGTATATAGGCATGTGTTGGCTCCTACTAGTTATATATGGAGGTAGGTGTTGATTAAGATGGAATATGTTCCTCTAAGTAAATAGAGATAAAATCCTATGTTCATTTAATTGTTCTTGATGTTTCAAGTTCCTAGCCAGGACAGATATATTTATTCAGAAAAGAGTTTCTGATGAGAAAATCTTTTTAATCAAGAACTGGAATTAAAAGAGAACATAATATTCATAGCAAATGGAGTTTGACATAAACCATGACTCCAGATTGAGTTGTGATTTTGTAATAGAGATTCTAGTGCATGGTAACATATGATTATAGGTTCATTTAAGGTAAACCTTATTACTAATTGGGTGGCCATGGCATGCTATGCTAGGTGTTAACCATCGTCTATGAGGTTCATAAAACGATTTAGAGAAATCATTTATGGTAAGAAAGAGTTCTGATGATATTAAGTGTTGATATCATACCTCATTGCCAATTAGTGATGAGCCTAGTAAGCCACACACATACACAAGTTATCACCTATTTAAATATGATTTAATTAATTAATTAAAAGAGTTTAATTGATTAGTTAAATAGGTTTGGTTTGCAATTAAATTGCAAAGTCCCTAGCATGACTTGAAACCTAATCTAGATTATTGGATTTGTAGTATAAATTAAATTTATATTTAAAGTGTTTAAATATGAATTTAATTAATGAGAAATTAATTAATAGAGATTAATTAATTAATTTATATTTGATATAAATTAATTAGAATAAGAAAAATAATTATTTTGGGTTAAGAACTCAAAATTAAGACACAGGGGCATTTTGGTCATTTCACAGTGTGACACGTGGCACATGAGATGGTGACACATGGGATTATACATAAGCTTGCCAAATGTTTTTTAATCATGTAAGGTGATTAAAATCAAGATTAAATATACGTTTGACACTTGGCACAATGTGATTGGGTCACTTAAACCTAGAGCTAAATAAATGGTGACATGTGGTAAGGGTTTAATGTGTTGACTGTTAGTAGTATGCCCATGAGCATATCATTTAGTATGTATCTTGTACATATTTTTATTAATAAAAGGCATTTCCACTTTTCCGTTTACATAAGATATTTATGTGTAATAGAAAAGGTCCATTGATATTTTGTTAGAAATATTATTCTTAAGTTGTTAAGAATATGAGTGACAATATTTCTAGCACAAAGTATCATAAATAGGTTCACAATCGAGGATACTTCATAATAAGGACATGACTTGTCCAGAAAGATTGTATTCATGTTTGTTCCCAAGTTATTTATATGAGATATAAATAAGATGGAATGGTGAGTCTCATGCCATATAACAAACATGATAGGCACTTATAAATGATAAGTAGGCCGAACCAGTAACACTTATGACAAGCACATGGAGTTTACTCTTGCCAATGTTCTGTCATAAATCATATAAGTGCCTATAATCTTTAGACCTGAGATAGCACAGTTATCTTGTATATGGGTAGAATGAGTTTGATACTGCTTTCATACTTGTACTATGTATGGGTATATAGGCATGTGTTGGCTCCTACTAGTTATATATGGAGGTAGGTGTTGATTAAGATGGAATATGTTCCTCTAAGTAAATAGAGATAAAATCCTATGTTCATTTAATTGTTCTTGATGTTTCAAGTTCCTGGCCAGGACAGATATATTTATTCAGAAAAGAGTTTCTGATGAGAAAATCTTTTTAATCAAGAACAGGAATTAAAAGAGAACATAATATTATAGCAAATGGAGTTTGACATAAACCATGACTCCAGCTTGAGTTGGGATTTTGTAACAGAGAGATTCTAGTGCATGGTAACATATGATTATAGGTTCATTTAAGGTAAACCTTATTACTAATTGGGTGGCCATGGCATGCTATGCTAGGTGTTAACCATCGTCTATGAGGTTCATAAAATGATTTAGAGAAATCATTTATGGTAAGAAAGAGTTCTGATGATTTTAAGAGTTGATATCATGTCTCATTGCCAATTAGTGATGAGCCTAGTAAGTTACACACATACACAAGTTATCACCTATTTAAATATGATTTAATTAATTAATTAAAAGAGTTTAATTGATTAGTTAAATAGGTTTGGTTTGCAATTAAATTGTAAAGTCCCTAACATGACTTAAAACCAAATCTAGATTATTGGATTTGTAGTATAAATTAAATATATATTTAAAGTGTTTAAATATGAATTTAATTAATGAGAAATTAATTAATAGATTTTAATAAATTAATTTATATTTGATATAAATTAATTAGAAGAAGAAAAATAATTATTTTGGGTTAAAAACTCAAAATTAAGACACAGGGGCATTTTGGTCATTTCATAGTGTGACACGTGGCACCATGAGATGGTGACACATGGGATTACACATAAGCTTGCCAAATGTTTTTTAATCATGTAAGATAATTAAAATCAAGATTAAATATAGGTTTGACACTTGGCACAATGTGATTGGGTCACTTAAACCTAGAGCTAATCAAAGGGTGACATGTGGCAAGGGTTTAATGTGTTAACTATTAGTAGTATGCCCTCGAGCATATCATTTAGTATGTATCTTGTACATATTTTTATTAATAAAAGGCATTTCCACATTTTCGTTTACATAAGATATTTATGTGTAATAGAAATGGTCCATTGATATTTTGTTAGAAATATTATTCTTAAGTTGTTAAGAATATGAGTGACAATATTTCTAGCACAAAGTATCATAAGTAGGTTCACAATCGAGAATACTTCATAATAAGGACATGACTTATCCAGAAAGATTGTATTCATGTATGTTCCCAAGTTATTTATATGAGATATAAATAAGATGAAATGGTGAGTCTCATGCCATATAACAAACATGATAGGCACTTATAAATGATAAGTAGGCCGAACCAGTGACACTTATGACAAGCACATGGAGTTTACTCTTATCATTGTTTTCTCATAAATCATATCAGTGCATATAATCTTTAGATCTGAGATAGCACAGTTATCTTATATATAGGTAGATTGAGTTTGATACTGCTTTCATACTTGTACTATGTATGGGTATATGGGCATGTGTTGGCTCCTACTAGTTATATATGAAGGTAGGTGTTGATCAAGATGGAATATGTTCCTCTAAGTAAATACAGATAAAATCCTATGTTCATTTAACTGTTCTTGATGTTTCAAGTTCCTGGCCAGGACAGATAGATTTATTCAGAAAAGTGTTTCTGATGAGAAAATCTTTTTAATCAAGAACAGGAATTAAAAGAGAACATAATATTCATAGCAAATGGAGTTTGACAAAAACCATGACTCCAATTTTGAGTTGGGATTTTCTAACAGAGAGATTCTAGTGCATGGTAACATATGATTATAGGTTCATTTAAGGTAAAACTTATTACTAATTGGGTGGCCATGGCATGCTATGCTAGGTGTTAACCATCGTCTATGAGGTTCATGAAATGATTTAGAGAAATCATTTATGGTAAGAAAGAGTTCTGATGATATTAAGAGTTGATATCATGTCTCATTGCCAATTAGTGATGAGCCTAGTAAGTCACACATATACACAAGTTATCACCTATTCAAATATGATTTAATTAATTAATTAAAAGAGTTTAATTGATTAGTTAAATAGGTTTGGTTTGCAATTAAATTGCAAAGTCCCTAGCATGACTTAAAACCAAATCTAGATTATTGGATTTGTGGTATAAATTAAATTTATATTTAAAGTGTTTAAATATGAATTTAATTAATGAGAAATTAATTAATAGAGATTAATTAATTAATTTATATTTGATATAAATTAATTAGAAGAAGAAAATAATTATTTTGGGTTAAGAACTCAAAATTAAGACACAGGGCATTTTGGTCATTTCACAGTGTGACACGTGGCACATGAGATGGTGACACATGGGATTATACATAAGCTAGCCAAATGTTTTTTAATCATGTAAGGTGATTAAAATCAAGATTAAATATACGTTTGACACTTGGCACAATGTGATTGGGTCACTTAAACCTAGAGCTAAATAAATGGTGACATGTGGTAAGGGTTTAATGTGTTGACTGTTAGTAGTATGCCCAAGAGCATATAATTTAGTATGTATCTTGTACATATTTTTATTAATAAAAGGCATTTCTACTTTTCCGTTTACATAAGATATTTGTGTGTAATAGAAAAGGTCCATTGATATTTTGTTAGAAATATTATTCTTAAGTTGTTAAGAATATGAGTGACAATATTTCTAGCACAAAGTATCATAAATAGGTTCACAATCGAGGATACTTCATAATAAGGACATGACTTGTCCAGAAAGATTGTATTCATGTTTGATCCCAAGTTATTTATATGAGATATAAGTAAGATGGAATGGTGAGTCTCATGCCATAAAACAAACATGATAGCCACTTATAAATGATAAGTAGGCCGAACTAGTAACACTTATGACAAGCACATGGAGTTTACTCTTGTCAATGTTCTGTCATAAATCATATCAGTGCCTATAATCTTTAGACCTGAGATAGCACAGTTATCTTGTTTATAGGTAGTTTGAGTTTGATACTGCTTTCATACTTGTACTATGTATGGGTATATAGGCATGTGTTGGCTCCTACTAGTTATATATTGAGGTAGGTGTTGATCAAGATGGAATATGTTCCTCTTAGTAAATAGAGATAAAATCCTATGTTCATTTAATTGTTCTTGATGTTTCAAGTTCCTGGCCAGGACAGAGAAATTTATTCAGAAAAGAGTTTCTGATGAGAAAATCTTTTTAATCAAGAACTGGATTTAAAAGAGAACATAATATTCATAGCAAATGGAGTTTGACATAAACCATGACTCCAGCTTAAGTTGGGATTTTGTAACCGAGAGATTCTAGTGCATGGTAACATATGATTATAGGTTCATTTAAGGTAAACCTTATTACTAATTGGGTAGCCATGGCATGCTATGCTAGGTGTTAACCATGGTCTATGAGGTTCATGAAATGATTTAGAGAAATCATTTATGGTAAGAAAGAGTTCTGATGATATTAAGAGTTGATATCATGTCTCTTTGCCAATTAGTGATGAGCCTAGTAAGTCACACACATACACAAGTTATCACCTATTTAAATATGATTTAATTAATTAATTAAAAGAGTTTAATTGATTAGTTAAATAGGTTTGGTTTGCAATTAAATTGCAAAGTCCCTAGCATGACTTAAAACCAAATCTAGATTATTGGATTTATAGTATAAATTAAATTTATATTTAAAGTGTTTAAATATGAATTTAATTAATGAGAAATTAATTAATAGAGATTAATTAATTAATTTATATTTGATATAAATTAATTAGAAGAAGAAAAATAATTATTTTGGGTTAAGAACTCAAAATTAAGACACAAGGGCATTTTGGTCATTTCACAGTGTGACACGTGGCACCATGAGATGGTGACACATGGGATTATACATAAGCTTGCCAAATGTTTTTTAATCATGTAAGGTGATTAAAATCAAGATTAAATATACGTTTGACACTTGGCACAATGTGATTGGGTCACTTAAACCTAGAGCTAAATAAAGGGTGACATGTGGTAAGGGTTTAATGTGTTGACTGTTAGTAGTATGCCCAAGAGCATATCATTTAGTATGTATCTTGTACATATTTTTATTAATAAAAGGCATTTCCACTTTTCCGTTTACATAAGATATTTATGTGTAATAGAAAAGGTCCATTGATATTTTGTTAGAAATATTATTCTTAAGTTGTTAAGAATATGAGTGACAATATTTCTAGCACAAAGTATCATAAATAGGTTCACAATCGAGGATACTTCATAATAAGGACATGACTTGTCCAGAAAGATTGTATTCATGTTTGTTCCCAAGTTATTTATATGAGATATAAATAAGATGGAATGGTGAGTCTCATGCCATATAACAAACATGATAGGCACTTATAAATGATAAGTAGGGAACTAAGAACACTTATGACAAGCACATGGAGTTTACTCTTGCCAATGTTCTCACATAAATCATATCTGCCTATAATCTTTAGACCTGAGATAGCATAGTTATCTTGTATATGGGTAGAATGAGTTTGATACTGCTTTCATACTTGTACTATGTATGGGTATATAGGCATGTGTTGGCTCCTACTAGTTATATATGGAGGTAGGTGTTGATTAAGATGGAATATGTTCCTCTAAGTAAATAGAGATAAAATCCTATGTTCATTTAATTGTTCTTGATGTTTCAAGTTCCTAGCCAGGACAGATATATTTATTCTGAAAAGAGTTTCTGATATGAAAATCTTTTAATCAAGAACTGGAATTAAAAGAGAACATAATATTCATAGCAAATGGAGTTTGACATAAACCATGACTCAAATTGAGTTGGGATTTTGTAATAGAGAGATTCTAGTGCATGGTAACATATGATTATAGGTTCATTTAAGGTAAACCTTATTACTAATTGGGTGGCCATGGCATGCTATGCTAGGTGTTAACCATCGTCTATGAGGTTCATAAAACGATTTAGAGAAATCATTTATGGTAAGAAAGAGTTCTGATGATATTAAGTGTTGATATCATACCTCATTGCCAATTAGTGATGAGCCTAGTAAGCCACACACATACACAAGTTATCACCTATTTAAATATGATTTAATTAATTAATTAAAAGAGTTTAATTGATTAGTTAAATAGGTTTGGTTTGCAATTAAATTGCAAAGTCCCTAGCATGACTTGAAACCTAATCTAGATTATTGGATTTGTAGTATAAATTAAATTTATATTTAAAGTGTTTAAATATGAATTTAATTAATGAGAAATTAATTAATAGAGATTAATTAATTAATTTATATTTGATATAAATTAATTAGAAGAAGAAAAATAATTATTTTGGGTTAAGAACTCAAAATTAAGACACAGGGGCATTTTGGTCATTTCACAGTGTGACACGTGGCACATGAGATGGTGACACATGGGATTATACATAAGCTTGCCAAATGTTTTTTAATCATGTAAGGTGATTAAAATCAAGATTAAATATACGTTTGACACTTGGCACAATGTGATTGGGTCACTTAAACCTAGAGCTAAATAAATGGTGACATGTGGTAAGGGTTTAATGTGTTGACTGTTAGTAGTATGCCCAAGAGCATATCATTTAGTATGTATCTTGTACATATTTTTATTAATAAAAGGCATTTCCACTTTTCCGTTTACATAAGATATTTATGTGTAATAGAAAAGGTCCATTGATATTTTGTTAGAAATATTATTCTTAAGTTGTTAAGAATATGAGTGACAATATTTCTAGCACAAAGTATCATAAATAGGTTCACAATCGAGGATACTTCATAATAAGGACATGACTTGTCCAGAAAGATTGTATTCATGTTTGTTCCCAAGTTATTTATATGAGATATAAATAAGATGGAATGGTGAGTCTCATGCCATATAACAAACATGATAGGCACTTATAAATGATAAGTAGGCCGAACTAAGAACACTTATGACAAGCACATGGAGTTTACTCTTGCCAATGTTCTCATAAATCATATAAGTGCCTATAATCTTTAGACTGAGATAGCACAGCTTATCTTGTATATGGGTAGAATGAGTTTGATACTGCTTTCATACTTGTACTATGTATGGGTATATAGGCATGTGTTGGCTCCTACTAGTTATATATGGAGGTAGGTGTTGATTAAGATGGAATATGTTCCTCTAAGTAAATAGAGATAAAATCCTATGTTCATTTAATTGTTCTTGATGTTTCAAGTTCCTGGCCAGGACAGATATATTTATTCAGAAAAGAGTTTCTGATGAGAAAATCTTTTAATCAAGAACAGAATTAAAAGAGAACATAATATTATAGCAAATGGAGTTTGACATAAACCATGACTCCAAATTGAGTTGGGATTTTGTAACAGAGAGATTCTAGTGCATGGTAACATATGATTATAGGTTCATTTAAGGTAAACCTTATTACTAATTGGGTGGCCATGGCATGCTATGCTAGGTGTTAACCATCGTCTATGAGGTTCATAAAATGATTTAGAGAAATCATTTATGGTAAGAAAGAGTTCTGATGATTTTAAGAGTTGATATCATGTCTCATTGCCAATTAGTGATGAGCCTAGTAAGTTACACACATACACAAGTTATCACCTATTTAAATATGATTTAATTAATTAATTAAAAGAGTTTAATTGATTAGTTAAATAGGTTGGTTTGCAATTAAATTACAAAGTCCATAGCATGAATTAAAAACAAATCTAGATTATTGTATTTGTAGTATAAATTAAATTTATATTTAAAGTGTTTAAATATGAATTTAATTAATGAGAAATTAATTAATAGATTTTAATTAAATTAATTTATATTTGATATAAATTAATTAGAAGAAGACAAATAATTATTTTGGGTTAAGAACTCAAAATTAAGACACAGGGCATTTTGGTCATTTCAAAGGGTGACACGTGGCACCATGAGATGGTGACACATGGGATTACACATAAGCTTGCCAAATGTTTTCTAATCATGTAAGATGATTAAAATCAAGATTAAATATAGGTTTGACACTTGGCACAATGTGATTGGGTCACTTAAACCTAGAGCTAATCAAATGGTGACATGTGGCAAGGGTTTAATGTGTTAACTATTAGTAGTATGCCCTAGAGCATATCATTTAGTATGTATCTTGTACATATTTTTATTAATAAAAGGCATTTCCACTTTTCCGTTTACATAAGATATTTATGTGTAATAGAAAAGGTCCATTGATATTTTGTTAGAAATGTTATTCTTAAGTTGTTAAGAATATGAGTGACAATATTTCTAGCACAAAGTATAATAAATAGGTTCACAATCGAGAATACTTCATAATAAGGACATGACTTATCCGTAAAGATTGTATTCATGTTTGTTCCCAAGTTATTTATATGAGATATAAATAAGATGGAAATGGTGAGTCTCATGCCATATAACAAACATGATAGGCACTTATAAATGATAAGTAGGCCGAACTAGGACACTTATGACAAGCACATGGAGTTTACTCTTATCATTGTTTTCTCATAAATCATATCAATGCCTATAATCTTTAGATCCGAGATAGCACGCTTATCTTATATATAGGTAGATTTGAGTTTGATACTGCTTTCATACTTGTACTATGTATGGGTATATAGGCATGTGTTGGCTCCTACTAGTTATATATGGAGGTAGGTGTTGATCAAGATGGAATATGTTCCTCTAAGTAAATACAGATAAAATCCTATGTTCATTTAACTGTTCTTGATGTTTCAAGTTCCTGGCCAGGACAGATAGATTTATTCAGAAAAGTGTTTCTGATGAGAAAATCTTTTTAATCAAGAACAGGAATTAAAAGAGAACATAATATTCATAGCAAATGGAGTTTGACAAAAACCATGACTCCAGCTTGAGTTGGGATTTTCTAACAGAGAGATTCTAGTGCATGGTAACATATGATTATAGGTTCATTTAAGGTAAAACTTATTACTAATTGGGTGGCCATGGCATGCTATGCTAGGTGTTAACCATCGTCTATGAGGTTCATGAAATGATTTAGAGAAATCATTTATGGTAAGAAAGAGTTCTGATGATATTAAGAGTTGATATCATGTCTCATTGCCAATTAGTGATGAGCCTAGTAAGTCACACACATACACAAGTTATCACCTATTTAAATATGATTTAATTAATTAATTAAAAGAGTTTAATTGATTAGTTAAATAGGTTTGGTTTGCAATTAAATTGCAAAGTCCCTAGCATGACTTAAAACCAAATCTAGATTATTGGATTTGTGGTATAAATTAAATTTATATTTAAAGTGTTTAAATATGAATTTAATTAATGAGAAATTAATTAATAGAGATTAATTAATTAATTTATATTTGATATAAATTAATTAGAAGAAGAAAAATAATTATTTTGGGTTAAGAACTCAAAATTAAGACACAGGGGCATTTTGGTCATTTCATAGCAGACACGTGGCACCATGAGATGGTGACACATGGGATTATACATAAGTTAGCCAAATGTTTTAATCATGTAAGGTGATTAAAATCAAGATTAAATATACGTTTGACACTTGGCACAATGTGATTGGGTCACTTAAACCTAGAGCTAAATAAATGGTGACATGTGGTAAGGGTTTAATGTGTTGACTGTTAGTAGTATGCCCAAGAGCATATAATTTAGTATGTATCTTGTACATATTTTTATTAATAAAAGGCATTTCTACTTTTCCGTTTACATAAGATATTTGTGTGTAATAGAAAAGGTCCATTGATATTTTGTTAGAAATATTATTCTTAAGTTGTTAAGAATATGAGTGACAATATTTCTAGCACAAAGTATCATAAATAGGTTCACAATTGAGGATACTTCATAATAAGGACATGACTTGTCCGTAAAGATTGTATTCATGTTTGATCCCAAGTTATTTATATGAGATATAAGTAAGATGGAATGGTGAGTCTCATGCCATAAACAAACATGATAGCCACTTATAAATGATAAGTAGGTCGAACTAGTAACACTTATGACAAGCACATGGAGTTTACTCTTGTAAATGATCACTCATAAATCATATCAGTGCCTATAATCTTTAGACCTGAGATAGCACAGTTATCTTGTTTATAGGTAGTTTGAGTTTGATACTGCTTTCATACTTGTACTATGTATGGGTATATAGGCATGTGTTGGCTCCTACTAGTTATATATTGAGGTAGGTGTTGATCAAGATGGAATATGTTCCTCTTAGTAAATAGAGATAAAATCCTATGTTCATTTAATTGTTCTTGATGTTTCAAGTTCCTGGCCAGGACAGAGAAATTTATTCAGAAAAGAGTTTCTGATGAGAAAATCTTTTTAATCAAGAACTGGATTTAAAAGAGAACATAATATTCATAGCAAATGGAGTTTGACATAAACCATGACTCCAGCTTAAGTTGGGATTTTGTAACCGAAAGATTCTAGTGCATGGTAACATATGATTATAGGTTCATTTAAGGTAAACCTTATTACTAATTGGATAGCCATGGCATGCTATGCTAGGTGTTAACCATGGTCTATGAGGTTCATGAAATGATTTAGAGAAATCATTTATGGTAAGAAAGAGTTCTGATGATATTAAGAGTTGATATCATGTCTCTTTGCCAATTAGTGATGAGCCTAGTAAGTCACACACATACACAAGTTATCACCTATTTAAATATGATTTAATTAATTAATTAAAAGAGTTTAATTGATTAGTTAAATAGGTTTGGTTTGCAATTAAATTGCAAAGTCCCTAGCATGACTTAAAACCAAATCTAGATTATTGGATTTATAGTATAAATTAAATTTATATTTAAAGTGTTTAAATATGAATTTAATTAATGAGAAATTAATTAATAGAGATTAATTAATTAATTTATATTTGATATAAATTAATTAGAAGAAGAAAAATAATTATTTTGGGTTAAGAACTCAAAATTAAGACACAAGGGCATTTTGGTCATTTCATTACAGTGACACGTGGCACCATGAGATGGTGACACATGGGATTATACATAAGCTTGCCAAATGTTTTTAATCATGTAAGGTGATTAAAATCAAGATTAAATATACGTTTGACACTTGGCACAATGTGATTGGGTCACTTAAACCTAGAGCTAAATAAAGGGTGACATGTGGTAAGGGTTTAATGTGTCGATCGTTAGTAGTATGCCCAAGAGCATATCATTTAGTATGTATCTTGTACATATTTTTATTAATAAAAGGCATTTCCACTTTTCCGTTTACATAAGATATTTATGTGTAATAGAAAAGGTCCATTGATATTTTGTTAGAAATGTTATTCTTAAGTTGTTAAGAATATGAGTGACAATATTTCTAGCACAAAGTATCATAAATAGGTTCACAATCGAGGATACTTCATAATAAGGACATGACTTGTCCAGAAAGATTGTATTCATGTTTGTTCCCAAGTTATTTATATGAGATATAAATAAGATGGAATGGTGAGTCTCATGCCATATAACAAACATGATAGTCAATTATAAATGATAAGTAGGTCGAACTAAGAACACTTATGACAAGCACATGGAGTTTACTCTTGCCAATGTTCTCATCATAAATCATATCTGCCTATAATCTTTAGACTGAGATATCACAGTTATCTTGTATATGGGTAGAATGAGTTTGATACTGCTTTCATACTTGTACTATGTATGGGTATATAGGCATGTGTTGGCTCCTACTAGTTATATATGGAGGTAGGTGTTGATTAAGATGGAATATGTTCCTCTAAGTAAATAGAGATAAAATCCTATGTTCATTTAATTGTTCTTGATGTTTCAAGTTCCTAGCCAGGACAGATATATTTATTCAGAAAAGAGTTTCTGATGAGAAAATCTTTTTAATCAAGAACTGGAATTAAAAGAGAACATAATATTCATAGCAAATGGAGTTTGACATAAACCATGACTCCAGCTTGAGTTGGGATTTTGTAACAGAGAGATTCTAGTGCATGGTAACATATGATTATAGGTTCATTTAAGGTAAACCTTATTACTAATTGGGTGGCCATGGCATGCTATGCTAGGTGTTAACCATCGTCTATGAGGTTCATAAAACGATTTAGAGAAATCATTTATGGTAAGAAAGAGTTCTGATGATATTAAGTGTTGATATCATACCTCATTGCCAATTAGTGATGAGCCTAGTAAGCCACACACATACACAAGTTATCACCTATTTAAATATGATTTAATTAATTAATTAAAAGAGTTTAATTGATTAGTTAAATAGGTTTGGTTTGCAATTAAATTGCAAAGTCCCTAGCATGACTTGAAACCTAATCTAGATTATTTGATTTCTAGTATAAATTAAATTTATATTTAAAGTGTTTAAATATGAATTTAATTAATGAGAAATTAATTAATAGAGATTAATTAATTAATTTATATTTGATATAAATTAATTAGAAGAAGAAAAATAATTATTTTGGGTTAAGAACTCAAAATTAAGACACAGAGGCATTTTGGTCATTTCACAGTGTGACACGTGGCACATGAGATGGTGACACGTGGCACCATGAGATGGTGACACATGGGATTACACATAAGCTTGCCAAATGTTTTTTAATCATGTAAGATTATTAAAATCAAGATTAAATATAGGTTTGACACTTGGCACAATGTGATTGTGTCACTTAACCCTAGAGCTAATCAAATGGTGACATGTGGCAAGGGTTTAATGTGTTAACTATTAGTAGTATGCCCTAGAGCGTATCATTTAGTATGTATCTTGTACATATTTTTATTAATAAAAGGCATTTCCACTTTTCCGTTTACATAAGATATTTATGTGTAATAGAAAAGGTCCATTGATATTTTGTTAGAAATATTATTCTTAAGCTGTTAAGAATATGAGTGATAATATTTCTAGCACAATGTACCATAAATAGGTTCACAATCGAGGATACTTCATAATAAGGACATGACTTGTCCAGAAAGATTGTATTCATGTTTGTTCCCAAGTTATTTATATGAGATATAAGTAAAATGGAATGGTGTGTCTCATGCCATATAACAAACATGATAGGCACTTTTAAATGATAAGTAGGCCGAACCAGTAACACTTATGACAAGCACATGGAATTTACTCTTGTCAATGTTCTGTCATAAATGATATCTGCCTATAATCTTTAGACCTGAGATAGCACAGTTATCTTGTATATAGGTAGTTTGAGTTTGATACTGCTTTCATACTTGTACTATGTATGGGTATATAGGCATGTGTTGGCTCCTACTAGTTATATATGGAGGTAGGTGTTGATCAAGATGGAATATGTTCCTCTAAGTAAATAGAGATAAAATCCTATGTTCATTTAATTGTTCTTGATGTTTCAAGTTTCTGGCCAGGACAGATAGATTTATTCAGAAAAGAGTTTCTAATGAGAAAATCTTTTAATCAAGAACTGGAATTAAAAGAGAACATAATATTCATAGCAAATGGAGTTTGACATAAACCATGACTCACTTTCAGCTGGGATTTTGTAATGCAGAGATTCTAGTGCATGGTAACATATGATTATAGGTTCATTTAAGTTAAACCTTATTACTAATTGGGTGGCCATGGCATGCTATGCTAGGTGTTAACCATCGTCTATGAGGTTCATAAAATGATTTAGAGAAATCATTTATGGTAAGAAAGAGTTCTGATGATATTAAGAGTTGATATCATGTCTCATTGCCAATTAGTGATGAGCCTAGTAAGTCACACACATACACAAGTTATCACCTATTTAAATATGATTTAATTAATTAATTAAAAGAGTTTAATTGATTAATTAAATAGGTTTGGTTTGCAATTAAATTACAAAGTCCCTAGCATGACTTGAAACTAAATCTAGATTATTGATGTGTAGTATATTTTAAATTTATATTTAAATTGTTTAAATATGAATTTAATTAATGAGAAATTAATTAATAGAGATTAATTAATTAATTTATTTTTGATATCAATTAATTAGAAGAAGAAAAATAATTATTTTGGGTTAAGAACTCAAAATTGAGACACAGTGGGCATTTTGGTCATTTCATTACAGGTGACACGTGGCACCATGAGATGGTGACACATGGGATTACACATAAGCTTGCCAAATGTTTTTTAATCATGTAAGATGATTAAAATCAAGATTAAACATAGGTTTGACACTTGGCACAATGTGATTGGGTCACTTAAACCTAGAGCTAATCAAAGGGTGACATGTGCCAAGGGTTTAATGTATTAACTGTTAGTAGTATGCCCTAGAGCATATCATTTAGTATGTATCTTGTACATATTTTTATTAATAAAAGGCATTTCCACTTTTTCGTTTACATAAGATATTTATGTGTAATAGAAAAGGTCCATTGATATTTTGTTAGAAATGTTATTCTTAAGTTGTTAAGAATATGAGTGACAATATTTCTAGCACAAAGTATCATAAATAGGTTCACAATCGAGGATACTTCATAATAAGGACATGACTTGTCCGGAAAGATTGTATTCATGTTTGTTCCTAAGTTATTTATATGAGATATAAATAAGATGGAATGGTGAGTCTCATGCCATATAACAAACATGATAGGCCCTTATAAATGATAAGTAGGCCGAACCAGTGACACTTATGACAAGCACATGGAGTTTACTCTGTCAATGTTCTCACATAAATCATATCTGCCTATAATCATTAGACCCGAGATAGCACAGCTTATCTTGTATATGGGTAGTTTGAGTTTGATATCGCTCAGACTTGTACTATGTATGGGTATATGGGCATGTGTCGGCTCCTACTAGTTATATATGGAGGTAGGTGTTGATCAAGATGGAATATGTTCCTCTAAGTAAATAGAGATAAAATCCTATGTTTATTTAATTGTTCTTGATGTTTCAAGTTCCTGGCCAGGACAGATAGATTTATTCAGAAAAGAGTTTCTGATGAGAAAATCTTTTTAATCAAGAACTGGAATTAAAAGAGAACATAATATTCATAGCAAATGAAGTTTGAAAAAATCATGACTCAAATTGAGTTGGGATTTTTTAACAGAGAGATTCTAGTGCATGGTAACATATGATTAAAGGTTCATTTAAGGTAAACCTTATTACTAATTGGGTGGCCATGGCATGCTATGCTAGGTGTTAACCATCGTCTATGAGGTTCATAAAATGATTTAGAGAAATCATTTATGGTAAGAAAGAGTTCTGATGATATTAAGAGTTGATATCATGTCTCATTGCCAATTAGTGATGAGCCTAGTAAGTCACACACATATACAAGTTATCACCTTTTTAAATATGATTTAATTAATTAATTAAAAGAGTTTAATTGATTAGTTAAATGGGTTTGGTTTGCAATTAAATTGCAAAGTCCCTAGCATGACTTGAAACCAAATCTAGATTATTGGATGTGTAGTATAAATTAAATTTATATTTAAAGTGTTTAAATATGAATTTAATTAATGAGAAATTAATTAATAGAGATTAATTAATTAATTTATATTTGATATAAATTAATTAGAAGAAGAAAAATAATTATTTTGGGTTAAGAACTCAAAATTGAGACACAGGGGCATTTTGGTCATTTCACAGTGTGACACGTGGCACCATGAGATGGTGACACATGGGATTACACAGAAGCTTGCCAAATGTTTTTTAATCATGTAAGATGATTAAAATCAAGATTAAACATAGGTTTGACACTTGGCACAATGTGATTGGGTCACTTAAACCTAGAGCTAATCAAAGGGTGACATGTGGCAAGGGTTTAATGTATTAACTGTTAGTAGTATGCCGTAGAGCATATCATTTAGTATGTATCTTGTCGCAAGGGATTTTGCTGTCGCCTGGACGATCACTCACCGAAGTGGGAAAAATGAGGAGTCGCCACCGTAGTTTTGAGGGAAACTAAAGAAAACCATTTGGGAAAATAAATTAAAAATGAAACCACTTCAAAACAGAGATTCTAGGTTCGGGGTCCGTGAACGGGTGGGGAAGGTGTTAGGCACCCCACCTCGTCCCTTAATAAGGGTAAGTAGATTTAATTTTGCGTTCTTTATAAATTAGTTAAGAGGGGTCGGATGGAAATGTTAATCCTCTTTTTCCAAAGGAAATTTTGATCTTTCACTAAATTCGGATCACTCAGATACACAAGTAAATGAGACCACCTTAGTGAATTGACGTTACGAATTTTTTAGTTCTGAGATTATTTTGCGCACGGGTTAAGATTTGTTGTGAGAATCGGATAAGAACTCTCCTCCAATCTCTTTTAAGTTATTTATTGAAATTTTGGAGGGAGATCGGATAAGAACCCTCCTCCGATCTCCTCTAGACGTTTATTAAAACTTTTGAGTTGAGACTGGATAAGAACTCTCCTCCGATCTCTTTTTAACATTTATTAAAATTTTGAGGGGAGATCGGATAAGAACTCTCCTCCGATCTCCTCTAGACATTTATCAAAATTTTTGAGTTGAGATCGGATAAGAACTCTCCTCCGATCTCTTTTTAACGTTTATTAAAATTTTGAGGGAAAATCGGATAAGAACTCTCCTCCGATCTCTTTTAGATTAACAGGAGCCTGAAAGGGACTTTTCCGATCTCCCGGATTTTAATTTCGGCTATATGACATAAGAGCCTAAAGCTAAGGATTCTGGCATTCAAAGATGCTGGGGATAAGGCTTCTCGATACCTTTTGGCTAGATGGGGATAACTAGGCTTGATTTACCGACCTTCCATGTATTCATTTTACCAATATCTATTAATGACCGATCTATTCTGTTTTGCTTATTTTGGTTTTATTCCACTTTATGACCTCTTTGTCGAATCGCTGTTTACGTCAGCCTAATAGTTTGGCTATCTTCCTGACGCATTATTCAGGTTTTCTCTTTTAAAAGAGACCCCTAAGTTGCAGTTACCTATGTCTTGCCTGACCATTTACACGCTACTAGGAGCCAGAAAAACTTGCATTCGAAGATTAATAAAACGACGGACTAATCAATAAAGAGATAACTCGAGAGTAACATTCTTTTGGGTCCTTTTGCACAAAATGAACTTGGAGAAAATCACATACGCAAGAAGAACAAAGAAAGTGCGAAAAGTAAATGTAAACATTTAGTAAAACAAAGAATATGAGCTCTTACCGTGAGGAGCCAAATCCATCAAATAGCTACGGGTGGCAAATAGAGATAAGACAGGAACTGATTAGCCCGAGAGCCGATGTTCGCTGGAAGTGAAGGGAGCTCACTAAAATATAATCGATTAAGATAAAAGCCGAGTGGAATGAAGTTTAGCTTAGACAAAGTGGGAATGAAAACAGAGATGATAAAGGGTCAAAGTGAGGGTGTGACCAGATAATGAACAAACTGAAATGTAGAGTTCCAGATTCGAATCCTTTTCAAGAAACACTTTAAAACTAGTTTCAAAAGTTTTTCCAATCAACACTTCAAAGTAGCTAATAACAAACTAAATGAAGTTTTCGAGTTCTTCCGCTATAATAATGCCTCTTTTTTGTCCATCCCCTTGAACAGCTTTTTCATGCCGTATTTATAGGAATCGTGCTCCCATGAAGGGTCGTGGATTTATTTTGAGGGAGATGGAGGGTCAAGATTTCAAGGACATGATCGGATGTCCAGAATTAAAGAGAATCAAAATGAATGGTCGAGATCTCTTCGTAATATTTGTCCTTTTCTTCTTTCGATCTAACGGCCCCAAATCTTCTTGTCCTAACGATATGAGGGCTAAGAGCGAAAGGCGCCGGTATTGTCGCCTTCTCTTGATCCAAGGGTTCCGGATTTGTCCTTACAAGTGAGATCAACGGTGGGGATTGGGATATACAGATCGCCATGACATACCCCGGCGCCACAAGATTAAGTGGCGATTCTTAAGCGCATGGTGGAGATCTCGCCGCAACGCTTTAACTACCTCTACCCGATTCTCGACAACGGTTATTTGGGATTTGTCTTATTCCTTTGTCTTCCGATCCTCTTCTTGACACGCCCTATTCCGATCTCTCATGTTAATCTCCGCCTTCCGATCTATTATTCCGATCTCTCCTTTTCTCCGTCCGGTCCGGTCAAAGCATTAATTTCCCTTGATTCTCGAGGCGTCGCTTGCTTTCGCCAAAGAATAAATGCTCATTTTCCCTATATATACCCTCGCGACAGACATTTCCTTCATCTGATTTTCCTCTCTTCCTTCTTACTTTTCCTGTTCTAGCGACTCCGGTGGAAGTTCCGGCCATGATGGTGGTTTTTGATCCCTTTCCGATGAGCTTCTTTAACCACCGGCTGAAAATTTACGATCCCGGTGATCGCATAACCCTAACTGACGATGGTGAGAGAATTGGATTTGACCGACCAGACATTGCACTTGGTTGTACCGATCTCGAGTCGCTCAACCGAAGTTCATTCGCTTCTCATCACATTGAGTGTTCCGACAATGCTTTTCCTCCACATTGGGTGTTCCGACACGCTCGCTCTGGTGACACCTTTGGATGTGTCACAATGTGACATTCCGATCCCTAGAGATCGCCCAAATGATGTATTTTATTTTCAATGCAATCCGATCTCTAGAGATCATAGAAATGATGTAATCCAATTTTAGTGTAATCCGATCCCTAGAGATCGCCCAAATGATGTAATCCGATCTTTTGAAAATAAAGACTTTATTTTGTCGATTATCATCTTATTATTTTTGCATTGATTATTTTCCGATCTCTAATGTGATTATCCGACCGCTTCTTTACCGAATGACACTTAATCGATCCTTTATTCAAAATATTTAACTTATTATGCCGATCTCCAATTAACCGATCTCTAACATTCGAATATTTGAGAGAAGTGTCGAACAAATTGCCGAGTCCCACCAATCGATGCGTTGCCTAGAGCCTCGCAAGCATTAAATGCTCGGACTAGTATAAATAGGGGTGGGAGGGTTAGCCAGTTGTTCTCTTATTCCATTTTCAATCCCCTGCTCACAACTTCGAAGTTCTCTCGTTTTCTCAAGTTCTTCCGACGCCGATCGCATCTGTAAGGGCTTTGATCTTCTTTTTAGTTTAAGTTCTTTATTTCTTTGAAAATGAGCGATGCCAAGGTCAAAGAGCGCGAGCCCTCCTTCCATTCGGTTCTCATGGTCGTCCGATGAAGAAGAGGTAGTCGGGCCAAGCACGCAACCCGAACCTCCTAGGGCTTCCGCCTGTGCCTGGGGCGGTCATACCATCGAGGCGTGCACTGCTTGTGGGAGGGAGACTCTCCTATAGATGAGCTTCCGCCGCTTCTTCGAGTATCCGATCCGCAATCGCTTAGCCAAGAATACAACATTCGGCTTGATTCGCACGTAGCTAATCAAGTGCCACTACGATCTTCGTGTCGATCACTCCTTTGAAGAGAATGACATGGTTATGGTGTACGAGGAACAAGTTAAAGGCCGGCCTTCTGCCCTCTAGATGACTTCTATAAGGAGGTCCTAAAGCTTCACCGAGCGCATTGCTCAAATTCACCCTAACTCGTGGCGATCTTGGTAGCCTTCCGAGGTCTATGCCGAGCTAAGGGAATCAGACTCTACGGCTAAGGTGTTCGCCGAATCCGCATGCACTAACTCGCCAAAAGGATGACGAACATCGGTTCTTTCAGCGTAAGCCTCATTATGGCTCTTTTCCGACCGCCTCATCCCTTAAGAATTGGAAGAACCGCTTTCTTCATTCCGAGGAGCAAAGATCCGAGCCGCTGAGGACTTCCTCGTAGCCGGTGGTACTAGGGCCTTTGCTTCCAAGCATATTACCCTCGAACCAGAGGAAAGCTTAATAGTGATGGATCTCAAGAGTCCGCCGCCACTCAAAAGTATTCTTGTTTGGATGCGTGGATCGCCGAGTTACACCATTGGACCATTCAATCGCCACCGCCAAGACCGCGAACTTCCGCTCTCGACTCGGCATTGGTATTTTCTATATCTCACTCTCAGACCTTAGCGATCTCACCGACCTTTTCTTTGTGCAGTATGGTGGGTGGTGAGGGTTCTAGGAAGCTAAGAAGGACAAAGAGATCTCCTGAAAATAAAGGAGATGAAGCGCTCGAAATGCTTCAACACCGGTCATGAACTGGGAAGTACAAGGGGACCCGCCAACCTTCTGGATTCGCGATCAAGCCGCCCGATCTCCTCCTAGATTGGAAGAGCAGCCTCCGCTCTTCCAGCTTGTTCCAAGCACGTAAAGGGGTCCTTCTCAATCTTCTCGGGAGGACCTCTTTCGTGGCGCCAAAAGCTAATCGAGTCCTCAAGAATAACCGACTGCTCGAGAACCCTGCTTTGCCCAAGTCTTGGGGTCTTCCATCTTCCTTCGAGGATCGACAGCTATCCTCGAACAGCCTTGATGATATCTTGACTCAATCCATGAGCTCGAACGTGGAGTGCCCGTGAATCGCATCATGGTTTGGGAAAAGGTTCAGTCTGGGTAAGGAGATCGGAAGAAAATCGTGAAGTGGCTTCCTCCGATCCCAACTCTCATCCGCTCAAGATTATATATCTCAAGTTGAGGGCGGGTGAAGTTTTATGAGGACAGGTGGCCGAACCGAATCTTGTTCTCGCCGAAAGGAATCGGGTTCTGAGAAGTCCAGCGCCATGTGCCAACGAGCCGCCAGTCGCCCAACTCATCAAGAGCTTAAAGAGAAAGACGGGAGCTTAAGGAGAAAGATGAAGAGATGGTGACGGAATCGCCGGCCTACGTGAATGCTCACAAGGACCTCTTGGTCGAACTCTGCAAACGTTACCTGGGAGGACTTCTCTGATGGCCGACTGCCCCCGAGGGCGACGATGAGGACAAAGTGAGGAGGAAGCCGAGGGTGAGAGAGAGAGTGAGCAAATGTAAATCAGTGGGGTGACCCTCCAAATGAATAGCTTGTACAAAAATGAAATGAAATGGGCTCTCTTTGTTCAATGAATGGATGTGATTGGAAAATCTCCGAATTGCCTAAGTATTTGATTGTATGAGCATAGCGAAACAAGAACTAAATGCAATTATTAATCTAAGTATAAGAGATCGGAAAGCACAATAAGCATGAGATCGGTGGGGAAGAAATGCTGAATGAGACTTGATTAAAATTGAAAATTTAACTTGAACACTTAAGATTGGACTCCTTATTAAACCGAACCAAAACCTTAACTCTTAAACTTTCGAAAGGGAGATCAGCAATAAAACCGGTAGGAAAAGATCTAGTGCCGCCATTTATCAGAATATACTTGACGGTCCCGAGTTTCGATAATGGTTTTGAGAGATCGTGAGCGATAGACTGTAAAGCTTTGATCGATGCGAGAACTTAACAATTTGATTTAATTCTTTGTGAGGAGAGATCGAATTGTGACAACTTATCAAAGAGGGATCGGAAATGTGATTAGTCGTCCAAGGAGACTTAGTACCGGGATCGGTTTCAAAGTTTTATTGATTTTGGGGATCGCCAAAATATGGTGTCGACAATGCTTCTCTTTACATAATTTCTATTAAAGGAAAAAAAAAATTTCCGTAGGAATTATGTAAAGATTCAGACTCATATTTTGGACGATTAGGTGTACCTAAGTTAACGACCTAGAAATTGGCAACGGAAGTTAGAAAACTTAGAAAATTAAAATCAACTTGGATCAAGAAATCAGAGGTTGATAGCAGGAAATGTAAATTGCATGAAATTAAAATCAACTTAGATCAAGGAACCAGAGGTTGATGACAGAAATGTAAATGTAAATTGCAAGAAATTAAAATCAACTTAGATCAAGGAACCAGAGGTTGATAGCAGAAAAATTAAATTGCAGGAAATTAAAATCAACTTAGATCAAGGAACCAGAGGTTGATAACAGAAAAATTAAATTGCAGGAAATTAAAATCAACTTAGATCAAGGAACCAGAGGTTGATAACAGGAAAGTAAATTGCAGGAAATTAAAATCAACTTAGATCAAGGAACCAGAGGTTGATAACAGAAATGTAAATTGCAGGAAATTAAAATCAACTTAGATCAAGGAACCAGAGGTTGATAACAGAAATGTAAATTGCAGGAAATTAAAATCAACTTAGATCAAGGAACCAGAGGTTGATAACAGAAATGTAAATTGTAAGAAATTAAAATCAACTTAGATCAAGGAACCAGAGGTTGATAACAGGGTTGATAGCAGAAAAATTAAATTGCAGGAAATTAAAATCAACTTAGATCAAGGAACCAGAGGTTGATAGCAGAAAAATTAAATTGCAGGAAATTAAAATCAACTTAGATCAAGGAACCAGAGGTTGATAACAGGAAAGTAAATTGCAGGAAATTAAAATCAACTTAGATCAACGAACCAGAGATTGATAACAGGAAAGTAAATTGCAAGAAATTAAAATCAACTTAGATCAAGGAACCAGAGGTTGATAGCAGAAAAATTAAATTGCAGGAAATTAAAATCAACTTAGATCAAGGAACCAGAGGTTGATAACAGGAAAGTAAATTGCAAGAAATTAAAATCAACTTAGATCAAGGAACCAGAGGTTGATAACAAAAAAATTAAATTGCAGGAAATTAAAATCAACTTAGATCAAGGAACCAGAGGTTGATAACAGGAAAGTAAATTGCAAGAAACTAAAATCAACTTAGATCAAGGAACCAGAGGTTGATGACAGGAATGTAAATTGCAGGAAATTAAAATCAACTTAGATCAAGGAACCAGAGGTTGATAACAGAAAAATTAAATTGCAGGAAATTAAAATCAACTTAGATCAAGGAACCAGAGGTTGATAACAGGAAAGTAAATTGCAAGAAATTAAAATCAACTTAGATCAAGGAACCAGAGGTTGATAACAGAAAAATTAAATTGCAGGAAATTAAAATCAACTTAGATCAAGGAACCAGAGGTTGATAGCAAGAAAATTAAATTGCAGGAAATTAAAATTGCAAGAATTTAAAATCAACTTACAAAGCAAGTCTAACCCTGACACATGAAGTTCTTTCCCTGACGAAGTGTACTTAACAAGATACCGAAGGCCGATGATTAATGAAGGAGGAGTTGCAAGACTCGACCCATGATCCCATTCCTTCGGATGGCCCTTTTCTGTCCCCGATTTTCTTTCTATTTTACGGAAAGCGCCCTTGTGGGTTTTCACTTTCTTTTCGCCCATTCGACTGTAGCTACTCTTTCGGGTTTTCACCCCTAGTTTTTTTTCTTTCTTTTTTTTTTTTTTTTTTTGAAGGCCATTCCCTGCAAATCTTGTAATAAAGTACGTGAGGTTATCAATTTTCGAATTCAAATCTCATGGAAAAAATTTTAACTAATCAATAACGCATTAAACAAAGAGAAAGGATAGTATTTGAAAAGTGAGTAAACAGGAAAACAAAAGCATAAAGAATAAAGTATAATTTTATTATGGCTTTAGGAAAAATAGGGATATACTTTCAAAGGAAAAGGAAGGGTACAAGGATAGATCTCACATATTCCTTATATTTGATTTTTAAGTCTTTTAACCGCCATTATTTTCAAGTTCTCTCAAGCCTCATGCCGCGACGCTTCCTCTCCATCCCTGCTTTCATATCCTCTTCCTTATTTCTCCATTTTGGTTCTTGGGCGCCTTTTTTTTTTTTTTTTTTTTTTTTTGGGACGCCTTCGGTTTTCATCCTTCACTCATTTTATGCATAGTACCTCTGACAAAGGTTTCAGATTCACAGTGTCTCTGAATTCTCACCGCCCATGTGGGTCAAGATCAAGGCTCCTCCGTAAAATGCCTTTTAACCACATAGGGTCCTCATAGGTTGGTGACCATTTGCCCCGGGATCGCTTTTGGTTCGGCAAAGACTTTCTTCAAGATTAGGTCCCCGGTTGGAATTCGCAGGCGTAACACCTTTATCAAATGCCCTAGCCATTCTCCTCCGTATAATTGCCCATGACATGTCACGTTAATCTTTTCTCGCCCAAAGAAGTTTAATCGATCCAACCTTGATCGATCCATTCTCGATTCATCAATTCCTCGATTCCTTCGTAATCCTTAAGGAAGGAATTTCGACCTCAATAGGTAATACCGCTTCCATCCCGTAGACCAATGAGTATGGAGTTGCCCTGCTGAGGTCCTCACTAAGTCCGGTATGCGTGAAGAGCGTAGGGGAGCATATCATGCCAATCCCTATATGTGACCGTCATTTTCCGAATTATCCTCTTGAGGTTTTTGTTTGTGGCTTCTACCGCTCCATTCATCTGGGGACGGTATGGGGAGGAGTTGAGATGTCGGATTCGTATTGATCACACGCTTCGCACCTTCTGACCATTCAAGTTCTTGGCATTATCGGACAATTTCATCTCGGAGGCCATGCCGCAGATGATGTTGCTTTTGAAGAATTTAAGAAACGTGTTTTGCGTGATGTGAGCATACGACGCTGTTTCACCCATTTGGAGAAATAGTCGATGGCCACTAGGATAAATCTATGTCCATTGGATGCCTTGGGATTGATGGGACCAATCACATCGATGCCCCACATTGCGAAAGGCCATGGTGAGACGAGGTTGAATAACTTGTGAGGTGGCACATTTATTGATCCGCATAAATCGACACTTATGGCACTTTCTGAAATACTCGATGCAATCCTTTTCCATTGTGGTCCAAAAATATCCGCCGCATGATTTGCTTAGCCATCACGTGTCCATTGGCGTGAGTTGCACAATTTCCTCATGAGTCTCAAAAAGGATTCTCTTTGCCTCTTTTGCATCTACACATCTCAATAATTCGCCACTGAGCTCCTCTTGTATAGGGTTTCTCCACCGGGAAGTATCCCAACGCTAATCTCCGAATCATCTTCTTTTCATTTTTGCTTGCCCTCGAGGGGAATTCTCCGTTCTCGCAGAGACCAGATATCATGATACCAAGGCTTCCCATCGGCTCCTCTTCAACCATGAAGCAAGTCGCTCATCCCTTGCTTTAATCCTCAATGCTTGAGTCGTCGCTCTTCTTCGATTTGAGCCATAACAACCTAGAGTAGCTAAGGCATCAAGAAATTGATTCTTGTCTCGCTAAGATGGGTGAAAGAGATTTCTTCAATTCCTTGATTAGCTCCAGAGGTACTTCGATATGGGATCAACTTGAGGTCTTTGGTTTGCCATTCTCCTTGACTTGATAAATTATCGTGAGCCGAGTCTCCGTACACCTCCATTTTCTCGATTTTCATCTCGATAGCAGCTTGTAGACCCATTACACAAGCTTCATATTCTCATGACATTGTTAGTACAACAAATCTCAACTTGACAGCCTATCGGAAATGTTTTCCGTCCGGGATACTAGTACACCCGATTCCATTCCTGAATAAATTGATCGCCCATCAAAATATAATTCCCATACATCGCTTGGCCCTTTTCTTCGCAGCCTACTTCATTAATATGCTCATCGTGGAACTCAAAATCCAGAGCTTCATAATCCTCGGATAGGGTTTTCCGCTAGAGGTCGCAATCACGCTACCTTTCACCGCTTCCGGTCATGTAGACTATATCATATTGGGAGAGTATAACCCGCCACTTGGCTATCCTTCCCGCACGAATGGGCTCTCGAATACATATCCGATAGGATCCATCCCGGAGATGAGCCATGTCTTGTGATTCAACATGTAGTGCTTGAGGCGATTTGTCAGTCTGTGCTAACGCTGCAGCAAGTCTTTTCTAAGAAAGAGTACCTTGATTCACAATCATTGAACTTCTTGCTCGTAATAAATGGCCTCTCTTTTCGGCCAGATCATCATGTTGTCCCAAAACACATCCCATCGAAGTTCTCACTGGATCGCCATGTACAGGATCAAAGGCCC
Source organism: Hevea brasiliensis (assembly GCF_030052815.1). Lineage (NCBI taxonomy): Eukaryota > Viridiplantae > Streptophyta > Magnoliopsida > Malpighiales > Euphorbiaceae > Hevea > Hevea brasiliensis. The sequence continues at coordinate 86,516,878 of NC_079493.1, read as the reverse complement.
GTCCGCCATGTGGAACCAATATCGTGGATTTGACAGATATCGCTTGATTTTCTCAAAAGCCTCTTGACAAATCAATCCCATTGAGTAGAGTTGTTCTTCCGAGTAATCAAAATAGGCTCACTTTGGCAAAGTGAGATTAGAAATAAACCTCGAAATGTAGTTCACCTTTCCTAAAATCGCGCACCTCCCTTTCTCGCTTTTGGGGATGGCATTTCTTGAATAGCTCTGACTTTGTCCGGATCTACTTCTATCCCTTTCTCGCTACTATGAATCCCAACAACTTCCCGATCTAGCTCCGAATATGCATTTAGCAGGTTCAGCCTTCAAGTGGTATTTCCGAGCCTTCAATACCCTCCTCATCACCCGAACGTGGCTCTCTTCTCCTCGGATTTGATGATCATATCATCCACGATACCTCCACTTCTTTATGCATCATATCGTGGAATAATGTGACCATTGCGCTACCGTAAGTAGCCCCGCATTTTTCAACCCAAGGGCATGACCCGATAGCAAAATACTCCCATTGAGTGATGAAAGCGCTTTATCCTTGTCTTCTTCGCCCATTGGGATCTGATTGTACTCGATGCCCCATCAATACACGAACACCGCCCAATCCCGCAAAGATTGTCAACTAACACATCAATGTGGGGAGAGGGAAATCGTCCTTCAAGCTAGCAATATTAAGATCCCTGTAGTCAACGCACACCCAGACTCTCCCGTCCTACTTCATTACCGGGACGATCTTAGCCACCCATTGGGGATATTTGACCACTTCCAAGAACCCGGCCATATCGCTTTCGACTTCATCCCGAACCTTGAGTAGTGTGTCGGGATTCATTCTCCTTAGTTTCTGCTTTACCGGAATCGTTCCTGGAATTAAGGGAATTTTGTGTGTTACTATCTGAGGGTCCAAACCCACCATATCATCATAGCTCCAGGAAAATACATCGAGGAATTCTTTAAGCAGACTGATCATATCTCCCAATTCTTCACACTCCACGACCTTAAGTTCCCTTTTTACTTCTTCCGTGCCCAAGTTTATTGTGTGCGTCTCGTCTCCACAAGGCACGAGGGAGGGCTCATCCTTTTCACCGTCTTCTTGTGTAAGGTCTTCCTCAGAATCACTTGAAGTAATGGCAGTTATGGGGATTTCAAAATTAACCAGAGGGATTTCTGAGTCTATTGGATTATTAGGTGTTAATTGATGAATGGTCCTGAATAAGTAAAGAATAGAACGTGTTATAAGGATGGAATTAAAAAGGAAAGAAAGAGAGTATTGGATTTAAAATGCGCTATCTATTCATTAATATTAATGCCATAAGAAAAGGTCCATTTACAGTATTACACTTGTCACCATGGACAAAATGATCAAGTGTTGATAACCAAAGGAACTTTACTCGAGATTGAGTACAGGGATATCCTCTGTTGTCCAGTTGTCCAACTCCTGCCCCTCAGCCATTGGCGATACTAGGGCCTCATACAAGGAGTCCAGTTGGATGACATCGATGGATGGATCATCGGGTGATTCTTCTGTATTTGCCGGATGTTGAATGACCGGTTTAGTGAAGATCTCCGTAATTCTCGGGACTATTTTCATCTTTCCCATCTCCTGGTCAAACCTCTGATCCCGAAGTATTTTCCTCATCCAGAATCGCCCATCCACGAGGGCATCCTCCTCATATCCCAAACCACTACGGCCCACCTTCTGAATAGCCGGTATGGGTTCCACGATTCCTTGCAAGGCGGTACCCAAGCCTTTCCCCTCTTGATACCCAGTCCTCGACATCACTTTGGCCACCAGAGCCATAGCCCCCTCCGTCCCGGTATCTTGCAGCTCAAGGGCCCGGAAAGAACTCTCCAATGATTCCTCGGCCGCTTCCACATAAGGAAGTGATTGCGCTTGGTGACCAAGATGGCTTCTTCGCCTCTTACAGTTGATGATTTTGCCGCCCTTAATGTATTTGATCTTCCGTGCAAAGTCAAAGGAACAAAGATTCGCATAATGGATCCATGGCCTTCCCAACAAAGATAGTGTAAGTTTACCAATGTTCATCACCGAACGTGACATTGAAAGTACATGCACCGACTTGGATTGGCAAGTCAATGTCTCCCAAAGACCTCTCTCCCGGTACCGCAAAGGCTCTTACCACCATAGCACTGACGATATATGATTGGTCGACCGCACCGCTAAGGTAGCGCTAGGCAAGACATTGAGGGTCGATCCGTTATCGATGAGGACCTTGGCCACTATACAACCCTTACACTTCACGCTACATGTAGAGCTTTATTGTGCCCTAAGCTCGCGGGTCTACCTCCTCTTCGTAAAAGGCTACAAAGCCGATGCCCGGATTTGTTCTACTATCTTCTCAAACCGCTCGAGTAATGCTCTGGTTGACAAAGGCTTGATCCAGGATTCTTTGTAAGGCTTGTCGTGGACTTCCGAGCTCGTGGATCAGTGATAATAGTGAAATCCGGCGTGTTTTTCTCAATCGCCCACCACATCATACTCGCCTGCTTTCATTATTTGGAGCAGCAGCTTCTTCTTCTTCCTCAATGTGCTCTACTTCCCCTGCTTTCTCAACCTCCTCTTCTGTATTTTTTGATGACTCTCCCATTTTTACTTTCCCTTTCCTCCTCTCTCTTTCTTCGTTCCCGTAACACCTCCCACTTCGAGTTATAAACTCGACTTCTTGCTCAGGTGGAGAGGGCTTTGTTGTGACAACGGGCTGAGAACTGGTCTGGGGAATAATGTCGCTGTGTCCAAAGATAAGTCATCCTGAAGTGCTCATGAGGAGCGAAACATGGTTTTGGTGGTGCCGGAGGTGAGACAAGACTAGGAGCCGATGTACTGCTTGACGCTCCCTGAGTGAAAACTTAGAAATTATAATTCCATGGAACAGCGTGAGTATTGGTGACGGGGAGTTGAGGCAGAGTTCGGATAACCGTTACTGGTGGTGAGGCTACCGGGGGTGAGAAGGTGATTCTGGGTTTGGAGGTAGAAGCAGTTTGGCTGAACCTAGTGGTGTTCACTCCCTCTTCCGTCTTTGACTTTGTCTGGCACCTCAGAACCTTGAGAGACAATAAGTTCCGGACTTCTTGCCTGAACCCCTCACAATCTCGCAGCTCATGGTCACCGCTCTCCATGGTAAGGACACCTGCACTTTCTTCGAATCCCGCCACCGAGGGCAAAGGTAGCATTTCCTCATTGCTACAAAGAAAATCTCCATAAAGTAGGGAACCAGCTTGTCCACTTCCAGTGTTGATCCTTCTTCCTCGACTCTATCATATTTACACCACCGCCTCGTATTATGGTTAGGCAAAGGATTTGAGGTAACGTTGGGGAGGGAACCATTTCTCGATCTTCAACCACCCATTTCGGATTAAAGCGCACTCTCCTCCGAGTGCCCCGCAGCTTATCGCTTGAATGCCCTTGTGCCCTCCATGGTACTCACAACGGCAAAGTGGCATCATACCATCCGGGGTATGGTGGCCGGATTGGGTCTAAGGGACTGGTACAATTTGGTTTATACCGACAAGGTATCGGTATATTTCACTGAGTGGGAGGGGAAGAGGTGGATCAGGGTTTCTTGGGGGCCTTGGATTATTTTGTGGTGGTCTTGGTTGAGCAGGAGGAGGAAGCGGTCTTGGTTGGTAATTTGTAGGTGGGGGATATTGTGGGCGCGGGTGTGGATAATTTGGGAAGGGAGGTGGGATATTTGCTATGGTTTGGCAAGGAGAGGAAGGATACGGCCGGTAGTTGTTTTGGGGGAATGGGGAATAATTGTTTTGTGGTGAGTAATGTACCTCACCCTCCTTTTTCTTGCCAAAGCCGCGCCTTCTTTACAGGTTCTCTCACGACTTCGCAGTCATCCCATTCTTAAGTTGGCCTCAATTCTCTCACCCGCCGATGATGTCGAGAAGTCATGGAAGTGTTTCCAATCATCAAGTTGAAGTAGGGAGCCTTCAAAGTCTCGATGAACAAAGAGCATAGCTCATTGTCAGTCACCGGGGGATATACTTCCGCCGCCTTTTCCCTCCATCTCTGGGCATACTGCTTGAAACCTTCCCGGTCTTTCTGTGCCATGTTCTGGAGGTCTCTCCTTGTGGGTGCCGCATCACAATTGAATTTGTATTGCTTCAAGAAGGTATCAGCTAAATCCTTCCAGGAGTGCAGCTTGCTCCTGTCCAATTGTATGCACCATCTTAGAGCCGCCCCGAGAGGCTCTCGTGAAAGAAGTGAATGAGAAGTCTGTCATCTTCTCGTTAGGGCGCATTTTGGCAATATAGGTTGCCGTGTGGATGCGATCCGAGTTCCTGTACGTGTCAAAATCCGGAACCTTGAATGAGGGTGGAACCACCACATCCGCACTGCCTTAGTGATGCCACATCCACAGAGCCATACTTATTCAGCCATTCAATTGCTCTCAATCTTTCCTGTAGAGCATAGCTTTCTCATTTTCTTTTGACTTATTTTCTCCCCTCATCAAGGTGGAATACTCCCCCAGTTGGGAGATGAGGGGTGAAGTGAATGGGAGGGATCACATTTGAAGGGTATGGGTCGGTGTTTTGAACGGTTGGGTAATGAGAGTAAGGCAGGTCATTATTTGTAGTAACCGGATTGACAGTGATTGTTGGGTCCGGGATGGGAGACTGAAAGGTAAAAGAAGTTGAAGCTTGGTGAGGATCATTTGTTGGAGGTGGTGGAGGAGGTAATGGCGTGCTAGACTCATGGCTTGGTTTATTCTGGGGACATTTCTCTCATTAGTCTCATAAGTTCCGAGACTGGTCTTTCAATTCGAGACTTGCCCTCGTAGGTTCTCAGCACTTGTTCCCGATCTTCCATTATCTTCTTTGTCCGAGATCTTGTTAAGTACACTCGCCAATGAACTGTGCTTGGTCAGACTTGCTTTGTTTGAATCAATATTGATTTCCTGTGAGGGGTAAAAAAAAAAGAAAATTTTAAATGAATTTTGAATTTTGCAAAGAAACTAAAAGTCCTGGTCTGGACGAAGGATACAGTGGCATTTGAGAGCCAGGTTGAAATCTGTAAAAGGACAATCGCATCAACTTTATCATGGCATCGTCCGATAGTCCGATCGTGAATGACGGATTGAATGCGCATTTATGATACCCGCCCATATAGCGCATTCAATTTTTCACATAACCCTAGCGAGGAGTTCCTACGGAGTCATATTATTCATTCACAAATTTACTAAACAATGATCCAAAAATCATTTCATTAATCAATAATTTGTACACCATATTCTTTACATCGCCTAGGCTCGGGAGGTTCTTTATAATGAGATGACATTTTCTCGAGATACTCATATAACCTTTCTTCTTGCTTGGCAGATCGAATGCTTTCTGTGGCATACTCTGATTCAAGTAATAGTTCTTGTTTTCCCTGTATATTGTTCTCTCCAAATGGTCAACATTCTCTTTCACCTTGATAGAGAGCAAATTTGTTTTTCTTTCTCTTTCCTTTCTTTAGCACACTCTTTCAAGATATCGTTGATGAGTAGTGCTTGTTCTTTTAATTCAAGCTTCTTCTTTTGTTTTCTTGCTTATACTCTTCAATGAGTATTTCTTGGTATTTCATCTTTTCCTAAGCTTACTATTCTGCACTTTTATTTCTTTGGCCTCACTTGAAGAGAGTCTTTTCCTTTCCCATCGCACCTCTTGCTTTTCGAACTCCATCCTTTCGGCTCTTGCCTCTTCCTTGAGTCTTCTCACCCTTCTCTTAAGTTTTTGTTGTTGGTCCTCCAATTGTTTCATTTGTTCTTGCAGGTGTGAGTTCTCGAGATTTGCCTTTTGTAGCGTGTCACCCAGGCGACATCGCCTTCCTCTAATAGGGCGTTTTGGCGAGGGTTGCTGCCCTTGAATTCTACAAGAGAGTGTTCTCGGTCCCCGCGCTTCTCCATTTAAGATAATCGCCGAGGCACTTGGGCCTTTGGGTGATTTCTCCATCGAGTGATGTTTTCCCAAGACTTGCGAGCCATTTTCAACCCTTCTTCTTCCTTGAGCTCATGGTAGAAGCGACCTTGGTGGTATTCTTTGATGTTGATCATGGATCGTGTTGAGCCAAACCGCCTCATTACCAATGCCGAGTGTAACTTGTATACCCGGTTATTCGATTAGGATACCGACTAATTACCTCGCATCGATCGTAACGGGTTGGCTCGACGCCCACGCTTCTCCAACAAGAATCATGGCTATTGAAACTCAAAATCCGCTCCCACCATCGCTGCTCATTTTTCGCATCGACATTAACCGGTCATTCTCTCGATGGGAGGCTGGTCAAGGTACCAAGTCAACCCCTTCGCTCTCCACGGACACATGTGACCGATAATCCAGAGGTATAACAGCTTGAGAACAACACTTAAGGGACCCTTTGCCCCGTTGTCCGCAGAGGTAAGGGTTAATAAAGTCTCCGCAAGGATCGCCGTATTGGATTGATCTCACGCTTTCTATCGCCCGTAACACTTCCACCGCATTGCAAGTTATGATTCCCAATGGTCCCGGGAACAAAATCAGACCATAGATTCCCAAGGCGAGTGCTACCAAGCTTGATCCCACCGCTTTCCTGAGGCATTGATCTAACCATTTCTGGAGATATGTCCAATACCAACCATGCGTGTTTCCTTTGGAGGTTTCTTTTGACTTCAATTCTTCTGGGGGAGTACCCAACATATGTGCCGCTGCTTCTGTGTCCGCCTATGTTCGAGGTGTAGGTAGATCCTGTTCTGCAATGAGTAAGGAATCCCTAGCAATGCCTGATATTCTTCAATAGTGGGAACAGTATCAATGTCATTGAAAGAGAATACCACGTATTTAGAATTCCAAACCGACAACATGGCTTTTAATGCCGGATTTGGACCTTGACTTGCATCAAGGTTGCAATCCTCCCGTACTTCTCTTCAAATCGTACCTTGACCTGATCGGGAAGTGACCTCCATCCATTAGACAGACCCTCGAGGTTGTTCATTCTGACCTCTATTTTATCCAGATCTAGTTAAGGTATTGAGCTAGCGTGTGCCTCTGAAACATCATTTTGCGAGGGTACCGACCTATGATCTGATTTGGACCAAAGTTTAGCATGCTGAGCCTCTTCTGCCGACTGACACGAGGATGCCATGATAAAAATGATGCCTATCCTTTTGCACTCTTGGTTTGGTAATGCTCATGGAAAATTCGTTAGTAAGACAAATTGGGGTAATTTTGAATCATACTGATTGAGGTGACACGCACACATTTATCAAAGTAGGAAAATGTGTAGGTGTTCTAGTAGGATTCAAGATTACCTCAAAAATGAAAATAAGGAAATTATAGCAGTATTGGGTAAGAGTAAGTATGTCCCTTTTGTCCTGTTATAGGGAGACTCCTAATACCGGGTGAGCGCTACCTATCTGGATAGTTCTATCTCATAAGGTAGTTTACTACGGCTTTCAACTATTGTGATAGTTTAGCTCAGGATCTAATTTTCTAAAAGCCACAGGTTCCCAAATTGCCCTCATCAGAACAAGAGAGCCCCATTCTACCCCCATGATATTATCGGAAAATTCCACGTATCACGGTGAATAGAACGAGTTTCAATTTGAGCAAAGCCTTCACGGATACTAACGGGTAAAACCCACTGTACCGCTACATGACCCTCCTACTTTCCTAAAAGGGTAAGAAAGCCTGTTAGGACCATAGTGTGTGAGGACATCGTGTGAGTGTTCAGTGTGTGAAGGGACACCTTTACCTCTTCCCAATTCAGGGGGATTTTATTTTTCCATTTTTCCCTTTTTCCCCTTTTTTGAAATGAAGAGCACTGTAGGAAATAGAACAGGCAAAACAAAATAGTTAGCAGCAATAATAATTAATGTATAAAACATCGCCGAATCAGCCCATCTAACTATAATTTGATCCAACAAAATTAAATCTACTTTTGGACCACTAGACCGGGGTTAAAATTAAGTTCCCCAGTGGAGTCGCCAAGCTGTCGCAAGGGATTTTGCTGTCGCCTGGACGATCACTCACCGAAGTGGAAAAAATGAGGAGTCGCCACCTTAGTTTTGAGGGAAACTAAAGAAAACCATTTGGGAAAATAAATTAAAAATGAAACCACTTCAAAACAGAGATTCTAGGTTCGGGGTCCGTAAACGGGTGGGGAAGGTGTTAGGCACCCCACCTCGTCCCTTAATAAGGGTAAGTAGATTTAATTTTGCGTTCTTTATAAATTAGTTAAGAGGGCTCAGATGGAAATGTTAATCCTCTTTTTCAAAAGGAAATTTTGATCTTTCACTAAATTCGGATCACTCAGATACACAAGTAAATGAGACCACCTTAGTGAATTGACGTTACGAATTTTTTAGTTCTGAGATTATTTTGCGTACGGGTTAAGATTTGGTGTGAGAATCGGATAAGAACTCTCCTCCAATCTCTTTTAAGTTATTTATTGAAATTTTGGAGGGAGATCGGATAAGAACCCTCCTCCGATCTCCTCTAGACGTTTATTAAAACTTTTGAGTTGAGACCGGATAAGAACTCTCCTCCGATCTCTTTTTAACGTTTATTAAAATTTTGAGGGGAGATCGGATAAGAACTCTCCTCCGATCTCCTCTAGACATTTATCAAAATTTTTGAGTTGAGATCGGATAAGAACTCTCCTCCGATCTCTTTTTAACGTTTATTAAAATTTTGAGGGGAGATCGGATAAGAACTCTCCTCCGATCTCTTTTAGATTAACAGGAGCCTGAAAGGGACTTTTCCGATCTCCCGGATTTTAATTTCGGCTATATGACATAAGAGCCTAAAGCTAAGGATTCTGGCATTCAAAGATGCTGGGGATAAGGCTTCTCGATACCTTTTGGCTAGATGGGGATAACTAGGCTTGATTTACCGACCTTCCATGTATTCATTTTACCAATATCTATTAATGACCGATCTATTCTGTTTTGCTTATTTTGGTTTTATTCCACTTTATGACCTCTTTGTCGAATCGCTGTTCACGTCAGCCTAATAGTTTGGCTATCTTCCTGACGCGTTATTCAGGTTCTCTCTTTTAAAAGAGACCCCTAAGTTGCAGTTACTCACGCCTTGCCCGACCATTTACACGCTACTAGGAGCCGTAAAAACTTGCATGACGAAGATTAATAAAATGACTGACTAATCAATAAAGAGATAACTCGAGAGTAACATTCTTTGGGTCCTTTTGCACAAAATGAACTTGGAGAAAATCACATACGCAAGAAGAACAAAGAAAGTGCGAAAAGTAAATGTAAACATTTAGTAAAAAAGAATATGAGCTCTTACCGTGAGGAGCCAAATCATCAAATAGCTACTGGTGGCAAATAGAGATAAGACAAAGGAACTGATTAGCCCGAGAGCCGATGTTCGCTGGGAAGTGAAGGGAGCTCACTAAAATATAATCGATTAAGATAAAAGCCGAGTGGAATGAAGTTTAGCTTAGACAAGTGGGAATGAAAACAGAGATGATAAAGGGTCAAAGTGAGGGTGTGACCAGATAATGAACAAACTGAAATGTAGAGTTCCAAAGATTCGTAATCCTTTTCAAGAAACACTTTAGAAAACTAGTTTCAAAAGTTTTTCCAATCAACACTTCAAAGAAGCGGAATAACAAACTAAATGAAGTTTTCAGAGTTCTTCCGCTATAATAACAACCTCTCTTTTTTGTCCGTCCCCCCCTTTGAACAGTTTTTCATGCTGGTATTTATAGGAATCGGGTGCTCCCCATGAAGGGTCAGGATTTATTTGGAGGGAGATGGAGGTTCAAGATTTCGAAGGACATGATCAGATGTCCAGAATTAAAGAGAATCAAAATGAATGGTCGAGATCTCTTCGTAATATTTGTCCTTTTATTCTTTCGATCTAACGCTCACAAATCTTCTTGTCCGAACGACCGAGGGCTAAGAGCGAAAGGCGCCGGTATTGTCGCCTTCTCTTGATCCAAGTGTTCCTGATTTGTCCTTACAAGTGAGATCAACGGTTGGGATTGGGATGTACAGGATCGCATGACATACCCCGCGCTTGTCAAGATTATGGCGATTCTTAAGCGCGGTGGAGATCTCGCCGCAACGCTTTAACTACCTCGCCCGATTCGACAACGGTTATTTGGGATTTGTCTTATTCCTTTTGTCTTCCGATCCTCTTCTTGACACGCCCTATTCCGATCTCTCATGTTAATCTCCCGCCTTCCGACCGTTATTCCGATCTCCTTTTCTCTCGGTCCGTCCGGTCAAAGCATTAATTTCCCTTGATTCTCGAGGCTCGCTTGCTTTCGCCAAAGAATAAATGCTCATTTTCCCTATATATACCCCGCGACAGAGACATTTCCTTCATCCGATTTTCCTCTCTTCCTTCTTACTTTTCTCGTTTCTAGCGCCCGTGGAAGTTCCGCCATGATGGTGGTTTTTGATCCCTTTCCGATGAGCTTCTTTAACCACCGGCTGAAAATTTACGATCCTTGATCGCATAACCCTAATCGACGATGGTGAGAGAACCGATTTGACCGACCAGATTATGGACCTCGGTTGTACCAATCTCGAGTCGCCAACCGAAGTTCATTCGGCTTCTCATCACATTGAGTGTTCCGACACGCTTTCTCCACATTGGGTTCCGACAGCTTTCGGCTCGCTTCTGATGACACCTTTGATCACCACAATGTGACATTCCGATCCCTAGAGATCGCACAAATGATGGATTTTATTTTCAATGCAATCCGATCTCTAGAGATCACAGAACTGATGTAATCCAATTTTAGTGTAATCCGATCCCTAGAGATCGCCCAAATGATGTAATCCAATCTTTTGAAAATAAAGACTTTATTTTGTCGATTATCATCTTATTATTTTTGCATTGATTATTTTCCGATCTCTAATGTGATTATCCGATCTGCTTCTTTACCTGAATGACACTTAACTGATCCTTTATTCAAAATATTTAACTTATTATGTCGATCTCCAATTAACCGATCTCGGAACATTCGAATATTTGAGAGAAGTGTCGTAACACCGCCGAGTCCCACCAATCGATGCGTTGCCTAGAGCCTCACGAGCATTAAATGCTCTGACTAGTATAAATAGGGGTGGGAGGGTTAGCCGCTTGTTCTCTTATTCCATTTTCAATCCTCGCTCACAACTTCAAGTTCTCTCGTTTTCTCAAGTTCTTCCGACGCCGATCAGACTCCGGTAAGGGCTTTGATCTTCTTTTTTAGTTTAAGTTCTTTATTTCTTTTGAAAGTGAGCGGTGCCGAAGGTCAAAGAGCGGCGAGCCCTCCTTCCATTCAGTTCTCATGGTCGTCCGATGAAGAAGAGGTAGTCGGGCCAAGCACGCAACCTGAACCTCCTAGGGCTTCCGTTCCAGGTCGGGGGCGGGTCATACCATCGAGGCGTGCACCTATTTCAGGGAGGGAGACTCTCCCTATAGATGAGCTTCCGTCGATTCTTCGAGTATCCGATCTGCAATCGTTTAGCCAAGAATACAACATTCGGCCTGATTTGTACGAGCTAATCAAGTGCCACGGCGATCTTCGTGTCGATCACTCCTTTGAAGAGAATGACATGGTTATGGTGTACGAGGAACAGTTAAAGGCCGGTCTTCGGTTCCCTCTATATGACTTCTATAAGGAGGTCCTAAAGCTTCACCGAGCGTGCATTGCTTAAATTCACCCTAACTCGTGGCGGATCTTGGTAGCCTTCCGAGGTCTATGCCGAGCTAAGGGAATCAGACCTACGGCTAAGGTGTTCGCCGAATCGCATGCACTAACTCGCCAAAGGATGACAAACATCGGTTCTTTCAGTAAGCCTCATTGCGGCTCTTTTTCCGACCGCCTCATCCCTTAAGAATTGGAAGAACCGTTTCTTCATTCTGAGGAGCAAAGATCCGAGCTACTTTGAGGACTTCCCCCGTAGCTGGTGGTACCAGGGGCCTTTGCTTCCAAAGTATATTACCCTGAACCAGGAGGAAAGCTTAATAGTGATGGATCTGAAGTGTCTGGCCGCCACTCAAAAGTATTCTTGTTTGGATGCAGTGACTGCCGAGTTGCACCATTGGACCATTCAATCGCCACCGCCAAGACCGCGAACTTCCGCTCGACCTCGGCATTGGTATTTTCTATATCTCTGCTCTCAGGACCTTAGCGATCTCACTGACCTTTTCTTTGTGCAGGTATGGCGGTGGTGAGGGTTCTAGGAAGCGGAAGAAGGACAAAGAGATCTCCCGGAAAATAAAGGAGATGAAGCGTTCGGAAATGCTTCGAACACCTGGTCATGAATCTGGGGAAGTACGAGGGGACCCGCCTCAACCTTCGGATCTGCCGACCATCAAGCCGCTCGATCTCTCCTAGATTGGAAGAGCAGCCTCCGCTCTTCCAGCTTGTTCCAAGCACGTAAAGGGGTCCTTCTCAATCTTCCGAGGACCTCTTTCGTGGCGCCAAAAGCTAATCGAGTCCTCAAGAATAATCGGATCGTCGAGAACCCCGCTTTTGCCCAAGTCTTGGGGTCTTCCATCTTCCTTCGAGGATCGACAAAGCTATCCTCGAACAGCCTTGATGATATCTTGACTCAATCCATGAGCTCGAACGTGGAGTGCCCGTGAATCGGACCATGGTTTGGGAAAAGGTTCGCCTTCGGGTAAGGAGATCGGGAAGAAAAATCAGGAAGTGGCTTCCCTCCGATCCCAACTCTCATCCGCTCAAGATTATATATCTCAAGTTGAGGGGCGGGCGAAGTTTTATGAGGACAGGGTGGCCGAACTGAATCTTGTTCTGGCTGAAAGGAATCGGGTTCATGGAGAAGTCCAGGCACTACAGGCCAACGAAGCTGCTCAGGTCCCCAACTCATCGAAGAGCTTAAAGAGAAAGACGGGGAGTTTAAGGAGAAAGATGAAGAGATGGTGATGGGAATCGCCGGGGCCTACGTGAATGCTCACAAGGACCTCTTGGTCGAACTCCAGAAACGTTACCCAGGGGAGGACTTCTCTTAGATGGCCGACCTGGCTCCTGAGGGCGACGATGAGGACAGTGAGGAGGAAGCCGAGGGTGAGAGAGAGAGTGAGCAAAATGTAAATCAGGCTGGGGGTGACCCTCCAGCTGAATAGCTTGTACAAAAATGAAATGAAATGGGCTCTCTTTTGTTCAATGAATGGATGTGATTGGAAAATCTCTGAATTGCCTAAGTATTTGATTGTATGAGCATAGCGAAACAAGAACTAAATGCAATTATTAATCTAAGTATAAGAGATCGAAAAGCACAATAAGCATGAGATCGGTGGGGAAGAAATGCTGAATGGGACTTGATTAAAATTGAAAATTTAACTTGAACACTTAAGATTGGAATCCTTATTAAACCGAACCAAAACCTTAACTCTTAAACTTTCGAAAGGGAGATCGGCAATAAAACTGGTAGGAAAAGATCTAGTGCCAGTTCATTTATCAGGAATATACTTGACGGGTCCTGAGTTTCGACAATGGGTTTGAGAGATCAGTGAGCGATAGACTGGTAAAGCTTTGACTGATGCGAGAACTTAACAATTTGATTTAATTCTTTGTGAGGAGAGATCGGAATTGTGACAGCCTATCAAAGAGGGATCGGAAATGTGATTAGCTGTCCGAAGGAGACTTAGTACCGGGGATCGGTTTCAAAGTTTTATTGATTTTGGGGATCAGCCAAAATATGGTGTCGACATATCTTGTACATATTTTTATTAATAAAAGGCATTTCCACTTTTTCGTTTACATAAGATATTTATGTGTAATAGAAAAGGTCCATTGATATTTTGTTAGAAATGTTATTCTTAAGTTGTTAAGAATTTGAGTGATAATATTTCTAGCACAAAGTATCATAAATAGGTTCACAATCGAGGATACTTCATAATAAGGACATGACTTGTCCAGAAAGATTGTATTCATGTTTGTTCCCAAGTTATTTATATGAGATATAAATAAGATGGAATGGTGAGTCTCATGCAATATAACAAACATGATAGGCACTTATAAATGATAAGTAGGCCGAACCAGTGACACTTATGACAAGCACATGGAGTTTACTCTTGTCAATGTTCTGTCATAAATCATATCAGTGCCTATAATCTTTAGACCTGAGATAGCACAGTTATCTTGTATATAGGTAGTTTGAGTTTGATATCGCTGCATTTCTGTACTATGTATGGGTATATGGGCATGTGTTGGCTCCTACTAGTTATATATGAAGGTAGGTATTGATCAAGATGGAATATGTTCCTCTAAGTAAATAGAGATAAAATCCTATGTTCATTTAATTGTTCTTGATGTTTCAAGTTCCTGGCCGGGACAAATAGATTTATTCAGAAAAGTGTTTCTGATGAGAAAATCTTTTTAATCAAGAACTGGAATGAAAAGAGAACATAATATTCATAGCAAATGGAGTTTGACAAAAACCATGACTCCAGCTTGAGTTGGGATTTTGTAACAGAGAGATTCGAGTGCATGGTAACATATGATTATAGGTTCATTTAAGGGATACCTTATTACTAATTGGATGGCCATGGCATGCTATGCTAGGTGTTAACCATCGTCTATGAGGTTCATAAAATGATTTAGAGAAATCATTTATGGCAAGAAAGAGTTCTGATGATATTAAGAGTTGATATCATGTCTCATTGCCAATTAGTGATGAGCCTAGTAAGTCACACACATACACAAGTTATCACCTTTTTAAATATGATTTAATTAATTAATTAAAAGAGTTTAATTGATTAGTTAAATAGGTTTGGTTTGCAATTAAATTGCAAAGTCCCTAGCATGACTTGAAACCAAATCTAGATTAATTGATTTGTAGTATAAATTAAATTTATATTTAAAGTGTTTAAATATGAATTTAATTAATGAGAAATTAATTAATAGAGATTAATTAATTAATTTATATTTGATATAAATTAATTAGAAGAAGAAAAATAATTATTTTGGGTTAAGAACTCAAAATTAAGACACAGGGGCATTTTGGTCATTTCACAGTGTGACACGTGGCACCATGAGATGGTGACACATGGGATTACACATAAGCTTGCCAAATGTTTCTTAATCATGTAAGATGATTAAAATCAAGATTAAACATAGGTTTGACACTTGGCACAATGTGATTGGGTCACTTAAACCAAGAGCTAATCAAAGGGTGACATGTGGCAAGGGTTTAATGTATTAACTGTTAGTAGTATGCCCTAGAGCATATCATTTAGTATGTATCTTGTACATATTTTTATTAATAAAAGGCATTTCCACTTTTTCGTTTACATAAGATATTTATGTGTAATAGAAAAGGTCCATTGATATTTTGTTAGAAATGTTATTCTTAAGTTGTTAAGAATTTGAGTGACAATATTTCTAGCACAAAGTATCATAAATAGGTTCACAATCGAGGATACTTCATAATAAGGACATGACTTGTCCAAAAAGATTGTATTCATGTTTGTTCCCAAGTTATTTATATGAGATATAAATAAGATGGAATGTTGAGTCTCATGCCATATAACAAACATGATAGGCACTTATAAATGATAAGTAGGCCGAACCAGTGACACTTATGACAAGCACATGGAGTGCACTCTTGTCAATGTTCTGTCATAAATCATATCAGTGCCTATAATCTTTAGACCTGAGATAGCACAGTTATCTTGTATATAGGTAGTTTGAGTTTGATACTGCTTTCGTACTTGTACTATGTATGGGTATATGGGCATGTGTTGGCTCCTACTAGTTATATATGGAGGTAGGTATTGATCAAGATGGAATATGTTCCTCTAAGTAAATAGAGATAAAATCCTATGTTCACTTAATTGTTCTTGACGTTTCAAGTTCCTGGCCGGGACAAATAGATTTATTCAGAAAAGTGTTTCTGATGAGAAAATCTTTTTAATCAAGAACTGGAATGAAAAGAGAACATAATATTCATAGCAAATGGAGTTTGACATAAACCATGACTCCAGCTTGAGTTGGGATTTTGTAACAGAGAGATTCGAGTGCATGGTAACATATGATTATAGGTTCATTTAAGGGAAACCTTATTACTAATTGGGTGGCCATGGCATGCTATGCTAGGTGTTAACCATGGTCTATGAGGTTCATGAAACGATTTAGAGAAATCATTTATGGCAAGAAAGAGTTCTGATGATATTAAGAGTTGATATCATGTCTCATTGCCAATTAGTGATGAGCCTAGTAAGTCACACACATACACAAGTAATCACCTATTTAAATATGATTTAATTAATTAATTAATGAGTTTAATTGATTAACTAAATAGGTTTGGTTTGCAATTAAATTGCAAAGTCCCTAGCATGACTTGAAACCAAATCTAGATTAATTGATTTGTAGTATAAATTAAATTTATATTTAAAGTGTTTAAATATGAATTTAATTAATGAGAAATTAATTAATAGAGATTAGTTAATTAATTTATATTTGATATAAATTAATTAGAAGAAGAAAAATAATTATTTTGGGTTAAGAACTCAAAATTAAGACACAGGGGCATTTTGGTCATTTCACAGTGTGACACGTGGCACCATGAGATGGTGTGTGACACCCCTTACCCGACTACAGTGTAGCCGAGCAAGTTATGCCACTCAGTGTGCCGAGCACTCTATTTTATCTTAATTCATTTTTATTCTTCCTTTTGAATATAACTTGAGAAATATATTTTATTTAAGCCATTTATCGAAATTATAATTTATTTAAGGTTCCGAAAATTTTAAAGAAAATCCAGCGGAGTACCGGCTAAAAATGGAGAAAACAGTTCTTCGGAACCTGTGAAAAACACTTCCTATATTCTTATTCATTCATCTCAACTCCATTTATCAAAATCTCAATATTTTTCAGTTCACATTCATTTCTCATTCATTCACCTCATTTGATAATCATGTACCAGTTACAGATCAATATTCACTTTTCCATTTACAAACACAAATTTGCATTATTTACATGAAAATCAAAATACATTACATAAGTTTCATTACATATGAAAAAAATCAAAATTTATTACAGAATGCCAAAATGACACCTAGTGTCATACCAATGCATCAGAGTCTGTGAGGTGACACGACACTATGCGTAATCGTGAACTGCCTTACCGAATCTGTGGTCTACTGGGCCCTCTGTCCAAATCTTCAGTACCTACGCGTTGCAAAAGCGACGCGCTAAGCATAAAGCTTAATGGTGCCAATAATACAAGAAAATATAATATGCAAATAAAAATAATAATTTCTTAGCCATTGTGTTCATAAGAATTGAATAATTACTAACTTATTGTTTAGTCGAGGGCTAATCATGTTTTATGATATTAACTTCTTCATGCATTTCGTTAATTATTTTTTTTCTTCATGATCTTGAGCTTTCTTGTATTTTTGTAATCATTCCTGATACTTAATTTTCATATTTTCTTTAATAATCAGTTCACTGTTATGCTTTTCCATTCATTTAGTTGCCCAAGTAACCTATCTTGGATCGATCACCGGATCGATAACGGTCGTTGGCATGATCGGCACCTCGGGCCGTCATACCATGGGACGCAGAACGTAAACCATGTATGCAGTCAGTATGGCTAAAAAGCCATGATATCACATGATCGGGCATAAAAGCCATGAATACGGGCATAAAGCCATGAATACAGGCATAAAGCCTTTCCTTTCGCAGTACTGCTAAAACAATACCCTATTGGCATGCCAAACTATCCAAACCAATCACATTAGGCCTACTAGGGCATTTTGCATTTTTAAGTTTCACAATTTTTGAATTTCAAGTTTTCATGTCACTATTCATTTCATTAGTCAACTAAAATGTTGACTTTTGCATAAACAATAGGTACATTGGTTTTAATACTCCCAACATACCACATTTTGTATTCAAAACTTGTTAGTTTTGGTCACTTTCTCAAAGCTTAGGTCATTTTGGCAAAATTGCCAATTTTTTGGTTTTGGTGTCACTATTCACCTCATTGGTCAACAAAAATGTTGACTTTTAGAATAAAAATGTGTACTTTGACTTTGGCACTCCCAACATACCACATTTGGTGTTTAAAACTTGTTGGCATTAAGTGTTAATACCATTTCCAAGCATTAAACCAAAGGAGCAGATTTTTCAGTTTTGGTGAGTCGACTTCACTGTTCCATTGGACACTGTTACTGTTGGAATTTGAAGAAATGTAAAACATGAAAGTTGTTCCTTATTTTGTCTAGTTGAATTTCCTTTTTTGAATCACTCCATTTGGAGTTTTGTAGCTCCAGATATGGCTCAAAAACCCAAGCTGTCCGGATATGCATTCTGCAGAAATTTACCATATCTACAGTGCATGAACAGTAACTTGAGTCACTTGGTTGAATGGGTTCTGGCCCTAATTTGGGGTAGGTTCCTTCATGAAAGTTGTTTGTCTATGTCTTAACTTGTTTCTGTAAAAATTTCAGGTCAATTGACCAAATCTACAGTGAGTTATGACCAAATGAACAGTTACTGTTCATTTGGCCATTCTGCAGAGGCAGTTTCAGGGTATCCGGATTGGGGCCAAGTTTTGGTCCTCTTGCTTTGGTCTTTTGGGCATGGTTTCTTCAGCAAAAATGTGTCATTATAAGCCTAGTTTCATGTCCAATTGGCCAAACACCAATTGGACTAGCACAGCCCAAGTTATGGCAGTGCAAAGGGACTGAATTTTCAGTCACCATTCTGCACCCTCTAGGCAGTACACACCTTCCCTTTGCCATGCTTTATTCCAGTCCCAATTAAGGTCAAATTCCTTCAAATGGTCACTAATTGACCATTAGGATGTACTTTAACAATTTCATAAGCCAAGCTAATTTTTACTCCCCAAAACCCTAGTTTTCATATTCATTTCATGCAACCTATACTTTATCAACCCATCCATCACATATATACATATCTCATACCATCTCTAGGCAAGTTTAATATCAATTAAACTCATCATACCCTTATACATCAAAGCTGCCGAAATTCATGCACACTCCCACAGATATGCTTTGTTCAATTTTTTCATCAATTTCTCATTCAATTTAACTTCCTAACAAAATTTAAGAAAGGAAGATAAGTATATGCACTAACCTTTTTGAAACCAACCTTGAGCTTGTTATTCTTCAAGATTTCTCCTAGAACCATAATAATCATAATCAATTATAACTTCACTTTCCTAAACTAAATATCCAATAAAAATTCAATAGCATTTTCCCTTAAATTGGACTAAACTCCCATCATAAATCTTAAATCCACAACCCATTAATACCCAATCTGGCAGCTTGTGCATTCAAATTTATATATAATGATCTAACCGTTAGATAAATCTCAAATTTATACCATATATTCAAGACATCCCTATACAATATCAGTAAAAATTTCAGCCTCAAATCATCTCTATATCATGAAATATCAAAACATTCATTCAACCCTTCACAATCTGAATTTTTGCAGAAATCAGTCTTACTCAGACAGCTCATGCAAAACAATTTATATCTCATAAACCACAAGTCTAAAATTCACCAAATTTTAACACAGCAGCCTCAACATCCCAAATATCATTTGTACCAAATTTCATAATTTTATAAGCATCATAGTTATTTATTTTTCTCAAATTTCAGTAGCCAAAATTCAAGAATTCAACCTACAGACAGCCTGTGTTCAACAATATGTTTCTCCAAATCCAACCGTTGAACAATCACCAAATTTTTACCATAACTTCCACACATACATAGCTTAAACATATCCAAAAATCAGCCTTAGATGTTGAGCCAAACTCACCTGGACGGAAAAGAAATATGCTGCCCTGCTGAACCCCTATTTCTGCTACTTCTCCTTCTCCTTCTTCCTTTCTTTCTTTCTTTCTTTTCCTTTTCTCTCTCTTTCTCTCTTATTCCAGCCCGTATGAAGAAGGAAACTGCTGGTTCTTTTGTTTTTTTATCTCATTTTAAGTTCATTTTATCTCTTTTTATTAGTTTTGTCAAGTGGTGATTGGGTGGGAGTAAGTGAGTGACATCATGTGATGTCATTATTTGCTTAATTTTTTATTTTTCTTTTCTTTTCTTTTCTACCACATTTCAATTTAATTTTTAGCAATATTTATTCATATTTAAGATCATAATAATTATTTACTTAACTGGACAAGTCGGCCAAAAATCACCTCTGAAGGCGAAATGACCAAAATGCCTTCCGTTTGGCTTAACGGGTCAAAATTGTCTGTACCGATTGAAAAATTTTTCTAAATATTTTCTTGGCATTCTAATGCCATAGGAACCTCAATGACCCTTCTCTGGAGTCCCAAAAATTATTTTATAATTTTTTCCCCGGGTCTAGGGCTCCTCGTTGCGAGAACCGTAACTTACCTCTGGTTACCCATCGCTTGGGCACCGCTTTTTGACTTAATCAGATTTTTATTTATAAAATTTTTACTAAATTTTTCTTATCAATATTTGAGTTGATTATGGTCCCTCACTTTAGTTTAAATATTTTTCCGGATGTTCTAGCTGTCCGGACCGACACCGGTCACCAGAACAGTAGAATGTACGGAGTGCTACCAGGAGGGTGTTACAACTCTTCCCCTCTAATTTAAATTTCGTCCTCGAAATTTACCCGGTGTAAATAGTCGAGGAGCTATTACCTCCTTATTTCTTCACCTTTCCGTGTTATCATACTTCACTTTCTCCTAGTCTCAATCCTATCCTCAAACAGTTATGTACTCATCCTTTTTCATCTTAAATATAGTCTCCTTCTTATTTCCATTCGCTATCTCATTGTCTCTTCATTCTCTTATTCCATACCTTAACCTAAAATAAATAGGAAATACAGATCTGCAATAGTGTCACTTCGACTCTTATGAATGCAATGCATGATATGCAATCTATCTAGGTCCAGAAACGCCTAAACCGTGCTCTGATACCACTAAATGTGACACCCCTTACCCGACTACAGTGTAGCCGAGCAAGTTATGCCACTCAGTGTGCCGAGCACTCTATTTTATCTTAATTCATTTTTATTCTTCCTTTTGAATATAACTTGAGAAATATAATTTATTTAAGCCATTTATCGAAATTATAATTTATTTAAGGTTCCGAAAATTTGAAAGAAAATCCAGCGGAGTACCGGCTAAAAATGGAGAAAACAGTTCTTCGGAATCTGTGAAAAACACTTCCTATATTCTTATTCATTCATCTCAACTCCATTTATCAAAATCTCAATATTTTTCAGTTCACATTCATTTCTCATTCATTCACCTCATTTGATAATCATGTACCAGTTACAGATCAATATTCACTTTTCCATTTACAAACACAAATTTGCATTATTTACATGAAAATCAAAATACATTACATAAGTTTCATTACATATGAAAAAAATCAAAATTTATTACAGAATGCCAAAATGACACCTAGTGTCCTACCAATGCACTGTAGCCTGTGAGGTGACACGGACACTATGCAGAACTGTGAACTGCCTTACCGAATCTGTGGTCTACTGGGCCCTCTGTCCAAATCTTTCGCACTACGCGTTGCAAAAGCGACGCGCTAAGCATAAAGCTTAGTGGTGCCAATAATACAAGAAAATATAATATGCAAATAAAAATAATAATTTCTTAGCCATTGTGTTCATAAGAATTGAATAATTACTAACTTATTGTTTAGTCGAGGGCTAATCATGTTTTATGATATTAACTTCTTCATGCATTTCGTTAATTATTTTTTTTCTTCATGATCTTGAGCTTTCTTGTATTTTTGTAATCATTCCTGATACTTAATTTTCATATTTTCTTTAATAATCAGTTCACTGTTATGCTTTTCCATTCATTTAGTTGCCCAAGTAACCTATACTGGATCACTGGACTGGATAACGGGTCGTTGGCACTGGGCACCGCGGTGCCTCGGGCCGTCATACCATGGGACGCAGAACGTAAACCATGTATGCAGTCAGTATGGCTAAAAAGCCATGATATCACATGATCGGGCATAAAAGCCATGAATACGGGCATAAAGCCATGAATACAGGCATAAAGCCTTTCCTTTCGCAGTACTGATAAAACAATACCCTATTGGCATGCCAAACTATCCAAACCAATCACATTAGGCCTACTAGGGCATTTTGCATTTTTAAGTTTCACAATTTTTGAATTTCAAGTTTTCATGTCACTATTCATTTCATTAGTCAACTAAAATGTTGACTTTTGCATAAACAATAGGTACATTGGTTTTAATACTCCCAACATACCACATTTTGTATTCAAAACTTGTTAGTTTTGGTCACTTTCTCAAAGCTTAGGTCATTTTGGCAAAATTGCCAATTTTTTGGTTTTGGTGTCACTATTCACCTCATTGGTCAACAAAAATGTTGACTTTTAGAATAAAAATGTGTACTTTGACTTTGGCACTCCCAACATACCACATTTGGTGTTTAAAACTTGTTGGCATTAAGTGTTAATACCATTTCCAAGCATTAAACCAAAGGAGCAGATTTTTCAGTTTTGGTGAGTCGACTTCACTGTTCCATTGGACACTGTTACTGTTGGAATTTGAAGAAATGTAAAACATGAAAGTTGTTCCTTATTTTGTCTAGTTGAATTTCCTTTTTTGAATCACTCCATTTGGAGTTTTGTAGCTCCAGATATGGCTCAAAAACCCAAGCTGTCCGGATATGCATTCTGCAGAAATTTACCATATCTACAGTGCATGAACAGTAACTTGAGTCACTTGGTTGAATGGGTTCTGGCCCTAATTTGGGGTAGGTTCCTTCATGAAAGTTGTTTGTCTATGTCTTAACTTGTTTCTGTAAAAATTTCAGGTCAATTGACCAAATCTACAGTGAGTTATGACCAAATGAACAGTTACTGTTCATTTGGCCATTCTGCAGAGGCAGTTTCAGGGTATCCGGATTGGGGCCAAGTTTTGGTCCTCTTGCTTTGGTCTTTTGGGCATGGTTTCTTCAGCAAAAATGTGTCATTATAAGCCTAGTTTCATGTCCAATTGGCCAAACACCAATTGGACTAGCACAGCCCAAGTTATGGCAGTGCAAAGGGACTGAATTTTCAGTCACCATTCTGCACCCTCTAGGCAGTACACACCTTCCCTTTGCCATGCTTTATTCCAGTCCCAATTAAGGTCAAATTCCTTCAAATGGTCACTAATTGACCATTAGGATGTACTTTAACAATTTCATAAGCCAAGCTAATTTTTACTCCCCAAAACCCTAGTTTTCATATTCATTTCATGCAACCTATACTTTATCAACCCATCCATCACATATATACATATCTCATACCATCTCTAGGCAAGTTTAATATCAATTAAACTCATCATACCCTTATACATCAAAGCTGCCGAAATTCATGCACACTCCCACAGATATGCTTTGTTCAATTTTTTCATCAATTTCTCATTCAATTTAACTTCCTAACAAAATTTAAGAAAGGAAGATAAGTATATGCACTAACCTTTTTGAAACCAACCTTGAGCTTGTTATTCTTCAAGATTTCTCCTAGAACCATAATAATCATAATCAATTATAACTTCACTTTCCTAAACTAAATATCCAATAAAAATTCAATAGCATTTTCCCTTAAATTGGACTAAACTCCCATCATAAATCTTAAATCCACAACCCATTAATACCCAATCTGGCAGCTTGTGCATTCAAATTTATATATAATGATCTAACCGTTAGATAAATCTCAAATTTATACCATATATTCAAGACATCCCTATACAATATCAGTAAAAATTTCAGCCTCAAATCATCTCTATATCATGAGATATCAAAACATTCATTCAACCCTTCACAATCTGAATTTTTGCAGAAATCAGTCTTACTCAGACAGCTCATGCAAAACAATTTATATCTCATAAACCACAAGTCTAAAATTCACCAAATTTTAACACAGCAGCCTCAACATCCCAAATATCATTTGTACCAAATTTCATAATTTTATAAGCATCATAGCTATTTATTTTTCTCAAATTTCAGTAGCCAAAATTCAAGAATTCAACCTACAGACAGCCTGTGTTCAACAATATGTTTCTCCAAATCCAACCGTTGAACAATCACCAAATTTTTACCATAACTTCCACACATACATAGCTTAAACATATCCAAAAATCAGCCTTAGATGTTGAGCCAAACTCACCTGGACGGAAAAGAAATATGCTGCCCTGCTGAACCCCTATTTCTGCTACTTCTCCTTCTCCTTCTTCCTTTCTTTCTTTCTTTCTTTTCCTTTTCTCTCTCTTTCTCTCTTATTCCAGCCCGTATGAAGAAGGAAACTGCTGGTTCTTTTGTTTTTTTATCTCATTTTAAGTTCATTTTATCTCTTTTTATTAGTTTTGTCAAGTGGTGATTGGGTGGGAGTAAGTGAGTGACATCATGTGATGTCATTATTTGCTTAATTTTTTATTTTTCTTTTCTTTTCTTTTCTACCACATTTCAATTTAATTTTTAGCAATATTTATTCATATTTAAGATCATAATAATTATTTACTTAACTGGACAAGTCGGCCAAAAATCACCTCTGAAGGCGAAATGACCAAAATGCCCTCCGTTTGGCTTAACGGGTCAAAATTGTCTGTACCGATTGAAAATTTTTTCTAAATATTTTCTTGGCATTCTAATGCCATAGGAACCTCAATGACCCTTCTCTGGAGTCCCAAAAATTATTTTATAATTTTTCCCCCGGGTCTAGGGCTCCTCGTTGTAGAACCGCAACTTACCTCTGTTACCCATCGCTTGGGCACCTAGCTTTTGACTTAATCAGATTTTTATTTCTAAAATTTTTACTAAATTTTTCTTATCAATATTTGAGTTGATTATGGTCCCTCACTTTAGTTTAAATATTTTTCCGGATGTTCTAGCTGTCCGGACCGACACCGGTCACCAGAACAGTAGAATGTACGGAGTGCTACCGGGAGGGTGTTACATGGTGACACATGGGATTACACATAAGCTTGCCAAATGTTTTTTAATCATGTAAGATGATTAAAATCAAGATTAAACATTGGTTTGACACTTGGCACAATGTGATTGGGTCATTTAAACCTAGAGCTAATCAAAGGGTGACATGTGCCAAGGGTTTAATGTATTAACTGTTAGTAGTATGCCCTAGAGCATATCATTTAGTATGTATCTTGTACATATTTTTATTAATAAAAGGCATTTCCACTTTTTCGTTTACATAAGATATTTATGTGTAATAGAAAAGGTCCATTGATATTTTGTTAGAAATGTTATTCTTAAGTTGTTAAGAATTTGAGTGACAATATTTCTAGCACAAAGTATCATAAATAGGTTCACAATCGAGGATACTTCATAATAAGGACATGACTTGTCCAAAAAGATTGTATTCATGTTTGTTCCCAAGTTATTTATATGAGATATAAATAAGATGGAATGGTGAGTCTCATGCCATATAACAAACATAATAGGCACTTATAAATGATAAGTAGGCCGAACCAGTGACACTTATGACAAGCACATGGACTGCACTCTTGTCAATGTTCTGTCATAAATCATATCAGTGCCTATAATCTTTAGACCTGAGATAGCACAGTTATCTTGTATATAGGTAGTTTGAGTTTGATACTGCTTTCGTACTTGTACTATGTATGGGTATATGGGCATGTGTTGGCTCCTACTAGTTATATATGGAGGTAGGTATTGATCAAGATGGAATATGTTCCTCTAAGTAAATAGAGATAAAATCCTATGTTCACTTAATTATTCTTGATGTTTCAAGTTCCTGGCCGGGACAAATAGATTTATTCAGAAAAGTGTTTCTGATGAGAAAATATTTTTAATCAAGAACTGGAATGAAAAGAGAACATAATATTCATAACAAATGGAGTTTGACATAAACCATGACTCCAGCTTGAGTTGGGATTTTGTAACAGAGAGATTCGAGTGCATGGTAACATATGATTATAGGTTCATTTAAGGGAAACCTTATTACTAATTGGGTGGCCATGGCATGCTATGCTAGGTGTTAACCATGGTCTATGAGGTTCATGAAACGATTTAGAGAAATCATTTATGGCAAGAAAGAGTTCTGATGATATTAAGAGTTGATATCATGTCTCATTGCCAATTAGTGATGAGCCTAGTAAGTCACACACATACACAAGTAATCACCTATTTAAATATGATTTAATTAATTAATTAATGAGTTTAATTGATTAACTAAATAGGTTTGGTTTGCAATTAAATTGCAAAGTCCCTAGCATGACTTGAAACCAAATCTAGATTAATTGATTTGTAGTATAAATTAAATTTATATTTAAAGTGTTTAAATATGAATTTAATTAATGAGAAATTAATTAATAGAGATTAGTTAATTAATTTATATTTGATATAAATTAATTAGAAGAAGAAAAATAATTATTTTGGGTTAAGAACTCAAAATTAAGACACAGGGGCATTTTGGTCATTTCACAGTGTGACACGTGGCACCATGAGATGGTGACACATGGGATTACACATAAGCTTGCCAAATGTTTTTTAATCATGTAAGATGATTAAAATCAGGATTAAATATAGGTTTGACACTTGGCACAATGTGATTGGGTCACTTAAACCTAGAGCTAATCAAAGGGTGACATGTGGCAAGGGTTTAATGTGTTAACCTAGCTATTTAAGTGTGGTTATGAAAAGAAAAAATAACCAGCAGCCACTCCTCTCCTTTTTCATGCCACTTTGAGTTTTTTTTATCTATTCTTCTTCATCTCTCATCAATTCAAAGAGATTAGCCATCAATCTCTTGAATTAAGAACGCTAGAAATTTTTTCTAATGTCCTGTTTACATCTCTAATATCTTAAAAGACAGAACTTGAATTTCTAATTAATAGAAAAGGCTTTAGAAGCTGTTCAAGGGCTACCATAGGTGTTCTTGGTGTAGACAAGCTAGAGGGACAACATCTGGTGTCCTGAAGATGAATCTCAAAGGCGCAGACACGCTGCAGTGCATCAAGAGGTTAGTGTAATCGTTCTTGATTTAATCTAGGGTTCTAAAATTAATCTGATTAATTTTAAAATCTTAAATGGCAAATACAGATCCAAAAACATATTAAAAGAGTTTTAATATGTTATTTATCATTGAAATCAAATAGATAAAAATAAATCTTGCATGATGCATGTGACCCTAGGTGAAAATTTTTGAATTCAATGGTATAAACTTGTGTTTTTCACGCTTCTGTTCCTTGAATTGGTATCAGAGCCACTATATTTGCCATTTAGATTGTTGATTATATGATTTAATTGTGTGTTTGATCATGAGATCAAAAGATCATTGCTGGTTGCAAAGCAAGGTTGCGGAATATTTAAAAAAACACCATCAATGGTGCGCATGGTTTGGCTACCATGGGTGGTTCAAGGTTTGGCTTTTAATTCTGCAATTGTTGTATGATCTAAGGCCCATTCTTTGACTAATTAAAGTGTTTAATTAGTAATTTTAATCACACAATTAAATTATGATTCAAATCAGAATTTTAAAAATTGTTTGAATGTGATTCAAATCTGAATTTTAAAAGTTGTTTGAATGTGATTCAAATCTGAATTTTTAAAGTTGTTTGAATCATATTTAAATCTGATTTTTTTAAATTGATTGAATAAAATTCAGATTTGATTTTTTTAAAAATGTTTGAATGTGATTCAAATCTGATTTTTTAAAAAATGTTTGAATGTAATTCAAATTTGAATTTTTAAAATTGTTTGAATGTGAATCAAATATGAATTTTTAAATTTGTTTGAATGAGATTCAAATCTGAATTTTTAAATTTATTTGAATCATATTCAAATATGGATTTTTAAGTTGAATATGAGATATTCAATTTAATTTAAGTATGTATGTTTTATTTAATTGTTAAATAGTGATATGCATGATGGATGATCATGGACTATAAAAGACCAATGTGATTGGATTTATTTCTTTTATGCTTCTTTGGAATTGTAAATTAATTAATTTATTTTAATTTATTTTTGGCATGTATTATTAAGTTTGTAATAATTTTTGGGTTGTAATTTCATTTATTTAAGTCCTTGTAAATTCGCCTTGGTTTGCCAAGGATTACCATGTAATATTGGATTGCAAGAAGTTCAAGGAGGTCAAGAGCATTGGTGGGACCAGTCGGAGGAATTCAAGATCAAGTGTTGATTATGTACTCCTTCAGCAACTCTTGTAAAATAAATGAATGAATGAAATGCACCTAGGAATGCCCTGATTCAATTCTTGGTGGCTCAGAATTGAATCCCTTAGAAAGTCCATGATCATACCATATTTACTGCTTATCCATGAATGCATGAGATGTATGGGAATGTATGCAATTATATGATATATGCATGCTAAATGGATAATGTGCAAAGTGAGACCTTAATAGTAATTAGAATGACCATAAAATCTTCCAAACAAATGATTAAGTTGGAAATGCTATAATTAAAGTAATTATAACATAGGCCCTCCATTGGGGCAATTATTTTAAGAAATTTTAAATAGTTGCATGAGATGCAATTAATTTAAGAGATTTTCTTAAGAATTATTGTTAAGCATGAGATGTTGCAAATATGTAAATGGTTTGGTGGACAATATTGGATGTACCTGAGGACATTAAAATTATTTTCATAATTACTGGCTCAATGGGATCAACTTAACTAATGCAAGATAAGTCAATAATGGATGTACCTGAGATTTTGAGCATTAGGGGCTGGGTAAAGGATTGAACCTCACATGAGATGTGATGGGCAAGGAGTTGCTCACTTATAGTTTATTGTAATTCCAATAATGGATGTACCTGAGGATGATCAATAGAATTATAAGAATTCAATCACCTACTAGAAATCCATCCAACTAGGATTTCCGTTTTCTACTTTTGAAGTGTAGGATTCGCTAAGTTAGTGGGAGGACCAATTTGATTAAAAGACCATAATCATTTTGGTTAATTACATGATACATTTACTAATTAATCTGGTTATTTTCTGCAGTTAATTTTCTGATAAAAATGAGCAAAAAACAACCACCACCATCCAATATCCTTGCAAACATACTTGATCACAATAGGTTGACAGGACCTAATCTGTCTGATTGGCTAAGAAATTTGAAACTTGTCCTGAACCTTGAACATATAGGATATGTTCTAGATTCAAATGTTCCTGGTCCCTTACCTCCAGAGGCCACACAAGAGGAACATGAAACTTTGGACAAGGGGAAGGAGCATGATATGAGAGCTAAGTGTTACATGCTTGCTTCCATGAGTAATGAGTTACAGAAGCAACATAAGAACATGCAGGGTGCGAGTGAGATCCTCCTTCACCTACAAGAGTTGTATGGTGAGGACAACAGGAATGCTAGGAATGAGATATCTAGACAGCTATTCCGTATGAGGATGTCTGAGGGACAGAATGTTGGGGATCATGTCCACAAGATGATTCGGCTGATTGAGCAGTTGGAACATCTTGACTTCAACATGGATTTCCAACTACAGACGGATTTGATCCTTCAGTCCCTTCCTGAGTCTTTTGGAAATTTTGTGAAAATTTTCCATATAACTAAACAGGAATGCACCTTAGCTGGTTTACTCAACATGCTGGTTATTTCCCAAAAGAATATGCCAGGCAATAAAGGAAAAGAGGTAGCTTTGGTTGCATCTTTTTCCGTTAGAAAGTCTAACAAGAAGAAGGGAAATAAGAAAAGGAAACCTCAGATTCCTGGTCCTTCCAAGAAAATAGCTAAACAGAAAAGGAAGACTAAAGCTGATGGAGGCAAAGGAAAGTGTTTCCACTGCCAAAAGGATGGGCACTGGAAAAGGAACTACCCAGAGTATCTTGCTTCTCTGAAGGACAAGAAGGATACCCTTCGTAAGGTATGTCCATATCTTGTTATTTAGATTCGATGATACTCATAGTTCATCTACACTTGGGTTTTAGATATCGTGCCGATTCTCACATTTCTAATGATATGCAGGAACTAGCACATAGTAGCAGCTTGCGTTCTCAAGATATTAGAGTCTGGATTGGCAATGGCTCAACTGTTGAAGCTTTAGCCATAGGATCTAAATCCTTTTACATGTTTGGACATGTTTTGTGTTTGGATAATATTTTATATGTACCTGATGCTTTTAAGAACACCATTTCTATATCTGGTTTGACTAGAAATGGCTATGAATTTCAGTTCACAGATGATGTTTGCAATATTTATTTTGGAAATAAATATGTTGGTTCGGGTTATATGAATGATGGTCTTTATTATTTGGATAATAATGACAAACACAAATTGAATGCAAATGATCTAAGAGAATGTAATGCCATGATGAAAACCAACTCAAGTTCAAAATATATTTGGCACTTAAGGTTATGTCATGTTGCAGAAGATAGGATTACAAAACTGGAGAAAATGGGGATTCTATCCTCATTGCTCTCTAAGCCTACTCCAACTTGTGAATCTTGCCTTGTGGTAAAATGACTAGATCACCCTTTGTTGGACAAGGGCTAAGAGCTAAAAATATTTTGGAGCTAATACATAGTGATGTTTGTGGTCCATTTAAAGAAATGGCTAGAGGGGGTTTTTATTATTTTATTACCTTTACTGATGATAAATCAAGGTTTGGGTATTTGTATTTGATGAAATACAAACATGAATCTTTTGAAAAGTTCAAAGAATTTAAATCTGAAGTAGAAAATCAAACAAGAAAGAGTATTAAAGCTCTTCGATCAGATCGTGGAGGTGAATATTGGAGTACTGAATTTGATGAATACTTGAGAGAGCATGGCATTGTTTCTCAGCTGACTCTTCTAGGAACGCCACAACCGAATGGCGATTCGAAGGAGAAATCGTACCCTATTGGATATGGTACGTAGTATGATGAGCTATACCGATATGCCAATCTTTTTGGGGATTTGCATTAGAATCACTTTGTATATTCGAATAGGATTCCATCAAAATCGCTTTCTTCCATAGCTTATGAGATATGGCATGGAAGAAAACCAAGTCTTAAGCATGTTAAGATTTGGGGTTGTCCACTTATATCAAAAAGTGAACACCGATAAATTGGAGACGGATCAAGAATGTGTCGATTTGTTGGATATCCAAAAGATAGTTTTGGATATTATTTTTATTTGCCTACTTCACAAAAGGTTGTGATAAGTAGAGATGCCACATTTCTTGAACAACAGTTTGTTCAAAAAGGAGGCAAAGGATGGCAAATAGAGTTAGAATTGGAGAATTCTGACCAACCAATAGATCAGATGGATATAGATCCATCTAGTCAACCTATACCCGTTGATGAAACATCTACAGCTGTTCCTCGTAGAACAACCAGGGTATCTCACCCACCAGTGAGATATGGTTTTCTTCATGAAGAAGAACAAGAGTTGTCTACTCATGAAGAAGTAGATCATGGAGATGATCCACTTACCTATGAAGAAGCTATATCAGATATAGACTCTTCAAAATTGATTGATGCTATGAAATCTGAGATTGATTCCATGTATAAGAATCAAGTTTGGGATCTTGTTGACCCACTTGAAGGTATTGTACCTATAGGGAACAAATGGGTTTTCAAGAAGAAGATTGGTTTTGATGGAAAGGTAGAGACCTATAAGGCAAGGCTAGTAGCGAAAGGGTTTCACCAAAGGCAAGGAATCGACTATGAGGAGACTTTCTCACCTGTTGCCATGCTTAAATCAATTAGGATTTTATTAGCAATAGCTGCATACTATGATTATGAGATTTGGCAGATGGATGTCAAAATAGCTTTTCTCAATGGATACATTGAAGAAAACATTTTCATGGAACAACCTAGGGGTTTTGAATCCCAAGATGGTTCCAAGGTATGCAAGCTAAAGCGATCTATTTATGGGTTGAAACAACCTTCGAGGAGTTGGAACATCCGTTTTGATGAAGCCATTAAATCCTTTGGTTTTATAAAAAATGAGGATGAGCCATGTGTATATAAGAAGGTTAGTGACAGTGCTATCACTTTCCTTGTCTTATATGTGGATGACATACTGTTGATGGGTAATGACACAGGTATGTTGACGACTATAAAGGTATGGTTGTCAAATACATTCCCTAAGAAAGACTTAGGGGAAGCAACCTGTATTCTTGGGATTCGCATCTATAGAGATAGAGCGAAAAGAATAATTGGTTTATCTCAAAGTCTATATTTGGAAAAGGTGTTAAAGAGGTTTAACATGCTTGATTCTAAGAGAGGATTGTTACCAGTGAGACATGGTATCCACCTTTCTAAAGAGATGTCTCTAAAGACACCTGAAGAAAGAGATAAGATGGCCAGGATTCCATATGCTTCGGCTATTGGAAGTTTAATGTATGCAATGTCGTGTACTAGGGCGGATATTGCATATGCTGTTAGTTTGACTAGCAGGTATCAATCCAATCCAGGTTTGGAACACTGGATAGTTGTCAAGAATATCCTTAAGTACTTGAGTAGAACTAAGGATTTATTCTTGATTTATGGAGGTGAAGACTTGCAATTGGATGGTTATACTGATTTTGATTTCCAATCGGATATCGACGATAGAAAATCTACCTCTGGATATTTGTTCATTTGTAATGGAGGTGCAGTCAGTTGAAAGAGTTCCAAACAGAGCACGACTGCTGATTCCACTACAGAGGCTGAGTATATTGCTGCATCAGATGCTGCAAAGGAAGCTGTTTGGATAAAGAAGTTCGTCACAGCACTTACAGTAGTTCCTTCCATTGAGTCAGCAGTTTCACTACACTGTGACAATAATAGAGTATTCATATAGGCTAAGGAACCAAGGTCTCACCAGAAATCCAAACACATAGAATGGCGCTACCACATTATCAGAGAAATAGTTGGGCGAGGCGATGTAGCCATGCAGAAAATAGCATCAGCTGAAAATCCAGCTGATCCATTGACTAAGCCTATGTCACAGACTTAGTTAGACCGACATCTTGAGAAGATAGGTCTAAGATATTGTAATGAATGGCTCTAGTGCAAGTGGGAGATTGTTAGTAGTATGCCCTAGAGCATATCATTTAGTATGTATCTTGTACATATTTTTATTAATAAAAGGCATTTCCACTTTTCCGTTTACATAATATATTTATGTGTAATAGAAAAGGTCCATTGATATTTTGTTAGAAATATTATTCTTAAGTTGTTAAGAATATGAGTGACAATATTTCTAGCACAAAGTATCATAAATAGGTTCACAATCGAGGATACTTCATAATAAGGACATGACTTATCCAGAAAGATTGTATTCATGTTTGTTCCCAAGTTATTTATATGAGATATAAATAAGATGGAATGGTGAGTCTCATGCCATATAACAAACATGATTGGCACTTATAAATGATAAGTGGGCCGAACCAGTGACACTTATGACAAGCACATGGAGTTTACTCTTGTTAATGTTTTGTCATAAATCATATCAGTGCATATAATCTTTAGACCTGAGATAGCACAGTTATCTTGTATATAGGTAGTTTGAGTTTGATACTGCTATCATACTTGTACTATGTATGGGTATATGGGCCTGTATTGGCTCCTACTAGTAATATATGGAGGTAGGTGTTGATCAAGATGAAATCTGTTCCTCTAAGTAAATAGAGATAAAATCCTATGTTCATTTAATTGTTCTTGATGTTTCAAGTTCCTGGCCAGGACAGATAGATTTATTCAGAAAAGAGTTTCTGATGAGAAAATCTTTTTAACCAAGAACTGGAATTAAAAGAGAAAATAATATTCATAGCAAATGGAGTTTGACAAAAACCATGACTCCAGCTTAAGTTGGGATTTTGTAACAGAGAGATTCTAGTGCATGGTAACATATGATTATAGGTTCATTTAAGGTAAACCTTATTACTAATTGGGTGGCCATGGCATGCTATGCTAGGTGTTAACCATGGTCTATGAGGTTCATAAAATGATTTAGAGAAATCATTTATGGTAAGAAAGAGTTCTGATGATATTAAGAGTTAATATCATGTCTCATTGCTAATTAGTGATGAGCCTAGTAAGTCACACACACACACAAGTTATCACCTATTTAAATATGATTTAATTAATTAATTAAAAGAGTTTAATTGATTAATTAAATAGGTTTGGTTTACAATTAAATTGCAAAGTCCCTAGCATGACTTGAAACCAAATCTAGATTATTGGATATGTAGTATAAATTAAATTTATATTTAAAGTGTTTAGATATGAATTTAATTAATGGGAAATTAATTAATAGAGATTAATTAATTAATTATATTTGATATAAATTAATTAGAAGAAGAAAAATAATTAATTTGGGTCAAGAACTCAAAATTAAAACACAGGGGCATTTTGATCATTTCACAGTGTGACACGTGGCACCATGAGATGGTGACACATGGGATTACACATAAGCTTGCCAAATGTTTTTTAATCATGTAAGATGATTAAAATCAAGATTAAATATAGGTTTGACACTTGGCACAATGTGATTGGGTCACTTAAACCTAGAGCTAATCAAAGGGTGACATGTGGCAAGGGTTTAATGTGTTAACCTAGCTATTTAAGTGTGGTTATGAAAAGAAAAAAATAACCAGCAGCCACTCCTCTCCTTTGTCATGCCACTTTGAGGCTTTTCATCTATTCTTCTTCATCTTTCATCAATTCGAAGAGATTAGCCATCAATCTCTTGAATTAGGAACACTAGAAATTGTTTCTAGTGTCCAGTTTACATTTCTAATCTCTTAAAAGGCAGAACGTGAATTTCGAATTAATAGAAAAAGCTTTAGAAGCTGTTCAAGGGCTTCCATAGGTGTTCTTGGTGTGGACAAGCTAGAGGGACAACATTTGGTGTCCTGAAGATGAATCTCAAAGGCGCAGACATGCAGCAGTGCATCAAGCGGTTAGTGTAAACGTTCTTGATTTAATCTAGGGTTCTAAAATTAATCTGATTAATTTTAAAATCTTAAATGACAAATACAGATCCAAAAACATATTAAAAGAGTTTTAATATGTTCTTTATCATTGAAATCAAATAGATAAAAATAAATCTTGCATGATGCATGTGACCCTAGGTGAAAATTTTTGAATTCAATGGTATAAACTTGTATTTTTCAAGCTTCCGTTCCTTGAATTGGTACCAGAGCCACTATATTTGCCATTTAGATTGTTGATTATATGATTTAATTGTGTGTTTGATCATGAGATCAAAAGATCATTGCTGGTTGCAAAGCAAGGTGGCGGCATATTTAAAAAAACACCATCAATGGTGCGCATGGTTTGGCTACCATGGGTGGTTCAAGGTTTGGCTTTTAATTCTGCAATTGTTGTATGATATAAGGCCTATTATTTGACTAATTAAAGTGTTTAATTAGTAATTTTAATCACACAATTAAATTATGATTCAAATCAGAATTTTAAAAATTGTTTGAATGTGATTCAAATCTGAATTTTAAAAGTTGTTTGAATGTGATTCAAATCTGAATTTTTAATGTTGTTTGAATCATATTTAAATCAGATTTTTTTAAATTGATTGAATAAAATTCAGATCTGATTTTTTAAAAAATGTTTGAATGTGATTCAAATATGATTTTTTAAAAAATGTTTGAATGTGATTCAAATCTGAATTTTTAAAGTTGTTTGAATGTGATTCAAATCTGAATTTTTAAATTTGTCTGAATGAGATCCAATTATGAATTTTTAAATTTATTTGAATCATATTCAAATCTAAATTTTTAAGTTGAATATGAGATATTCAATTTAATTTAAGTATGTATGTTTTATTTAATTGTTAAATAGTGATATGCACGATGGATGATCATGGACTATAAAAGACCAATATGATTGGATTTATTTCTTTTATATTTCTTTGGGATTGTAAATTAATTAATTTTTTTTAATTTATTTTGGGCATGTATTATTAAGTTTGTAATCATTTTTGGGTTGTAATTTCATTTATTTAAGTTCTTGTAAATTTACCTTGGTATGCCAAGGATTACCATGTAATATTGGATTGCAAGAAGTTCAAGGAGGTCAAGAGCATTGGTGGGACCAGTGGGAGGAATTCAAGATCAAGTGTTGATTATGTACTCCTTCAGCAACTCTTGTAAAATGAATGAATGAATGAAATGCACCTAGGAATGCCCTGATTCAATTCTTGGTGGCTCAGAATTGAATCCCTTAGAAAGTCCATGATCATACCATATTTACTGCTTATCCATGAATGCATGAGATGTATGGGAATGTATGCAATTATATGATATATGCATGCTAAATGGATAATATGCAAAGTGAGACCTTAATAGTAATTAGAATGACCATAAAATCTTATAAACAAATGATTAAGTCGGAAATGCTACAATTAAAGTAATTATAACATAGGCCCTCCATTGGGGCAATTATTTTAAAAAATTTTAAATAGTTGCATGAGATGCAATTAATTTAAAAGATTTTCTTAAGAATAATTGTTAAGCATGAGATGTTGTAAATATGTAAATGGTTTGGTAGCCAATATTGGATGTACCTGAGGACATTAAAATTATTTGCATAATTACTGGCTCAATGGGATCAACTTAACTAATGCAAGATAAGTCAATAATGGATGTACCTGAGATTTTGAGCATTAGGGGCTAGGTAAAGGATTGAACCTCACATGAGATGTGATGGGCAAGGAGTTGCTCACTTATAGTTTATTGTAATTTCAATAATAGATGTACCTGAGGATGATCAATAGAATTATAAGAATTTAATCACCCACTAGAAATCCATCCAACTAGGATTTCCGTTTTCTACTTTGGAAGTGTAGGATTCGCTAAGTTAGTGGGAGGACCAATTTGATTAAAAGACCATGATCATTTTGGTTAATTACATGATACATTTACTAATTAATCTGGTTATTTTCTGCAGTTAATTTTCTGATAAAAATGAGCACAAAACAACCACCACCATCCATTATCCTTGCAAACATACTTGATCACAGTAGGTTGACAGGACCTAATCTGTCTGATTGGCTAAGAAATTTGAAACTTGTCCTGAACCTTGAACATATAGGATATGTTCTAGATTCAAATGTTCCTGGTCCCTTACCTCCAGAGGCCACACAAGAGGAACATGAAACTTTGGACAAGTGGAAGGAGCATGATATGAGAGCTAAGTGTTACATGCTTGCTTCCATGAGTAATGAGTTACAGAAGCAACATGAGAACATGCAGAGTGTGAGTGAGATCCTCCTTCACCTATAAGAGTTGTATGGTGAGCACAGTAGGAATGCTAGGTATGAGATATCTAGACAGCTATTCCATATGAGGATGTCTGAGGGACAGAATGTTGGGGATCATGTCCACAAGATGATTCGGCTGATTGAGCAGTTGGAACATCTTGACTTCAACATAGATTTCCAACTACAGACGGATTTGATCCTTCAGTCCCTTCCTGAGTCTTTTGGGAATTTTGTGACAAATTTCCATATGGCTAAACAGGAATGCACCTTAGCTGGTTTACTCAACACGCTGGTTATTGCCCAAAAGAATATGCCAGGCAATAAAGGAAAAGAGGTAGCTTTGGTTGCATCTTTTTCCGTTAGAAAGTCTAACAAGAAGAAGGGAAATAAGAAAAGGAAACCTCAGATTCCTGGTCCTTCCAAGAAAATAGCTAAACAGAAAAGGAAGACTAAAGCTGATGGAGGCAAAGGAAAGTGTTTCCACTGCCAAAAGGATGGGCACTGGAAAAGGAACTACCCAGAGTATCTTGCTTCTCTGAAGGACAAGAAGGATACCCCTTCAGAAGGTATGTCCATATCTTGTTATTTAGATTCTGATGATACTCATAGTTCATCTACAGCTTGGGTTTTAGATACTGGTGCCAGTTCTCACATTTCTAATGATATGCAGGAACTAGCAAATAGTAGCAGCTTGCGTTCTCAAGATATTAGAGTCCGGATTGGCAATGGCTCAACTGTTGAAGCTTTAGCCATAGGATCTAAATCCTTTTACATGTTTGGACATGTTTTGTGTTTGGATAATATTTTATATGTACCTGATGCTTTTAAGAACACCATTTCTATATCTGGTTTGACTAGAAATGGCTATGAATTTCAGTTCACAGATGATGTTTGCAATATTTATTTTGGAAATAAATATGTTGGTTCGGGTTATATGAATGATGGTCTTTATTATTTGGATAATAATGACAAACACAAATTGAATGCAAATGATCTAAGAGAATGTAATGCCATGATGAAAACCAACTCAAGTTCAAAATATATTTGGCACTTAAGGTTATGTCATGTTGCAGAAGATAGGATTACAAAACTGGAGAAAATGGGGATTCTATCCTCATTGCTCTCTAAGCCTACTCCAACTTGTGAATCTTGCCTTCAGGGTAAAATGACTAGATCACCCTTTGTTGGACAAGGGCTAAGAGCTAAAAATATTTTGGAGCTAATACATAGTGATGTTTGTGGTCCATTTAAAGAAATGGCTAGAGGGGGTTTTTATTATTTTATTACCTTTACTGATGATAAATCAAGGTTTGGGTATTTGTATTTGATGAAATACAAACATGAATCTTTTGAAAAGTTCAAAGAATTTAAATCTGAAGTAGAAAATCAAACAAGAAAGAGTATTAAAGCTCTTCGATCAGATCGTGGAGGTGAATATTTGAGTACTGAATTTGATGAATACTTGAGAGAGCATGGCATTGTTTCTCAGCTGACTCCTCTAGGAACGCCACAACTGAATGGCGTATCTGAAAGGAGAAATCGTACCCTATTGGATATGGTACGTAGTATGATGAGCTATACTGATATGCCAATCTTTTTTTGGGGATTTGCATTAGAATCAGCTTTGTATATTCTGAATAGGATTCCATCAAAATCAGTTTCTTCCATAGCTTATGAGATATGGCATGGAAGAAAACCAAGTCTTAAGCATGTTAAGATTTGGGGTTGTCCAGCTTATATCAAAAAGCTGAACACTGATAAATTGGAGACCAGATCAGAAAAAGGTCGATTTGTTGGATATCCAAAAGATAGCTTTGGATATTATTTTTATTTGCCTACTTCACAAAAGGTTGTGATAAGTAGAGATGCCACATTTCTTGAACAACAGTTTGTTCAAGAAGGAGGCAAAGGAAGGCAAATAGAGTTAGAATTGGAGAATTCTGACCAACCAACAGATCAGATGGATATAGATCCATCTAGTCAACCTATACCCGTTGATGAAACATCTACAGCTGTTCCTCGTAGAACAACCAGGGTATCTCACCCACCAGTGAGATATGGTTTTCTTCATGAAGAAGAACAAGAGTTGTCTACTCATGAAGAAGTAGATCATGGAGATGATCCACTTACCTATGAAGAAGCTATATCAGATATAGACTCTTCAAAATTGATTGATGCTATGAAATCTGAGATTGATTCCATGTATAAGAATCAAGTTTGGGATCTTGTTGACCCACCTGAAGGTATTGTACCTATAGGGAACAAATGGGTTTTCAAGAAGAAGATTGGTTCTGATGGAAAGGTAGAGACCTATAAGGCAAGGCTAGTAGCGAAAGGGTTTCACCAAAGGCAAGGAATCGACTATGAGGAGACTTTATCGCCTGTTGCCATGCTTAAATCAATTAGGATTTTATTAGCAATAGCTGCGTACTATGATTATGAGATTTGGCAGATGGATGTCAAAACAGCTTTTCTCAATGGATACATTGAAGAAAACATTTTCATGGAACAACCTAGGGGTTTTGAATCCCAAGATGGTTCCAAGGTATGCAAGCTAAAGCGATCTATTTATGGGTTGAAACAAGCTTCGAGGAGTTGGAACATCCGTTTTGATGAAGCCATTAAATCCTTTGGTTTTATCAAAAATGAGGATGAGCCATGTGTATATAAGAAGGTTAGTGACAGTGCTATCACTTTCCTTGTCTTATATGTGGATGACATACTGTTGATGGGTAATGACACAGGTATGTTGACGACTATAAAGGTATGGTTGTCAAATACATTCTCCATGAAAGACTTAGGGGAAGCAACCTATATTCTTGGGATTCACATCCATAGAGATATAGCGAAAAAAATAATTGGTTTATCTCAAAGTCTATACTTGGAAAAGGTGTTAAAGAGGTTTAACATGCTTGATTCCAAGAGAGGATTGTTACCAGTGAGACATGGTATCCACCTTTCTAAAGAGATGTCTCCAAAGACACCTGAAGAAAGAGATAAGATGGCCAGGATTCCATATGCTTCGACTATTGGAAGTTTGATGTATGCAATGTCGTGTACTAGGCCGGATATCGCATATGCTGTTAGTTTGACTAGCAGGTATCAATCCAATCCAGGTTTGGAACACTGGATAGCTGTCAAGAATATCCTTAAGTACATGAGAAGAACTAAGGATTTATTCTTGATTCATGGAGGTGAAGACTTGCAATTGGATGGTTATACTGATTCTGATTTCCAATCGGATATCGATGATAGAAAGTCTACCTTTGGATATGTGTTCATTTGTAATGTAGGTGCAGTC
The DNA here is from genome assembly GCF_030052815.1 of Hevea brasiliensis. Classification (NCBI taxonomy): domain Eukaryota; kingdom Viridiplantae; phylum Streptophyta; class Magnoliopsida; order Malpighiales; family Euphorbiaceae; genus Hevea; species Hevea brasiliensis. The sequence goes on along the minus strand of NC_079493.1, from coordinate 86,476,400 downwards.
AGTTGGAAGAGTTCCAAACAGAGCACGACTGCAGATTCCACTACAGAGGCTGAGTATATTGCTGCATCAGATGCTGTAAAGGAAGCTGTTTGGATAAAGAAGTTCGTCACAGAACTTACAGTAGTTCCTTCCATTGAGTCAGCAGTTCCACTGCACTGTGACAATAATGGAGCAGTCATACAAGCTAAGGAACCAAGGTCTCACCAGAAATCCAAACACATAGAAAGGCGCTACCACATTATCAGAGAAATTGTTGGGCGAGGCGATGTAGCCATGCATAAAATAGCATCAACTGAAAATCCAGCTGATCCATTCACTAAGCCTATGTCAAAGACTCAGTTAGACCGACATCTTGAGAAGATAGGCCTAAGATATTGTAATGAATGGCTCTAGTGCTAGTGGGAGATTATTAGTAGTATGCCCTAAAGCATATCATTTAGTATGTATCTTGTACATATTTTTATTAATAAAAGGCATTTCCACTTTTTCGTTTACATAATATATTTATGTGTAATATAAAAGGTCCTTTGATATTTTGTTAGAAATATTATTCTTAAGTTGTTAAGAATATGAGTGACAATATTTCTTGCACAAAGTATCATAAATAGGTTCACAATCGAGGATACTTCATAATAAGGACATGACTTATCCAGAAAGATTGTATTCATGTTTGTTCCCAAGTTATTTATATGAGATATAAATAAGATGGAATGGTGAGTCTCATGCCATATAACAAACATGTTAGGCACTTATAAATGATAAGTAGGCCGAACTAGTGACACTTATGACAAGCATATGGAGTTTACTCTTGTCAATGTTTTGTCATAAATCATATCAGTGCATATAATCTTTAGACCTGAGATAGCACAGTTATCTTGTATATAGGTAGTTTGAGTTTGATACTGCTTTCATACTTGTACTATGTATGGGTATATGGGCATGTGTTGTCTCCTACTAGTTATATATGGAGGTAGGTGTTCATCAAGATGGAATCTGTTCATTTAATTATTCTTGATGTTTCAAGTTCCTGGCTAGGACAGATAGATTTATTCAGAAAAGAGTTTCTGATGAGAAAATCTTTTTAATCAAGAACTGGAATTAAAAGAGAACATAATATTCATAGCAAATGGAGTTTGGCAAAAACCATGACTCCAGCTTGAGTTGGGATTTTGTAACAGAGAGATTCTAGTGCATGGTAACACATGAATATAAGTTCATTTAAGGTAAACCTTATTACTAATTGGGTGTTAACCATGGTCTATGAGGTTCATAAAATGATTTAGAGAAATCATTTATGGTAAGAAAGAGTTCTAATGATATTAAGAGTTGATATCATGTCTCATTGCTAATTAGTGATGAGCCTAGTAAGTCACACACATACACAAGTTATCACCTATTTAAATATGATTTAATTAATTAATTAAAAGAGTTTAATTGATTAATTAAATAGGTTTGGTTTGCAATTAAATTGCAAAGTCCCTAGCATGACTTGAAACCAAATCTAGATTATTGGATGTGTAGTATAAATTAAATTTATATTTAAAGTGTTTAAATATGAATTTAATTAATGAGAAATTAATTAATAGAGGTTAATTAATTAATTTATATTTGATATAAATTAATTAGAAGAAGAAAAATAATTATTTTAGGTTAAGAACTCAAAATTAAAACATAGGGGCATTTTGGTCATTTCACAGTGTGACACGTGGCACCATGAGAGGGTGACACATGGGATTACACATAAGCTTGCCAAATTTTTTTTAATCATGTAAGATGATTAAAATCAAGATTAAATATAGATTTGACACTTGGCACAATGTGATTGGGTCACTTAAACCTAGAGCTAATCAAAGGGTGACATGTGGCAAGGGTTTAATGTGTTAAGCTAGCTATTTAAGTGTGGTTATGAAAAGAAAAAATAACCAGCAACCACTCCTCTCCTTTGTCATGCCACTTTGAGGCTTTTCATCTATTCTTCTTCATCTTTCATCAATTCAAAGAGATTAGCCATCAATCTCTTGAATTCAGAACACTAGAAATTGTTTCTAGTGTCCTGTTTACATCTCTAATCTCTTAAAAGGCAGAACTTGAATTTCTAATTAATAGAAAAAGCTTTAGAAGCTGTTCAAAGGCTGCCATAGGTGTTCTTGGTGTGGACAAGCTAGAGGGACAACATCTGGTGTCCTGAAGATGAATCTCAAAGGCGCAGACACGCAACAGTGCATCAAGAGGTTAGTGTAATCGTTCTTGATTTAATATAGGGTTCTAAAATTAATCTGATTAATTTTAAAATCTTAAATGGCAAATACAGATCCAAAAACATATTAAAAGAGTTTTAATATGTTGTTTACCATTGAAATCAAATAGATAAAAATAAATCTTGCATGATGCATGTGACCCTAGGTGAAAATTTTTGAATTCAATGGTATAAACTTGTGTTTTTCACGCTTCCGTTCCTTGAGGATGTTTCCAACTCCTCGAAGCTTGCTTCAACCCATAAATGGATCGCTTTAGCTTGCATACCTTGGAACCATCTTGGCATTCAAAACCCCTAGGTTGTTCCGTGAAAATGTTTTCTTCAATGTATCCATTGAGAAAAGTTGTTTTGACATCCATCTGCCAAATCTCATAATCATAGTATGCAGCTATTGCTAATAGAATCCTAATTGAATTAAGCATGGCAACAGGCAAGAAAGTCTCCTCATAGTCAATTCCCTGCCTTTGGCGAAACACTTTCGCTACTAGCCTTGCCTTATAGGTCTCTACGTTTCTATCTGAACCAATTTTCTTCTTGAAAACCCATTTGTTCCCTATAGGTATAATACCTTCAGGTGGGTCAACAAGATCCCAAACTTGATTCTTATACATGGAATCAATTTTGGATTTAATAGCATCAATCCATTTTGAAGAGTCTATATCTGATATAGCTTCTTCATACGTAAGTGGATCATCTCCATGATCTACTTCTTCATTAGTAAACAACTCTTGTTCTTCTTCATGAAGTAAACCATATCTCACTGGTGGGTGAGATACCTTGGTTATTCTACGAGGAACAGCTGTAGATGTTTCATCAACAGGTGTAGGTTGACTAGATGGATCTATATCCATCTGATCTGTTGGTTGGTCAGAATTCTCCAATTCCAACTATATTTGCCTTCCTTTGCCTCCTTCCTGAACAAACTGTTGTTAAAGAAATGTAGCATCTCTACTCACCACAACCTTTTGTGATGTAGGCAAATAAAAATAATATCCAAAACTATCTTTTGGATATCTAACAAATCGACTCTTTTCTGATCTCGTTTCCAATTTATCAGTGTTCAGCTTTTTGATATAAGCTGGACAACCCCAAATCTTAACATGCTTAAGACTTGGTTTTCTTCCATGCCATATCTCATAAGGTGTGGAAGAAACTGATTTTGATGGAATCCTATTCAGAATATACAAAGTTGATTCTAATGCAAATCCCCAAAACGAGATTGGCATATCAGTATAGCTCATCATACTACGTACCATATCCAATAGGGTACGATTTCTCCTTTCAGATCACCATTCAGCTGTGGCATTTTTGGAGGAGTCAGTTGGGAAACAATGCCGTGCTCTCTCAAGTATTCATCAAATTTAGTACTCAAATATTCACCTCCACGACCTGATCGAAGAGCTTTAATACTCTTTCCTGTTTGATTTTCTACTTCAGATTTAAATTCTTTGAACTTTTCAAAGGATTCATGTTTGTATTTCATCAAATACAAATACCCAAACCTTAATTTATCATCAGTAAAGGTAATAAAGTAATGAAAACCGCCTCTAGCCATTTTCTTAAATGGACCACATACATCACTATGTCTTAGCTCTAAAATATTTTCAGCCCTTAGCCTTTGTCCAGCAAAGGGTGATCTAGTCATTTTGCCCTGAAGGCAAGATTCACAAGTTGGAGTAGGCTCAGAGCCCAATGAGGATAGAATCCCATTTTCTCCAGTTTTGCAATCCTATCTTCTGTAACATGACATAACCTTAAGTGCCAAATATATTTTGAAATTGAGTTGGTTTTCACCATGGCATTACATTCATTTAGAACACTTGCATTCAATTTGTGTTTGTCATTATTATCTAAATAATAAAGACTATCATTCATATAACTCGAACTAACATTTTTAATTCCAAAATAAATATTGCAAACATCATCTATGAACTGAAATTCATAGCCATTTCTATTCAAACTAGATATAGAAATGATGTTCTTAAAATCATCAGGTACATATAAAATATTATCCAAACACAAAACATGTCCAGACATGTAAAAAGATTTAGATCCTATGGCTAATGCTTCAACTGATGAGCCATTGCCAATTTGGAGTCTAACATCTCGAAAATGCAAGCTGCTACTATTTGCTAGTTCCTGCATATCATTAGAAATGTGAGAACTGGCACCAGTATCTATAACCCAAGCTGTAGATAAACTATGAGTATCATCAGAATCTAAATAATAAGATATGGACATACCTTCCGAAGGTGTATCCTTCTTGTCCTTCAGAGAAGCAAGATACTCTGGGCAGTTCCTTTTCCAGTGCCCATCCTTCTGGCAGTGGAAACACTTTCCTTTGCCTCCATCTGTTTTAGTCTTCCCTTTCTATTTAGCTATTTTCTAAGAAGGACCAGGAATCTGAGTTTTTTTTCTTATTGCCCTTCTTCTTGTTGGACTTTCTAGTAGAAGAAGATGCAATCAAAGCTACCTATTTTCCTTTATTGCCCAGCATATTCTTTTGGGCAATAACCAGCATGTTGAGTAAACCAGCTAAGGTGCATTCCTATTTAGTCATATGGAAATTTGTCACAAAATTCCCAAAAGACTCAGGAAGGGATTGAAGGATCAAATCTGTCTGTAGTTGGAAATCCATGTTGAAGTCAAGATGTTCCAACTGCTCAATCAGCCGAATCATCTTGTGGACATGATCCCCAGCATTCTGTCCCTCAGACATCCTCATGTGGAATAGCTGTCTAGATATCTCATACCTAGCATTCCTGTTGTGCTCACCATACAACTCTTGTAGGTGAAGGAGGATCTCACTCACACTCTGCATGTTTTCATGCTGCTTCTGTAACTAATTACTCATGGAAGCAAACATGTAACACTTAGCTCTCATATCATGCTCCTTCCACTTGTCCAAAGTTTCATGTTCCTCTTGAGTGGCCTCTAGAGGTAAGGGACCAGTAACATTTGAATCTAGAACATATCCTATATGTTCAAGGTTCAAGACAAGTTTCAAATTTCTTAGCCAATCAGAGAGATTAGGTCCTGCCAACCGATTGCGATCAAGTATGCTTGCAAGGATATTGGATGGTGGTGGTTGTTCTGTGCTCTTTATTATCAGAAAATTAACTGCAGAAAATAACCAGATTAATTAGTAAATGTGTCACACCCTACCCCTCTGTAAGGCATAACATGATCCCGTAGTATACCTAATGAATTACCAACTCCGTCTACTGATAACCCATTAAGTACACTACAAGGGATTTTAAAAACTTTTCTTACTTCTTTTACAGTGGTGAGCACTATTTACAGGTGTTAAAGACTTTGATGAACTGAAGTGAAACAACTAACTCATTTGGTTTATTTGGAATTTCTGTAAAAATTTTGGCAGAGTGCCATCTATATTTTGGACAAATCAGTTCTTCAGAAAACCTGTAAAAAAAAGCACTTCAATATGTATTTGCAAATCTCAACTCCAACATATTTTTCAACACAACATATTTCTCAACTCAAATCCATAGTGATTTTTCGAAGACTGAGATAAAGGAAATATAATACAAAACTATTCAAGTAAATGAAATCTCAAATTTACATTTACAATAATTTACATTTAATTACATACCAAAATATTTTACAAGAGTTTTATATACAACTGCTCAAATAATTTACATACATATTATTACATGCTTACATCAAGACCTATGTAAATGGGTATACCTATGATATACCTGGAGCTGATCCGAATATATCTTCAACGAAATTTACTTACTGCTCTATGCTCTTCTTACCTGCGACAGCATACAAAACTATCGCTGAGTGGTGAACTCAGTGGTGCACAACTATAATTTAAAACATAATACAATATATTGACAAAATTTCTGATAAATAATTTGGAAATCTGAATACTTATCAAATTCCACAACTCAAAATATTCATTGCCAATAATGTAAATAATTTGTCTAAATGACTTTGATCACAAAATTCAATGTATCAAATCATGAATATCCATTTAAGTAATTCCAACAAAATCAATTATACATAAACCATAATTGAAATCACCATTCAAAAGCCATTCTGTATCTCAAAAATCATTATGTAACTCAAAAATCATACTGTATCTCAAAAGTCATTATGTATCTCAAAAATCAATCTTTATCTCACTAACTATGCAAGACTAATTCGAAAGGGCCATATTCGATGTGATTCTAACTCCCTATGGTCGGGGAGGTCGAATCTGATTCTAACTCCCTATGGTCGGGGAGGTCGAATCATCGTGCACAGTACCATCACAATAATGAATCTTCCGCAAGGGCCATAACGATAAAATAAACTTAGATCTAACCTCAAATCAGAGGAAAATCTAAGCCTGTGCACGTACCATGGTAATCAAAACACAACTCACTCCATTGTCTTCTCAACAAATGAGAGAGACCGGTAATAACCTAGTCAAGCATCTATAGTGAGATATAAAACAATATCACAATCCTTTTAGTGAGCATAAATCACAATATAATTCGATTCAAATTCAATTCCAATATCCAATAATTTTTATGCTCATCACAATTCAAATCATAAATTTGCATTTTTCCATGAAAATTACCAGCACAATTCAAAACATGTTCTATCATAATTTTTCAAAACATAATTTATTCAATCCATAACAATGCTTAATACTTGTGGAAATACCATTTTACAAAGCTAAATTCATACATACTATAACAATTTCAATAATCATTGAATTAAATCTAATGCTTGTTAAACATAATACATAAGAAAAATATGTCATTTAATCATATGAAATATTCAAAACAAAATCAGTTAAAAACTAGTTGTGCACAAACCTCTGATGTTGTCTCACGATCCGGACTCAGTGTTTCCTTCCCTTTCTTTGAGTCCTTGTTAATCGAGAAACACAATTTGAAGTGTTTCAGTGCTAAATTAAACTGTCTCTATCGATGGTGTTTGGTAAATAATGCACTGAACTCAATTATTCACTTAATCACCTAATATACCAACCCTCATTGCGTTTTAGGTAAATTAGGTCTTAGTGTCATTAATATGTCACATTCGATAGGGTTTTAGGTTTGGTACGTTTTACCAAAGTCATTTCCTTGTTTAGTGCATTTTAGTGCAAATTCTTTGGATTAGGGATCTGGTTTGACCTAACCGGACGATCTAGTTCCCTCGGTTTTCGGGTCTCGGTCAAAACTACAAACTTGTAGATCTAGGTCTTATTGCACGCGGGGAAAAATTTCAGGTCAATCCGAGTTAAGTAGACCAAGTTATGGTCATTATACTATTGCTGGTCAAATGGCATCAATTTAGGTCAATTTTAGGTCAATTTGGTCAACTCTGGTTCGGCCAGTTTTTGGACCCGAACTTGTGCAAGTTGTTTGACTTGCTTATGGTCATTTCTGGGCTTTGGTGTCTTCATAAGACTTGTAGGTATGGGTCTTAACTATTCTTAGTTAAAATTTCAGGTCAATTGGACCTGGTTTGAGTGAGTTATGGCCTAAACACTCACTGCTGCCCAATTGGTCATTTTTCAGGTCCTAATTGCACCTAATCCGAATTGGTCATTTTCTTAGGTCACCTTGCAAGCAGAATTTTGGTATGTTTTCTCAATGAAAGTTGGCAAATTTTGTGCCTAGTTTCACATCAAATTGGTCTCATACCAATTGAGGTTACACATTTAAGGTTATAGGCTAAAATGTACACTGCCCTCACTATGCCTTTCACACCCCACTTCAAACACACATTTAACTTGCAAAGTTTACTTCCATACCCTACCAATCTGTTTTGGTACATTACCAAAAGCATTATCTACTTTACATTAACATTATCTTGGGCAGATTACCATTACCCTCAACACACCAAATATCATTCATAATTACAATTTCTAATTACCATTACAAACACACCTAACCATTACAAATTTTACATACACTTTACAATATCAATCTACATACATCTCATCAACCTTCTAGGTCAATATTCTGCCCACACTTCCTTCAATATATACCATTACTCAAGTGTCCCCAAGCTGAATCAAACAATTATTCAACATCAAAGTGCCATCCAATTTACCAATTCCCATCCAAGTGCATAAATCACCATATAAACATGAAATAATTCACTAGGTTACTAATTCATCATGATCAACACCATTTCTCATCAATTATATGCACAAATATCTCATCAAAAACGTGACTCATGGCTGTCCAAAATGAAAACAAGAATAACCCTTCAAACTCAAAATTTTCCTTCACCAAACTAACACCCATAACATGAACATAAACTTTAACAAAGAAATTCTCAAAAATGCAAACTTACCTTTAATTGTAACTTGCTAAACCTTCACCAAACTTCTCAAAATTGGTATCAATATCTTCCTTGTGATGTGTAGACCATTTTTTGTGAAGCTACCTAGGTGATTAGAAGTGAAATAAAGGAGAAGATCAAGCTTGAAGGCCAACGGCAATGGAGGATTTTCTTTTCCTCAATTCGGCATTGTTGAAGAACTTGGAAGAAAAGAATTTTCAGATTGTTTAATGAACCTACACCTGCCCATTTTATGTTTAATTTATCCCTTTAGTGGTCCACTTACACTTATTAAATCATATAATAAGTTAAATGTTTTATTTACACATTTTTACTCCACTTTTGGCTATTTATATTAGGTACCCCCAAATTAATTTTTCATTTTATTTTCTAAGTGTAATACTATTTATTTTTAATGGAAATTTAGGTCAAAAGATAAGTCGGGGTGTTAAATGACCATAATGCCCCTGTTCGGGTTACGTTCCCGATTTTTCGGTAACACCGGGTTTTGTCCGATTTTCGATTTCTCACTTTTCTTTGTACTAATTATTTAATTTTTCTTTGATATTTCTAATAATATTTATACTTCAATAAATATTTATTGGAGTCCTAAAAATATTTTTTAGGGTTCCCCGCAGTCCAGGGCTAGTCAACGGTCCACGCCGTGACTTCCCGGTGCGGTCACCCATCGCTAGGGTTCTCGGCTCGCTTAACTTGGTTACATTTCTTTGCTATTATTTTCCTTTGTTTTTCTTGTATTTTCTTTTCTTGTATTTCATTATTTTATGTCTCCTCACTCATATTGAGGTACGGTTCTAGGCATCCTAGCTGTCCGGACAACACTGGTCACCGGAGCAGCAGAACGCACTACCGAACTTTGGGGTGTTACAAAATGTATCATGTAATTAACCAAAATGATTATGGTCTTTTAATCAAATTGGTCCTCCTACTAACTTAGCGAATCCTACACTAGAAAACGGAAATCCTAGTTGGATGGATTTCTAGTGGGTGATTGAATTCTTATAATTCTATTGATCATCCTCAGGTACATCCATTATTGGAATTACAATAAACTATAAGTGAGCAACTCCTTGCCCATCACATCTCATGTGATGTTCAATCCTTTACCTAGCCCCTAATGATCAAAATCTCAGGTACATCCATTATTGACTTATCTTTCATTAGTTAAGTTGATCCCATTGAGCCAGTAATTATGAAAATAATTTTAATGTCCTCAGGTACACCCAATATTGGCCACCAAACCATTTACATATTTACAACATCTCATGCTTAATAATTATTCTTAGAAAATCTCTTAAATTAATTGCATCTTATGCAAGTATTTAAAATTTCTTAAAATAATTGCCTCAATGGAGGGCCCATGTTATAATTACTTTAATTATAGCATTTCCAACTTAATCATTTGTTTAGAAGATTTTATGGCCATCCTAATTACTAATAAGGTCTCACTTTACACATTATCCATTTAGCATGCATATATCATATAGTTGCATACATTCTCATACATCTCATGCATTTATGGATAAGCAGTAAGTATGGTATGATCATGGACTTTCTAAGGGATTCAATTCTGAGTCACCAAGAATTGAATTAGGGCATTCCTAGGTGCATTTCATTCATTCATTTTACAAGAGTTGCTGAAGGAGTACATAATCAACACTTGATCTTGAATTCCTCTCATTGGTCCCACCAATGCTCTTGACCTCCTTGAACTTCTTATAATTCAATATTACATAGTAATCCTTGGCATACCAAGGTGAATTTACAAGAACTTAAATAAATGAAATTAAAATCCGAAATTATTACAACCTTAATAATACATGCCCAAAATAAATTAAAATAAATTAATTAATTTACAATCCCAAAGAAACATAAAAGAAATAAATCCAATCACATTGGTCTTTTATAGTCCATGATCATCCATCATGCATATCACTATTTAACAATTAAATAAAACATGCATACTTAAATTAAATTGAATATCTCATATTCAACTTAAAAATCCAGATTTGAATATGATTCAAATAAATTTAAAAATTCATATTTGAATCTCATTCAAACAAATTTTAAAATTCATATTTGAATCACATTTAAACAACCTTAAAAATTCATATTTGAATCACATTCAAACAATTTTTAAAAAATCAGATTTGAATCACATTCAAACAATTTTTAAAAATTCAGATCTGAATAATATTCAAACAACTTTAAAAATTCATATTTGAATCACATTCAAACAACTTTTAAAATTCAAATTTGAATCACATTCAAACAATTTTTAAAATTCTGATTTGAATCAAAATTTAATTGTGTGATTAAAACTCTAATTAAACAATTTAATTGGACATAGGATGAGCTTTTAGATCATACAACAATTGCAAATTAAAAGCCAAACCTTTGCACCACCCATGAAGCCAAACCATGCGCACCATGTTGGTGTTTTTCAAGCATGCCACCACACATCCATTGCAACCAGCAATGGATAAATCATCTCATGATCAAAACACAAAATTAAATCATATAATCAATAATCTAAATGGCAAATATAGTGGCTGTGATACCAATTGAATGTGCGAAAGCATGAAAAACACAAGTTTATACCATTGAATTCAAAAATTTTCATCTAGGGTCACATGCATCATGTAAGATTTATTTTTATCTATTTAATTTCAATGATAAACAACATATTAAAACACTTTTAATATGTTTTTTGGATATGTATTTGCTATTTAAGATTTTAAAATTAATTAGATTAATTTTAGAACTCTAGATTAGATCAAGACCAAATACACTAACTTCTTGATGCACTGCAGTGTATTTGTGCCTTTCGGATGCATCTTCAAGACACCAGATGTTGTCCCTCTACCTTGTCCACACCAAGAACACCTATGGCAGCCCTTGAACAGCTTCTAATGCTTTTTCTATTATTAAGAAAATCAAGTTCTGCCTTTTAAGAGATTAAAGATGTAAACAAGACACTAGAAATGATTTCTAGTATTTTTAATTCAAGAGATTGTTTGCTAATCTCTTGGAATAGATGAGAGATGAAGAAGAAAAGAGGGAGAGGAGCCTTTGGGTGGTGGCACAAAGAGGAGCAGCTGCTGGTTGTGTTGTTTTTTTCTTATAACAACACTTATATAGCTAGGTCAACAAATTAAACCCTTGCCATGTGTCACCCTCTGATTGGTTCTAGGTTTAATTGACCCAATCACATTGTGCCAAGTGTCAAACCTATATTTAATCTTAATTTTAATCATCTTAAATGATTAAAAGACATTTAGCAAGCTTATGTATAATGCCATATCTCACCATCTCATGGTGCCACATGTCACTCTGTGAAATGACCAAAATGCCCCTGTGTCTTAATTTTGAGTTCTCAATCCAAAATAATTATTTCTCTTCTTCTAATCAATTTATATAAAATATAAATTAATTAATTAATCTCTATTAATTAATTTCTCATTAATTAAATTCAATTTAAACACTTTAAATATAAATTTAACTTACCCAAATACATCTAATAATCTAGATTTGGTTTCAAGTCATGCTAGGGACTTTGCAATCTAATTGCAAACCAAACCTATTTAATTAATCAATTAAACTCTTTAATTAATTAATTAAATCATATTTAATTAGGTGATTACTTGTGTATGTGTGTAACTTACTAGGCTCATTACTAATTGGCAATGAGATATGATATCAACTCTTAATATCATCAGAACTCTTTCTTACCATAAATGATTTCTCTAAATCATTTTATGCACCTCATAGACTATGGTTAACACCTAGCATAGCATGCCATGGCCACCTAATCAGTAATAAGGTTTACCTTAAATGAACCTATAATCATATGTTACCATGCACTAGAATCTCTCTGTTACAAAATCCCAACTAAAGCTGGAGTCATGGTTTATGTCAAACTCCATTTGCTATGAATATTATGTTCTCTTTTAATTCTAGTTCTTGATTAAAAAGATTTTCTCATCAGACACTCTTTCTAAATAAATCTATCTGTCCTGGCCAGGAACTTGAAACATCAAGAATAATTAAATGAACATAGGATTTTATCTCTATTTACTTAGAGGAACATATTCCATCTTGATCAACACCTATCTCCATATATAACTAGTAGGAGCAAACACATGCCCATTTACCCATACACAGTACAAGTATAAAAGCAATATCAAACTCAAACTACCTATATACAAGATAACTGTGCTATCTCAGGTCTAAAGATTATATGCAATGATATGATTTATGACAATGCATTGACAAGAGTAAACTCCATGTGCTTATCATAAGTGTCACTGGTTCAGCCTACTTATCATGTATAAGTGCCTATCATGTTTGTTATATGGCATGAGACTCACCATTCCATCTTATTTATATATCATATAAATAACTTGGAAACAAATATGAATATAATTTGCTGGATAAATCATGTCCTTATTATGAAGTATCCTCGATTGTGAACCTATTTATGACATTTTGTACTAGAAATACTATCACTCATATTCTTAACAATTTAAGAATAGAATTTCTAACAAAATATCAATGGACCTTTTCTATTACACATAAATATATTATGTAAACGGAAAAGTTGAAATGCCTTTTATTAATAAAAACATGTACAAGATACATACTAAATGATATGCTCTAGGGCATACTACTAACAAAAACTATTTTGATATATGTAAATGTATGTAACTGTATGGACATGTAAAATTGGTTATGAGCAGTTGTATAAAGTTGTATAGAGTTGTATAAAACTTGTAATTAATTTTTGTTTGGATTTTTCCTAATGTAAATTTTTGGAATGATGTATATAAATTGTTTTATCTTTAATGAAATATGAATGGAAGTATTTTGTTTTAATTTGAATGAAATTAATTAGTAATATTTTGGATGATATTTGAATTGGAAATTGTGGATTTGAATTTTTAGAAATTGATTAGGATGGCTGTGAAATTGAAGAAGTTGTTGAGACAAATTATTGGAAGTGCTTTTTACAGGAATTTGAAGAACTGTTTTCTCAAAATACATACGGCACTCTGCCCAAATTTCTATACAATTTGTGGAAAAATAAAATGGGACAAAAATTTTACTAGTTTTAAAACTTTGAATAAATGATTTTAATATCTATTTAGAAATGCTTACCACTTATAAAAGTAAGAAAATTATTTTAAAATCCATTGTAGGATACTTAATGAGTTATTGGTAGGTGAAGTTCGGTAGTTCATTAGGTATTCTATGGGATCATGTTATGCCTTATAGAGGAGTAAGGTGTGACATGTTTTAGTGGTGTCAGAGCAAATTTTTTGAAGTATGTTTTAACTTGTGAATTTGTGTCTTTTCTTTGTTAAGTACAACTGCTCTATATCCTTATTGTTACATACAGTGCATTACATCATAAATATGAACTAACGGAGGGAAATCTCCTTGTGTTATTTGTTCAGGAGATATCCTACTCCAGATTTAAATGGAAGAAGGGATCGCTTAGTTGAACAATCTGTTGAAGCTCAGGCACAAGAGGAAGCCCCAGCTCTATAGAATGTCCGTGGGCCAGTGGCACCAGCCCCACAAATGCCACTGTTTCATGCATAGTTTGCACAGCAGATGGCGGCAATATTTTAAAAAATGGCTGGGGTTATGCCTACTGAAGCTCCACCCCATACATCTGTGATACAACCACAGCCTCCAGCCAGACTGTATGACAAGCTATTGAAGTATGGGGCCACAAAATTCAAGGGTACAGTAGACCCTTTAGACGCAGAGCAATGGCTGGAAAGAATGGACAGAGTGTTCAAGAAGCTACACTGCCAAGATGAACTGAAATTTGAATACTCTGTGTCACTACTGCAAGGGGATGCGTATGATTGGTGGAAGACCATCCCCCACAGTTTGGCTGAACTACCAGTACTGACCTGGGATGACTTCATCAGAGAATTCAAATAGAAATATGTCCCAGATGCATACGTTGATCACAAACTACAAGAATTTCTGAGTTTAAAACAAGGCAACAAAACATGGCAGAATAGGAGAGGGAGTTCTCCCGCTTAAGCCACTATGCTGGGAGTTTCCTTTCTACCAGCAAGGAAAGGTGCAAGAGATTTGAGACTGGTTTGAAGCCCAGTTTGAGGATGCAAGTAGTGGGATTTAGACACAGCAACTTCTCTGAGCTCATCTCTCAAGCACTTGAGCTAGAAAGGATTGAATCAGAAGTGACACCTGTAAAAGTAAAATCAAAGAAGACTGAGAAAACAGAGAAAGATTGTCACACCCTACTCCCCTGTAAGATGTAACATGATCCCGTAGTACACCTAATGAATTATCGTACTTCACCTACCGATAACCCATTAGATATACTACAAGGGATTTTAAAACAATTTTCGTGAAATTTAAATCATCGATTAAAATCTGGTGTTATAAAATTTTTTCAAAATTTCGGCAAAGTGCCGGCTGTATTTTGAGAAAATAGTTCTTCAATCCTGCAAAAGAAAATGCTCCCAATATGTTTTCTCAAATACAACTCCAATAAACTTTATTTCAATTCACAATTCAATTCTCAATAAACAATCAATTCATTTTCAAACTACTCTCATCATAAAGAAACATTTCATTGATTACAAGACTCAAAATTTATAATACAAAACTATTCAAGTAAATAAAATCTCAACTTTATATTTACAATGATTTACATTTAATTACATACCAAAATATTTTACAAGAGTTTTTATACAACTGCTCAAATAATTTACATACATATTATTACATGCATACATCAAAACCTATGTATATGGGTATACCTATGATATACCTGGAGCTGATCTGAATATGTCTTCAAAGAAACTTATTCACTGCTCTATGCTCTTTTACTGCATGACATACAAAGTTATCGCTGAGTGGTGAACTCAGTGGTGCACAACTATAATTTAAAACATAGTACAATATACATTGACAAAATTTACAGTAAATAATTTGGAAATCTGAATACTCATCAAATTCCAAAACTCAAAATATTCATTGCCAATAATGGAAATCATTTGTATAAAATGACTTTGATCACGAAATTCAATTTATCAAATCATGACTAACCATTTAAGGTAGTTCCAAAAAAATAAATTATACATAAATCATAACTGAAATCATAATTCTTTACTGTTCAAAAACATTCTGTGTCTCAAAAATCATGTTGTATCTCAAAAACCATGCTGTATCTCAAAAACCATGTTGTATCTCAAAAATCATTCTTTATCTCAAAAGCCATTCTTTATCTCACTAACTATGCAAGACTAATCCGAAAGTGCCATCTTCGGGGTGATTCTAACTCCCTATGGTCGGGGAGGTCGAATCATCGTGCACAGTACCATCACAATAATGAATCTTCCGCAAGGGCCATAACGATAAAAAACTTAGATCTAACCTCAAATCAGAGGAAAATCTAAGCCTGTGCACGTACCATGGTAATCAAAACACAACTAACTCCATTGTCTTCTCAACAAATGAGAGAGACGGTTAATAACCTAGTCAAGCATCTATAGTGAGATATAAAACAATATTACAATCCTTTTAGTGAGCATAAATCACAATATAATTCGATTCAAATTCAATTCCAGTATCCAATAATTTTTATGCTCATCACAATTCAAATCATAAATTTGCATTTTCCATAAAAATTACCATCACAATTCAAAACATGTTCTATCACAATTTTCCAAAACATAATTTATTCAATCCATAACAATGCTTAATACTTGTGGAAATACCATTTCACAAAGCTAAATTCATACATACTATAACAATTTTCAATAGTCATTGAATTAAATCCAATGCTTGTTAAACATAATACATACGAAAAGTATGTCATTTAATCATATAGAGTATTCAAACAAAATCAGTTAAAAACTAGTTGTGCACAAACCTCTGATAATTGTCTCTTGGCTCTGACTCAGTGTTTCCTTCCCCTTCCCTGAGTCTTTGCTAACTGAGAAACACAATTTGAAGTGTTTCAGTACTCATTTAAACTGTCTCTAAGAATAAGATTCAATAATTAATTTATCGAATTCTATTATTTCCTTAGTCAACCTAATATGTTGACCCTCGATGCGTTCTAGGTAAATTAGGTTTTAATGTTACTAACATGTCACATTCAATAGTCTTTTAGGGTTGGTACATGTTACCAAGTTCATTTCTGTGTATACTGCATTTTCTTGCAATTTGTTGGATTCCAGGATACTAGTTTGACCTAGCCAGACGACCTAGTTCCCTCGGTTTTCGGGTTTTGGTCAAAACTACAAACTTGTAGATCTATGTCTTATGGAATGCGGGGCAAAATTTTAGGTCATTCTGAGTTATATAGACCAAGTTATGGTCATTTTACTATTGCTGGTCAAATTGCACCAAAATTGGTCATTTTAGGTCACTTTAGGTCATTTTAGGTTCGGCCAGTTTTTGGACCCGAAATTGTGCAAGCTGTTTGACTTGCTTATGGTCATTTATGGGCTTTTGTCTCTTCATAAGACTTGTAGATATGGGTCTTAACTATTCATGGTTAAAATTTCAGGTCAATTGGACCTGTTTTGAGTGAGTTATGGCCTAAACACTAACTGCTGCCCAAATGGTCAATTTTCAGGCCTCATTTGCACTTAATCCGGATTTGGTCATTTTTCAAGCTACCTTGCAAGCAGAATTTTGGCAAGTTTCCTTCATGAAAGTTGCCACATTTTGTGCCTAGTTTCACCTTCAATTGGTCTCATACCAATTGGAGCCACACACTTAAAGTTATAGGCCTAAAACTCAAACTGCCTTATTGCATTTCTTGCATACACATCAAGCATCACTTTTAACACTCACCAAACTTAACATTCAAACCAATCTGGTTGTACCACAACCTAAACATAATTCACAACACATTATAGGTCATTTTGGCAGCTTACAATTACATTCAACATACACCAACAATTGCAGAATTTTTCAATCCAATTTACAACAATTCAATGACCTTTTTATGCTCATTTACATGTCCCACTTCACACCACCTTACACACACTCAAACTGCCATAACAATCAACACATTTTAACATTATTATTCCATAAACCAAGCATGAATTCCAGCATTCTTCAAGAGCTAACCAACTGCCACAATGGTACACTTACATTCCATTACTTTCCAAGCTTTAAATCTCATTTTACATTTACATATACTAAGTATACATCACCCAAACAATTTCCTACACAATATACATTTAATCAATCATTTAATTCACCATTTACAAGCACAAATAAACTGCCTTCAAGGTGCTTCCATGGCTGCCAAAAGTGTACATTCCCATTCAACATCAAAACTAAAAAATTTCTTCATAAATCAAACACCCATAACATTCCTACTAACTTTAATGAAACAATAACCCAAAAATACAAGCTTACCACTTTGGAAATTCTTCAAAATCTCTCCAAAACTTGGTCTTCTTGCTGCCTATCTACTGCCCATGGTGTGAGGATTAACTTTAATGAAGGAAGGTGCAAAGAAGGAAGCTTAAATCAAGCTTGCATGAAGCTTTCAAATGGACGTCAATGGTGGATTTTCTTGGGAGAAATTTGGCTGGTTCTTGGAGAAGTGAGGAAGAAGATGATCTGCTGTCCAAATGAAGTGGTAGTGGTCCAATTTCATGAATTAGTGGAGCACTATGTCAAAATAAATTATTAGTTTAATCTAAAATTTCATTTTCCCACATTAAGCTTCCCATTTTTGCTATTTACATTAGGTACCCCTAAATTAATTTTTTATTATATTTTCCAAGTGTAATATTATTTATTTTTAATGGAAATTTAGGTCAAAAGACAACTCGGGATGTCAAATGACCACAATGCCCCTGTTCGGGTTGCATTTCCGATTTTTCGGTAACACCGGGTTTTGTCAGTTTTTCGATTTTCCACTTTTCTTTGTACTAATTATTTAATTTTTATTTAATATTTCTAATGATATTTATATTTCAATAGGGGTCTATTTAATTCCTAAAAATATTTTCTAGGGTTCCCCGCGGTCCAGGGCTAGTCAACGGTCCACGCCGTGACTTCCTAGTGCGGTCACCCATTCGCTAGGGTTCTCGGCTCGTTTAACTTGATTGCATTTCTTTGCTATTATTTTTCATTTGTTTTTCGTATATTTTCTTTTCTCGTATTTCATTATTTTATGTCTCCACACTCATATCGAAGTGTAGTTCTAGGCATCCTAATTTGTCCAGGACAACACCGGTCACCTGGAAACGATGAGAGCACTCTAGAACATAGGGGTGTTACAATTCTCTCCCCCTTAAAAAAATTTCGTCGCGAAATTTTACTTGGCATTAGTCTCTTACAATAGTCATACGTTTATTTTTTTCCTTTTTATACGATCGTATAATCTTGTTTTCCTCAAATTTGTATAAGACTTTTAATAATCTAATACAATGTTTAATTTGTTTGTATATCACCAATCTTCTCTTACTATTGTCCTGTCTAATATTTTGATTCATGTTCCTTCTTGAATGACCCTTGAGGTCATGTTAGAATCATTTATCTAGTCATTGGTCCTCTGACCATTCTAGTCCATAGTGTAACACCCTCCCGGTAGCAACTCTGTACATTCTACTGTTCCGGTGACCAGTGTCGGTCCGGACAGCTAGAACGTTCGGAAAAATATTTAAACTAAAGCGAGGAACCATAATTAACTCAAATATTAATAAGAAAAATTTAGTAAAAATTTTTGAAATAAAATACAACCAAGTTAAATGAGCCGGTGCCCTAGTGATGGGTAACCCAGAGAGAAGTTGCGGTTCTCGCAACTAGGAGCCCTAGACCTGGGGGAAAATTTATAAAATAATTTTTGGGACTCCAGAGAAGGGTTACTGAAGTTCCTATGGCATTAGAATGCCAAGAAAATACCTAGAAAAATTTTTCAATCGGTACAGACAATTTTGACCCGTTAAACCAAACGGAGGGCATTTTGGTCATTTCGCCTTCAGAGGTGATTTTTGGCCGACTTGTCCAGTTGAGTAAATAATTAATATGACATAAAATATGAATAAACATTACTAGAAATTAAATTGAAAATGAGTAGTGAAGAAAAGAAAAGAAAATGAGGAAAATGGCTTATTTATGACATCATGATGATGTCATTTAAAAGCTATGACCAATCATATTTAAACAACCTATTAACTAACAAATAAAAGAGATAAACAAGACCAAAAAAAGACCAAAAGCTAGCAGCCTTCTTCCTCCCCAAAAACCAGCCGAAACCCTTGCATGCCCAAAACCTCCATTGACAACTTCAAGCAAGCTCCATTTCCCTCTTCATTTCACCATAAACCCTAGACACCTTTCACTAAAATTTATCCTTGCACCTTGCATAACCTTTTGGCAGCCAAGAAAAGGAAAAGAAGTGAAGTTTTGAGCTTGGGAAAAATCTGCCTACAAAAGGTTAGTGCACATATGTATTTAAAACTCATTAATTCCATGTTAGAGATTTATAATAGGTAAGAAATTGTGAAATAAATGAACCAAACTCATGTGTATGTCCACCATAGAATTCGGCAGCCTTAAGGAAGGAATGATTTTGATTGTTTTGATGGACTTAGAGTGGACTAGAAATGATGTTTAAGGTATATATCTACATGGATAATGAATTAGTGTGCTAACTAAAGCATCTTGTATGAATCATAATGTGAAGGTAGGGTTTTGGGAGTAAAATGTGAACTTGGCTTATGAAATTGTTAAAGAACATCCTAATGGTCAATTAGTGACCATTTGAGAAAATTTGACCATAATTTGGACAGAAATATAGCATGGCAAAGTGAATGAGTATGCTGCCTAGTGAGTGCAGCAGGGTGGCTGTGATTCCAGCCCACTTGGACTGCCATATCTTTGGTTGTGTTGGTCCAATTGGTGTTTGGCTAATTGGACATGAAACTAGGCTTATAATGGCACATTTTTGCTGAAGAAACCAAGCCCAAAAGACCAAAGCAAGAGGACCAAAAGTTGGCCCGAATCCGGATACCCTGCAACAGCACCTGCAGAAATGACCAAATGAACAGTAACTGTTCATTTGGCCATAACTCACTGTAGATATGGTCAATTGACCTGAAATTTTTACAGCAACAAGTTAAGACATAGAAAAACAACTTTCATGAAGAAACCTACCCCAAATTATGACCAGAACCTAACCCAAATGGCAGTCACTCACTGTTTATGGTACTGTAGATTTGGTAATTTTGCAGTTTTGGCAATCCGGCCAGCTGTGGTTTTTGGACCATATTTGGATCTATAAAACTCCAAATGGAGTGATTCAAAAAAGGAAATTCAACTAGGCAAAATAAGGAACAACTTTAATGTTTACCATTTCCTCAAATTCCCACTGCAACAGGGCCCAATGAAATAGTAAATTTGGGTCACAAAAACTGAAAATTCTGCCCCTTAGTGCTAAGCTTGGAAATGGATTTGGTGATTAATTCCAACAAGTTTTAAATGCAAAATGTGGTACATTGGGAGTGTTAAAACCAATGCACCTATTTTCTATCCAAAAGTCAACATTTTTGTTGACTAATGAAGTGAATAGTGACACTAAAACTTGAAATTCACAAATTGAAGAATTTTAAAGTATCAAATGCCCTAGTATACCTAACAAGATTGGTTTGGATAGTTTGGCATGCCAATAGGGTTCAGTTAGCAGTACTGCACATGGCATTATGCTATTCTGTGATTTTATGGCTTTTAGCCATTTTGACATTGTGTTGAGACTTGGCCTCGTGCCTAACACTATTCTGACTTGTTGTTACATTGCATTTGCCTGCTGCGTGATACATATGTGTCCGATGGTGTGACGGCCCGAGGTACTAGATACCCAGTGCTAGTTTACCCGTTTATCCAGTCCAGTCGTCTAGTATAGGTTACTTGGGCAACCAAATGAATGAAAGTGGATAAAGTTAACGAAATGAATGGATATACAAATACAAAACAAATAAGACATGTACATTCAATACATATTTATTTTCTTGCTATTTCTTTTATTTTATTATTGCACCACTAAGCATTATTGCTTAGCGCGTTGCTTTTGCCACGCGTAGGTTCTGGAGATACAGATCGTGAGCCCAGTAGACCATGGTGGGTGAGTCCATCCTGCAGATTACGCACAGTGCATGTCACCTCAACTTCTGCAGTGCATTGGTAGGGCACTAGATGTCATTTTGTCATTTTGTAACTAAATTTTTATTTTCTCATATGTATTTAGAATTATGTAATATATTTTGATGTTTATGTAAATTATGAAAATTGTATTTGTGAATGGAATAGTAAATATATAATTGTGATTTATACTTGATTATCACATATGATGGATGATTGAGAACTGAAATTGAGAAATGTTGTTGAGATTTTGATATTGGAGTTGAGATGATGAGACATGAATATTGGAAGTGTTTTCCACAGGTTCCGAAGAACTGTTTTCTCCATTTTTAGCTGGTACTTTGCCGGATTTTCTTTAAAATTTTCGAAACCTCAAATAAATAATATTTTTGATAAATGGCTTAAATAAATTATATTTCATAAACTATATTTAAAATTATGACAAAAATTAATTAAGGTAAAATAGAGTGTACCGGTACACCGTGTGACATATCTTACTCGGATATACTGTAGCCGGGTAAGGGGTGTCAGATTTAGTAGTATCAGAGCACGATTTAGGCGTTTCTGGGCCTAGATTGAGTCCATACCATGCATTGCCTTTGTAAGAGTCGAGGTGACACTAATGCAGATCTGTTTGTCTTTCTTATTTTGAATAGGATATGGACCCTTCATCACAGAGAGCAGTCGAGGAGGAAGTGGAGAGTCATGCTCCACTGCGGTGAGGCCCGGGGGTAGGGGAGAACCTACTCCACCAGCTCAAGCAGAGCCTGCTCAGCCTCCACAGGCCATGTTCCAGCAAATGGCTGATTTCTTTAGACAAATGGCCGGGGTAATGCCAGTAGCACCACCACCACCAGCTCCACAGCAGAAATCACACCTGGAAAGGCTAAGAAAGTTTGGAGCAGTGGATTTCTTCGGCAAGAGAGAAGATGATTCTGTTGCAGCCGAAAATTGGTTGAACAGAACAGGCAGAGTTTTAAAACAACTCCACTGCACTCCTGAATAAAACCTAGAGGTTGCCATATCTCTGTTGCAAGATGATGCTTTTGAATGGTGGGACACGGTATCCAGTGAAGTGCAGCCAGAAATAGTAACTTGGGACTTCTTTCTCTCAGAATTCAATAAGAAATATGTGGGTACTGTATACCTGGAAGAGAGAAGAAGAGAGTTTATTAATCGAGGCGAGACAGGTTGTCGGTGGTAAGTATGAGAAGGAATTCGTCCGATTAAGCCGCTACGGAAGGGAGATAGTCCCTAATGAAGCTGAAAGGTGTAAGAGATTTGAAGAGGGACTAAATGGCAACATAAAGATCTAGCTCACTACCTTGGGAATCACAGAATTTACCAAGTTAGTGGAAGCTGTAATAAAGGTTGAAAAAGTAAGAATCAGTGAGCAGACCAGAAGGGATAGACAGTAGAAGAGGGGACCAGGTCAGTCTAGTTCAGCTCCTGCATCTGGGAAGAAGTTCAGAGGTCCATCTGCACAGAGTTCGGGTCAGCCACAAGGTCAGGGTCAGTCTCAGGGGCCCAGGCCATAGTTCATCCCTAGGAGAGGCCAGTCCACACCATCAGTGGGCAGCTCTCCAGGGATGGGGTTCAGGGGACCAGCCCCAGCATCTTCTGCATGTCCACACTGCCTGAAATGGCATAAGGGGAGTGTTGGAGAGTGACTGGTGCCTGCTTAAGGTGTGGGTCGACGGAGCATCAGCTGAGGAACTGTCCACGCAGAACTACTACAGCTGCTCCAACACAAACAAACAGACCTGCTCTTGCACCGCAAAGAGGTAGAAAATCTGGCAAATCTGACGCCGTGGGACCATCACAGAGGCCTGCATCTGAGCCAGCAGAGGGGCCTGACAGCAGACCACCTGCAAGAGCTTATGCTATTAGAGCTCAGGAGGAGCAAGATGCCCCGGACGTCATAAGGGGTACGTTCTCCCTCTACAATACACCTGTGCATGCATTGGTGGATCCAGGATCCACTCATTCATACATCTGCATCAACCTACCCGTAGAAAGAGGGATACTAGTAGGGGAGAGTGACCAAGACATTCTGGTCACTAATCCATTGGGCCACAGTGTAGTGGTGAACAAAGTATACAAGGGTTACCCGTTAAGGATTCAGGGGTATGAATTCTTGGCAGACTTGATTGAGTTGCCCTTCCATGAGTTTGACGTGATTTTGGGAATGGACTGGTTGTCACGTCATCAGGCAATAGTTGATTGCAAATTGAAGAGAATTTCTTTGAAAACTCCTGAGGGTAATGAGATCACTGTTGTGGGGGAAAGGATAGATTTCTTGTCCAATGTTATCTCAGCCACAGTTGCAAGAAGAATGATGAGAAAAGGCTGTGAAGCCTACCTAGCACATGTGGTGGATACTAGGCAGGCTAAGCCAAACCTGAGTGATATACCCACAGTAAAAGACTTCCCAGATGTGTTTCCTGAAGAATTGCCTGGTTTGCCACCAGAAAGGGAAGTCGAATTTGCTATTGAGACACTGCCGGGTACAGCACCCATTTCCATTGCTCCTTATAGGATGGCACCCAATGAATTGAGGGAGTTGAAAATCCAGTTACAAGAGTTGTTGGATAAAGGGTTCATACGCCCCAGTGTGTCACCATGGGGAGCTCCAGTGCTGTTTGTAAAGAAGAAAGATGGGACTTTGAGGCTATGCATCTATTACCGGCAGTTGAATAAAGTGACTGTGAAGAACAAATATCCGTTGCCTAGAATCGATGATCTGTTTGATCAGTTGAAGGGAGCAGGAGTATTTTCTAAAATTGATCTCAGATCTGGGCATCATCAGTTGAGGTTGAAGGATACAGATGTGCAAAGACTGCATTCAGGACCCGATATGGGCATTATGAGTTTCTGGTGATGCCCTTTGGCCTAACAAATGCACCAGCAACATTCATGGACCTTATGAACCGTATCTTCCATCCACACTTAGATTGGTTCGTAGTGGTCTTTATTGATGATATTTTGGTGTATTCCAAGACCAGTGAAGAACATGATGAGCATTTGAGGATTGTTTTGGAAACCCTAAGAGAAAAGGAGCTGTATGCTAAGTTGTCCAAGTGTGACTTTTGGTTGAATGAGATTGCATTCCTTGGACACATAGTGTCAGCTGATGGGATTAGGGTGGATCCCAAGAAAATAGAAGCAGTGATGGAATGGAAGCCTCCTAGAAACACAACTGAGGTTAGAAGCTTCTTGGGGTTAGTTGGGTATTACAGGAGATTTGTGAAGGGATTTTCCTTAATAGCTACTCCAATGACCAAGTTGTTACACAAGAATGTCAGATTTGACTGGAATAACAAGTGTCAGACCAGTTATGAGAAGTTGAAGGCTATGTTGACAGAGGCACCAGTGTTAACACAGCCAGTATCAGGAAAGGACTTTGTGGTCTATAGTGATGCTTCTCATAATGGGTTAGGGTGTGTATTGATGCAAGAGGGAAAGGTGATTGCCTATGCTTCCAGGCAGCTAAGGCCACATGAACAGAATTACCCTACCCATGATCTAGAGCTTGCAGCAATTATCTTCGCACTGAAGATATGGAGGCATTACTTGTATGGTGAAAAGTGCTACATTTACACAGACCACAAGAGTCTAAAATACTTGCCAACTCAGAAGGAGCTCAACCTTAGACAGAGTCAATGGATTGAGTTCCTGAAGGACTATGATTGTATAATTGACTACCATCCTGGGAAGGCAAATGTAGTTGCTGATGCTTTGAGCAGAAAGTCCATCACAGCTTTGAGATCATTGAATGCCCGTCTAACTTGGATTCGAGACGGAGCTATTTTGGCTGAGTTGCAAGTGAGGCCAAACTTGCTACAGCAGATTTTAGATGGGCAAAAGGCAGATGAAAAGTTAATGGCTATTATGAGCAAAATCTCAGAGGGAAAAGCGACTGACTATGGGATGAAAGTAGATGGGTGTCTGTATTGCAAAGGAAGACTGTGTGTACCAGATGATGGGGAATTGAAGGCCAGTATTCTAAAAGAGGCACACACCAGTGTATATGCTATGCACCCAGGAAGTACAAAGATGTATCATGATCTGAAGCTTCAGTATTGGTGGCCTAGTATGAAGAAGGACATAGCTGACTATGTGACTAAATGCTTGACATGTCAACAAGTCAAGGCAGAACATCAAGTTCCATCAGGTTTGCTACAGCCTATACGCATACCTGAATGGAAATGGGATCGGGTCACCATGGATTTTGTAAGTGGTCTACCTCTCACCCAGAAGAAACATGATGCAGCATGGGTGATAGTTGATAGATTGACAAAGTCAGCACACTTTACGCCGATTAGGGGACTACTCCTTTGGAAAAGTTAGCAGAATTGTATATCAGTGAGATAGTTAGACTGCATGGAATTCCACTTTCTATCATATCTGATCGAGACCCAAGGTTTTCATCGAGATTTTGGAAGAAGTTGCATGAGTCCTTAGGTACACAACTCCACTTCAGCACAGCTTTCCATCCTCATACGGATGGGCAATCCGAAAGAGTAATCCAGGTAAACAATTGAAACCAATGGAATTGATACAAATATTGAATTAAAATGATAATAATAACATGAAATATATGTCAGGTCCTTGAGGATATGTTGAGGAGTTGTGTCATTGAGTTTGAGGGAAGTTGGGATAGATACCTCCCACTGGCAGAATTTGCATACAACAATAGCTACCAAGCTAGTATCCAAATGGCCCCGTATGAAGCACTGTATGGGAGAAAATGAAGAACTCCAGTGTGCTGGATTGAATTGGGCGAAGACAAACTGGTGGGGCCAGATCTGGTGAAACAGACTGAGGAGAAAGTGAAACTAATCAAAGCCAATCTGAAGGTTGCCTCAGATAGACAGAAATCCTATGCCGACTTGAAGAGAAAAGAAATAGAATACACAGTTGGCGACAAAGTGTTCCTCAAGGTGTCACCGTGGAAGAAGGTATTGAGGTTTGGAAGAAAAGGTAAGTTAAGCCCTAGGTTCATTGGCCTATATGAAGTCATTGAATGTGTGGGTCCAGTGGCCTATAGGCTAGCTTTACCACCAGAGCTGGACAAGATCCACAATGTATTCCACGTGTCCATGCTCAGAAGATACCGCTCAGATCCTTCACATGTCATCTCCAGGGAAGAAATTGAAATACAACCGGATTTGACATATGAAGAAGAACCTCTACGGATCCTGGCTCGGGAAGTGAAAGAGTTGAGAAATAAGCAGATTCCACTGGTAAAAGTGCTTTGGAGGCACCACAACACCGAAGAGGCAACATGGGAAAATGAAGAGACGATGAGGCAACAGTTCCCTCAACTGTTTGCATCAGGTAAATTTCGAGGACGAAATTTAAATTAGAGGGGAAGAGTTATAACACCCTCCCGGTAGCAACTCCGTACATTCTACTATTCTGGTGACCAGTGTCGGTCCGGACAGCTAGAACGTTCGGAAAAATATTTAAACTAAAGTGAGGAACCATAATTAACTCAAAAATTAATAAGAAAAATTTAGTAAAAATTTTAGAAATAAAATACAACCAAGTTAAACGAGCCGGTGCCCTAGCGATGGGTAACCTAGAGAGAAGTTGCGGTTCTCGCAACTAGGAGCCCTAGACTTGGGGGGAAAATTATAAAATAATTTTTGGGACTCCAGAGAAGGGTTACTGAAGTTCCTATGGTATTAGAATGCCAAGAAAATACCTAGAAAAATTTTTCAATCGGTACAGACAATTTTGACCCGTTAAGCCAAACGGAGGGCATTTTGGTCATTTTGCCTTCAGAGGTGATTTTTGGCCGACTTGTCCAGTTGAGTAAATAATTAATATGACATAAAATATGAATAAACATTACTAGAAATTAAATTAAAAATGAGTAGTGAAGAAAAGAAAAGAAAATGAGGAAAAGGGCTTATTTATGACATCATGATGATGTCATTTAAAAGCTATAACCAATCATATTTAAACAACCTATTAACTAACAAATAAAAGAGATAAACAAGACCAAAAAAAGACCAAAAGCTAGCAGCCTTCTTCCTCCCCAAAAACCAGCCGAAACCCTTGCATGCCCAAAACCTCCATTGACAACTTCAAGCAAGCTCCATTTCCCTCTTCATTTCACCATAAACCCTAGACACCTTTCACTAAAATTTATCCTTGCACCTTGCATAACCTTTTGGCAGCCAAGAAAAGGAAAAGAAGTGAAGTTTTGAGCTTGGGAAAAATCTGCCTACAAAAGGTTAGTGCACATATGTATTTAAAACTCATTAATTCCATGTTAGAGATTTGTAATAGGTAAGAAATTGTGAAATAAATGAACCAAACTCATGTGTATGTCCACCATAGAATTCAGCAGCGTTAAGGAAGGAATGATTTTGATTGTTTTGATGGACTTAGAGTGGACTAGAAATGATGTTTAAGGTATATATCTACATGGATAATGAATTAGTGTGCTAACTAAAGCATCTTGTATGAATCATAATGTGAAGCTAGGGTTTTGGGAGTAAAATGTGAACTTGGCTTATGAAATTGTTAAATAACATCCTAATGGTCAATTAGTGACCATTTGAGAAAATTTGACCATAATTTGGACAGAAATATAGCATGGCAAAGTGAATGAGTATGCTGCCTAGTGAGTGCAGCAGGGTGGCTGTGATTCCAGCCCACTTGGACTGCCATATCTTTGGCTGTGTTGGTCAAATTGGTGTTTGGCCAATTGTACATGAAACTAGGCTTATAATGGCACATTTTTGCTGAAGAAACCATGCCCAAAAGACCAAATCAAGAGGACCAAAAGTTGGCCCCAATCCGGATACCCTGCAACAGCACCTGCAGAAATGACCAAATGTACAGTAACTGTTCATTTGGCCATAACTCACTGTAGATATGGTCAATTGACCTGAACTTTTTACAGAAACAAGTCAAGACATAGACAAACAACTTTCATGAAGAAACCTACCCCAAATTATGACCAGAACGTAACCCAAATGGCAGTCACATTCACTGTTCATGGTACTATAGATTTGGTAATTCTGTAGTTTTGGCAATCAGGCCAGCTGTGGTTTTTGGACCATATCTGGAGCTACAAAACTCCAAATGGAGTGATTCAAAAAAGGAAATTTAACTAGACAAAATAAGGAACAACTTTCATGTTTACCATTTCCTCAAATTCCCACTGCAACAGGGCCCAATGGAACAGTAAATTTGGGTCACAAAAACTGAAAATTCTGCCCCTTAGTGCTAAGCTTGGAAATGGATTTGGTGATTAATTCCAACAAGTTTTAAATGCAAAATGTGGTACATTGGGAGTGTTAAAACCAATGCACCTATTTTCTATCCAAAAGTCAACATTTTTGTTGACTAATGAAGTGAATAGTGACACCAAAACTTGAAATTCACAAATTGAAGAATTTTAAAGTATAAAATGCCCTAGTATACCTAACAAGATTGGTTTGGATAGTTTGGCATGCCAATAGGGTTCAGTTAGCAGTATTGCACATGGCATTATGCCATTCTCTGATTTTATGGCTTTTAGCTATTTTGACGTTGTGCTGAGACTTGGCCTCGTGCCTAATACTATTCTGACTTGTTAGGCATTACATTTGCACAGGAGATACATATGTGACCGATGGTGTGACGGCCCGAGGTACTAGATACCCAGTGCCAGTTTACCCGTTTATCCAGTCCAGTCATCCAGTATAGGTTACTTGGGCAACCAAATGAATGAAAGTGGATAAAGTTAACGAAATGAATGGATATACAAATACAAAACAAATAAGACATGTACATTCAGTACATATTTATTTTCTTGCTATTTCTTTTATTTTATTATTGCACCACTAAGCATTATTGCTTAGCGCGTTGCTTTTGCCACGCGTATGTTCTGGAGATACAGATCATGAGCCCAAGAGATCGCGGTGGGTGTGACACCCTTACAGTGTCAAGTATACGAGTAAGTAATGCCACACGGTGTATCGGCACACTCTAATATACCTTAATTAATTTATATCATGCTTTTGCATATAATTTATGAAATATACTTTATTTAAGCCATTTAGCAAAATTTTTATTTATTTGAGGTTCCGAAAATTTTATAGAAAATCGTGAGTACGGCTAAAAATGGAGAAAGCAGCTTCTGAACTGTTAAAAACACTTCCAATAAACAAATTCATTCATTCTCAACTCCAATATCATCACAAAACTCAATATCAAGATCTCAACAATTTTTCAATTTCAGGTCTCAACAACCTTTTCATTTCTCAAACATCCCTTTCTCAGGGTTCTCATATATAAATAACAATTAAATACTCAAATTACTTCCATACATTAACCATAAATCTTTATTATTTACATGAACCTCAAAATACATTACATAAATCCCAAAATACATATGAGAAAATAAAAATTTAATTACAAAATGACAAAATGACATTTAGTGTCCTACCAATGCACTGCAGGTGACGAGGTGACACGGACACTGTGCAGAACTGCAGGATGGACTCACCCAGTCTGCGGTCTACTGGGCTCATGATCTATATCTCCAGAACCTACGCGTGGCAAAAGCAACGCACTAAGCAATAATGCTTAGTGGTGCAATAATAAAATAACAAGAAATAACAGAAAATAAATATTTATAGCATGTGCATGTTTTGTTTGTTTTGTATTTGTATATCCATTCATTTCGTTAACTTTGTCCACTTTCATTCACGTAGTTGCCCAGGTAACCTACACTAGATGACTGGACTGGATAAACGGGTAAACTGGCACTGGGTATCAAGTACCTCGGGCCGTCACACCATCGGTCACATATGCATCTCCAGGTGTGCAACAGAACAGCTAACAAGCTGTGATAACATCAGGCACAAGGCCAAAGCTCAATACAAGGTCAGAATGGCTAAAAGCCATAAAGTCACATAATGGCATATTGCCATGTGCAGTACTGCTAACTGAACCCTATTGGCATGCCAAACTATCCAAACCAATCTTGTTAGGCATACTAGGGCATTTGAAACTTTTAAATTCTTCAATTTGTGAATTTTAAGTTTTGGTGTTACTATTCACCTCATTGGTCAACAAAAATGTTGACTTTTGGATAGAAAATAGGTGTATTGGTTTTAACACCCCAAACATACCACATTTTGTATTTAAAACTTGTTGGAATTGATTGCCATTTCCATTTCTCAACTTAAATCTAGGAGGGCAGAAATTTCAGTTTTTGAGACCCAATTTTACTGTTCCATTGGGCCCTGTTGCAGTGGGAATTTGAAGAAATGGCAAACATGAAAGTTGTTCCTTATTTTGTCTAGTTGAATTTCCTTTTTTGAATCACTCCATTTGGAGTTTTGTAGCTCCATATATGGTCCAAAAACCACAGCTGGCCGGATTACCATTATGCAGAAATTACCATATCTACAGTAACATGAATAGTGACTGCCACTGCCATTTGGGTTAGGTTCTGGCCATAATTTGGGATAGATTCCTTCATGAAATTGTTTGTCTATGTCTTAACTTGTTGCTATAAAAATTTCAGGTCAATTGACCATATCTACAGTGAGTTATGGCCAAATGAACAGTTACACTGTTCATTTGGTCAATCTGAGAATCGATTGTGGTATCCAGATTGGGGCCAAGTTTTGGTCCTCTTGCTTTGGTCTTTTGGGCATGTTTTCTTCAGCAAAAATGTGCCATTATAAGCCTAGTTTCATGTCCAATTGGCCAAACACCAATTGGACTAACACAACCAAAGTTATGGCTGTGTAATTGGACTGAAATCTCAGTCCAATCTTTGCTGTCCTAAGCGACATAGTTATTCCCTTTACCATGCTATTTTTCAGTCCATATTATGGTCAAATCTCCTCAAATGGTCACTAATTGACCATTAAAATGTTCTCTAACAATTTCATATGCCAAATCAATTTTCACTCCCCAAAACCCTAGGTTCACATTATGTTTTCTACAAAATGCCTTAGTTAGCATACCAACTTATTATTCTTATGTTTATAAACTTCCAACATGATTCTAGTTCACTTCAAGCTCATAAAAAACACTCCTTCCTATTCCTTCACTAGGGCAGCCGAAATTCATGTACACATACACATGAATTTTGTTCATTTAAATTACATTTTCTTACTAAATTTAAGTTCCTATTCATGAAATTAAAGAGTTTTAGGTATATAGTGCACTAACCTTGAATAGGGTAGATTTTTCCCAACTCTAAACTTCACTTTCCTTCACTTTCTAGGCTGCCAAAAGGTTGTTTAAGGTGTGGGGTAAAATTTTAATGAAGAGAGGTTAGGGTTTTGTGGTGAAACAAAGTAGAAATCAAGCTTGAGAAGTGAGGTTTAATGGAGGTTGAGAGAGGGAGAGAGAGGCTACTGTTTGATGAAGGAAGAAGAACAGAATTTTTGTTTCAATTTTGCCTCATTTTCCCTTTTTAATTAAATTGCTTGATTCTCATTGGTGGAGAGAAAGTTTAATGACATCATGTGATGTCAAAAGTCCCATTTTTTTCATTTTTCTTTTCTTTTCTTTTCTACTTGATTTCAATTCAATTTTTAGTAATGTTTATTCATATTTTATGTCATATTAATTATTTACTCAACTGGACAAGTCGGCCAAAAATCACCTTTGAAGGCGAAATGACCAAAATGCCCTCCGTTTGGCTTAACGGGTCAAAATTGTATGTACCGATTGAAAAAATTTTCTAGGTATTTTCTTGGCATTCTAATGCCATAGGAACCTTAGTAACCCTTCTCTGGAGTCCCAAAAATTATTTTATAATTTTTCCCCCGGGTCTAGGGCTCCTCGTTGCGAGAACCGCAACTTCCCTCTAGGTTACCCCTCGCTAGGGCAATGGCTCATTTAACTTGGTTGTATTTTATTTCTAAAATTTTTACTAAATTTTTCTTATTAATATTTGAGTTGATTTTGGTTCTTCATTTTAGTTTAAATATTTTTCCGGATGTTCTAGCTGTCCGGACCGACACCGGTCACCGGAACAGTAGAATGTACGGAGTTGTTACAGGGAGGGTGTTACAACTCTTCCCCTCTAATTTAAATTTCGTCCTCGAAATTTACCTGATGCAAACAGTTGAGGGAACTGTTGCCTCATCGTCTCTTCACTTTCCCAAGTTGCCTCCTCGGTGTTGTGGTGCCTCCAAAGCACTTTCACCAATGGAATTTGCTTGTTCCTCAATTCCTTTACTTCCCGAGCCAGGATCCGTAGAGGTTCTTCTTCATATATCAAATCCGGCTGTATTTCAATTTCTTCCCTGGAGATGACATGTGAAGGATCTGAGCGGTATCTTCTGAGCATGGACACGTGGAACACATTGTGGATCTTGTCCAGCTCTGGTGGTAAAGCTAGCCTATAGGCCACTGGACCCACACGTTCAATGACTTCATATGGGCCAATGAACCTAGGGCTCAACTTACCTTTTCTTCCAAACCTCAACACTTTCTTCCATGGTGACACCATGAGGAACACTTTGTCGCCAACCACATATTCTATTTCTTTTCTCTTCAAGTCGGCATAGGATTTCTGTCTGTCTGAGGCAACCTTGAGATTGGCTTTGATTAGTTTTACCTTTTCCTCAGTCTGTTTCACCAAGTCTGGCCCCACCAGTTTGTCTTCGCCCAATTCAGTCCAGCACACTGGAGTTCTACATTTTCTCCCATACAGTGCTTCATATGGCGCCATTTGTATGCTAGCTTGGTAGCTATTGTTGTATGCAAATTCTGCCAGTGGAAGATATCTATCCCAACTTCCCTCAAACTCAATGACACAACTCCTCAGCATATCCTCAAGGACCTGACATATATTTCATGTTATTATTATCATTTCAATTCAATATTTGTATCAATTCCACTAGTTTCAAATGTTTACCTGGATTACTCTTTCTAATTGCCCATCCGTCTGAGGATGGAAAGCTGTGCTGAAGTGGAGTTGTGTACCCAAGGACTCATGCAACTTCTTCCAAATTCTCGATGTAAACCTTGGGTCTCGATCAGATATGATGGAAAGTGGAATTCCATGCAGTCTAACTATCTCACTGATATACAATTCTACTAACTTCTCCAGTGAGTAGTCAGTCCTAACTGGCACAAAGTGTGCTGACTTTGACAATCTATCAACTATCACCCATGCTGTATCATGTTTCTTCCGGGTGAGAGGTAGCCCACTTACAAAATCCATGGTGACTCGATCCCATTTCCATTCAGGTATGCGTATAGGCTGTAGCAAACCCGATGGAACTTGATGTTCTGCCTTGACTTGCTGACATGTCAAGCATTTAGTCACATAGTCAGCTATGTCTTTCTTCATACCAGGCCACCAATACTGAAGCTTCAGATCATGATACATCTTTGTACTTCCTGGGTGCATAGCATATACACTGGTGTGTGCCTCTTTTAGAATATTAGCTTTCAATTCCCCATCATCTTGTACACACAGTCTTCCTTTGTAATACAGACACCCATCTGCCTTCACCTCATAGTCAGTTGCTTTTCCCTCTGAGATTTTGCTCATAATAGCCATTAACTTTTCATCTGCCTTTTGCCCATCTAAAATCTGCTGTAGCAGGTTTGGCCTTACTTGCAACTCAGCCAAAATAGCTCCATCTCGAACCAAGGATAGACTGGTATTCAATGATCTCAAAGCTGTCATGGATTTTCTGCCCAAAGCATCAGCAACTACATTTGCCTTCCCAGGATGGTAGTCAATTACACAATCATAATCCTTCAGGAACTCAATCCATCGCCTCTGTCTAAGGTTGAGCTCCTTCTGGGTTGGCAAGTATTTTAGGCTTTTGCGGTCTGTGTAAATGTAGCATTTTTCACCATACAGGTAATGCCTCCATATCTTCAGTGCGAAGATAATTGCTGCAAGCTCTAGATCATGGGTAGGGTAGTTCTGTTCATGTGGCCTTAACTGCCTGGAAGCATAGGCGACCACCTTCCCCTCTTGCATCAATACACACCCTAACCCATTATGTGAGGCATCACTGTAGACCACGAAGTCCTTTCTTAACACCATTGTGTGCTGCTGGTGCCTCTGTCAACATAGCCTTCAACTTCTCAAAACTGGTCTGACACTTGTCATTCCAGTCAAATTTGACATTCTTGTGTAACAACTTTGTCATTGGAGCAGCTATTAAGGAAAATCCCTTCACAAATCTCCTATAATACCCAGCTAGCCCCAAGAAGCTTCTGACCTCAGTTGTATTCCTGGGAGGCTTCCATTCCATCACTGCTTTTATTTTCTTGGGATCCACCCTAATCCCATCAGCTGAAACTATGTGTCCAAGGAATGCAATCTCATTAAACCAAAAGTCACACTTGGACAACTTAGCATACAGCTTCTTTTCTCTCAGGGTTTGCAGAACAATCCTCAAATGCTCATCATGTTCTTCCCTGGTCTTGGAATACACCAAAATATCATCAATAAAGACCACTACGAACCGATCTAAGTATGGATGGAAGATATGGTTCATAAGGTCCATGAATGCTGCTGGTGCATTTGTTAGGCCAAAGGGCATCACTAGGAACTCATAATGCCCATATCGGGTCCTGAATGCAGTCTTTGGCACATCTGCATCCTTCACCCTCAACTGATGATACCCTAATCTGAGATCAATCTTAGAAAATACTCCTGCTCCCTTCAACTGATCAAACAGATCATTAATTCTAGGCAACGGATATTTGTTCTTCACAGTGACTTTGTTTAACTGCCGGTAATCAATGCAAAGCCTCAAAGTCCCATCCTTCTTTTTCACAAACAGCACTGGAGCTCCCCATGGTGACACACTGGGGCGTATGAACCCCTTATCAAGCAACTCTTGCAACTGAGTTTTCAACTCCCTCAATTCAGTGGGTGCCATCCTATAAGGAGCAATGGAAATGGGTGTTGTACCTGGCAGTGTCTCAATAGCAAATTCAACTTCCCTTTCTGGTGGCAAACCAGGCAATTCTTCAGGAAATACCTCTGGGAAGTCCTTTACTGTGGGTATGTCACTCAGATTTGGCTTAGCCTGCCTAGTATCCACCACATGTGCTAGGTAGGCTTCACAGCCTTTTCTCATTATTCTTCTTGCAACAGTGGCTGAGATGACATTGGACAAGAAATCTGTCCTTTCCCCCACAACTGTAATTTCATTACCCTCAGGAGTTTTCAAAGAAATTCTCTTCAATTTGCAATTAACTATTGCCTAATGACGTGACAACCAGTCCATTCCCAAAATCACGTCAAACTCATGGAAGGGCAACTCAATCAAGTCTGCCAAGAATTCATACCCCTGAATCCTTAACGGGCAACCCTTGTACACTTTGTTCACTACCACATTGTGGCCCAATGGATTAGTGATCAGAATGTCTTGGTCACTCTCCCCTACTAGTATCCCCCTTTCTACGGGTAGGTTGATGCAGATGTACGAATGAGTGGATCCTGGATCCACCAATGCATGCACAGGAGTATTGTAGAGGGAGAACGTACCCCTAATGACATCCGGGGCATCTTGCTCCTCCTGAGCTCTCAAGGCATAAGCTCTGGCAGGTGGTTTGTTATCTGGCCTCTCTGCTGGCTCAGATGCTGGCCTCTGTGATGGTCCCACTACCTTTGATTTACCAGATTTTCTACCTCTCTGTGGTGCAGGAGCAGGTCTGTCTGCTTGTGTTGGAGCAGCTGTAGTAGTTCTGCGTGGATAGTTTCTCAGCTGATGCTCTGTCGACCCACATCTTAAGCAGGCACCAGTTACTCTCCAACACTCCCCCTTGTGCCACTTCAGGCAGTGTGGACATGCAGAAGATGCTGGGGCTGGTCTCCTGAATACCATCCCTGGAGAGCTGCCCACTGATGGTGTGGACTGACCTCTCCTAGGGGTGAGCGTGGCACAGGCCCCGAGGTGACCACGACCTGTGGCTGAACTCGTGCGGGAGGACCCTTGAACTTCTTCCCAAATGCAGAGCTGAACTAGGTGACACAGGCCCCTCTTCTGCTGTCTTTCCCTTCTAGTCTGCTCATTGATTCTTAC
Organism: Hevea brasiliensis; assembly: GCF_030052815.1. NCBI lineage: Eukaryota > Viridiplantae > Streptophyta > Magnoliopsida > Malpighiales > Euphorbiaceae > Hevea > Hevea brasiliensis. Next base: position 86,439,620 of record NC_079493.1, on the reverse strand, counting down.
TTTTTCAACCTTTATTGCAGCTTCCACTAACTTGGTAAATTCTGTGATTCCCAAGGCAGTGAGCTGGATCTTGATGTCATCATTTAGTCCCTCTTCAAATCTCTTACATCTTTCAGCTTCATTAGGGACTATCTCCCTTGCGTAGCGGCTTAATCGAACAAATTCCTTCACATATTCGGCCACCGTTGTCTCTGCCTCGAGTTAATAAACTCTCTTCTTCTCTCTTCCATACTGATTACCCACATATTTCTTCTTGAATTCAGAGAGGAAGAAGTCCCAAGTTACAGCTTCTGGCTGCACTTCACTGGACACAGTGTCCCACCACTCATATGCATCGTCTTGCAGCAAAGATATGGCAGCTTCCAGGTTTTGCTCTAGAGTGCAGTGGTGTTGTTTTAGGACTCTGCCTGTTCTGTTCAACCAATTCTCGGCTGCAACAGAGTCATCTTCTCTCTTGCCATAGAAATCCACTGCCCCAAACTTTCTTAGTCTTTCCAGGTGTGATTTCTGCTGTGGAGCTGGTGGTGGTGGTGGTGGTACTGGCATTACCCCGGCCATTTGTCTAAAGAAATCGGCCATTTGCTGAAACATGGCCTGTGGAGGCTGAGCGGGCTCTGCCTGAGCTGGTGGAGTAGGTTCTCCCATGCCCTCAGTCTCAGCTGCTGCAGGTGGAGCATGACTCTCCACTTCCTCCTCAACAGCTCTCTGAGATGAAGGGTCCATATCCTATTCAAAATAACAAAGACAAACAGATCTACATTAGTGTCACCTCGACTCTTACAAATGCAATGCATGGTATGGACTCAATCTAGGCCCAGAAACGCCTAAACCGTGCTCTAATACCACTAAATGTTACACCCCTTACCCGTGTACAGTATACCTGAGTAAGTAATGCCACACGGTGTATCGGCACACTCTAATATACCTTAATTAATTTATATCATGCTTTTGCATATAATTTATGAAATATACTTTATTTAAGCCATTTAGCAAAATTTTTATTTATTTGAGGTTTCGAAAATTTTATAGAAAATCCGGCGGAGTACCGGCTAAAAATGGAGAAAACAGTTCTTCGGAACCTGTTAAAAACACTTCCAATAAACAAATTCATTCATTCTCAACTCCAATATCATCACAAAACTCAATATCAAGATCTCAACAATTTTTCAATTTCAGGTCTCAACAACCTTTTCATTTCTCAAACATCCCTTTCTCAGGGTTCTCATATATAAACAATAATTAAATACTCAAATTACTTCCATACATTAACCATAAATCTTTATTATTTACATGAACCTCAAAATACATTACATAAATCCCAAAATACATATGAGAAAATAAAAATTTAATTACAAAATGACAAAATGACATCTAGTGTCCTACCAATGCACTGCAGGTGACGAGGTGACACGGACACTGTGTAGAACTGCAGGATGGACTCACCCAGTCTGCGGTCTACTGGGCTCACGATCTGTATCTCCAGAACCTACGCGTGGCAAAAGCAACACGCTAAGCAATAATGCTTAGTGGTGCAATAATAAAATAACAAGAAATAACAGAAAATAAATATTTATAGCATGTGCATGTTTTGTTTGTTTTGTATTTGTATATCCATTCATTTCGTTAACTTTGTCCACTTTCATTCACGTAGTTGCCTGGTAACCTACCTAGATGATCGGATCGATAAACGGGTAACCGCACTGGGTATCAAGTACCTCGGGCGTCACACCATCGGTCACATATGCATCTCGGTGTGCAGAGCGACTAACAATTTGTGATAACATCAGGCACAAGGCCAAAGCTCAATACAAGGTCAGAATGGCTAAAAGCCATAAAGTCACAGAATGGCATATTGCCATGTGCAGTACTGCTAACTGAACCCTATTGGCATGCGAAACTATCCAAACCAATCTTGTTAGGCATACTAGGGCATTTGAAACTTTTAAATTCTTCAATTTGTGAATTTCAAGTTTTGGTGTTACTATTCACCTCATTGGTCAACAAAAAATGTTGAATTTTGGATAAAAAATAGGTGTATTGGTTTTAACACCCCAAACATACCACATTTTGTATTTAAAACTTGTTGAAATTGATTGCCATTTCCATTTCTCAACTTAAATCTAGGAGGGCAGAAATTTCAGTTTTTGAGACCCAACTTTACTGTTCCATTGGGCCCTATTGCAGTGGGAATTTGAAGAAATGGCAAACATGAAAGTTGTTCCTTATTTTGCCTAGTTGAATTTTATTTTTTGAATCACTCCATTTGGAGTTTTGTAGCTCCATATATGGTCGAAAAACCACAGCTGGCCGGATTACCATTCTGCAGAAATTACCATATCTACAGTAACATGAATAGTGACTGCCACTGCCATTTGGGTTAGGTTCTGGCCATAATTTGGGGTAGGTTCCTTCATGAAAGTTGGTTCCTTCATGAAAGTTGTTTGTCTATGTCTTAACTTGTTGCTCTAAAAATTTCAGGTCAATTGACCATATCTACAGTGAGTTATGGCCAAATGAGCGATTCGCATTCATTTGGTCAATTCTCAGAATCGATTGCGAGTATCCGGATTGGGGCCAAGTTTTGGTCCTCTTGCTTTTGTCTTTTGGGCATGGTTTCTTCAGCAAAAATGTGCCATTATAAGCCTAGTTTCATGTCCAATTGGCCAAACACCAATTGGAGTAACACAGCCAAAGTTATGGCTGTGTAATTGGACTGAAATCTCAGTCCATTGCTGCTGTCCCTAGGCAGCATAGTTATTCCCTTTACCATGCTATTTTTCAGTCCATATTATGGTCAAATCTCCTCAAATGGTCACTAATTGACCATTAAAATGTTCTCTAACAATTTCATAAGCCAAATCAATTTTCACTCCCCAAAACCCTAGCTTCACATTATGTTTTCTACAAAATGCCTTAGTTAGCATACCAACTTATTATTCTTATGTTTATAAACTTCCAACATGATTCTAGTTCACTTCAAGCTCATAAAAAACACTCCTTCCTATTCCTTCACTAGGGCAGCCGAAATTCATGTACACATACACATGAATTTTGTTCATTTAAATTACATTTTCTTACTAAATTTAAGTTCCTATTCATGAAATTAAAGAGTTTTAGGTATATAGTGCACTAACCTTGAATAGGGCAGATTTTTCCCAACTCTAAACTTCACTTTCCTTTACTTACTAGGCTGCCAAAAGGTTGTTTAAGGTGTGGGGTAAAATTTTAATGAAGAGAGGTTAGGGTTTTGTGGTGAAACAAAGTAGAAATCAAGCTTGAGAAGTGAGGTTTAATGGAGGTTGAGAGAGGGAGAGAGAGGCTGCCGTTTGATGAAGGAAGAAGAACAGAATTTTTGTTTCAATTTTGCCTCATTTTCCCTTTTTAATGAAATTGCTTGATTGTCATTGGTGGAGAGAAAGTTTAATGACATCATGTGATGTCAAAAGTCCCATTTTTTTCATTTTTCTTTTCTTTTCTTTTCTACTTGATTTCAATTCAATTTTTAGTAATGTTTATTCATATTTTATGTCATATTAATTATTTACTCAACTGGACAAGTCGGCCAAAAATCACCTCTGAAGGCAAAATGACCAAAATGCCCTCCGTTTGGCTTAACGGGTCAAAATTGTCTGTACCGATTGAAAAATTTTTCTAGGTATTTTCTTGGCATTCTAATGCAATAGGAACCTCAATAACCCTTCTCTGGAGTCCCAAAAATTATTTTATAATTTTTCCCCCGGGTCTAGGGCTCCTCGTTGCGAGAACCGCAACTTCCCTCTAGGTTACCCCTCGCTAGGGCACCGGCTCGTTTAACTTGGTTATATTTTATTTCTAAAATTTTTACTAAATTTTTCTTATTAATATTTGAGTTGATTTTGGTTCTTCACTTTAGTTTAAATATTTTTCCGGACGTTCTAGCTGTCCGGACCGACACCGGTCACCGGAACAGTAGAATGTACGGAGTTGTTACCGGGAGGGTGTTACACTGGGTGAGTCCATCCTGCAGTTCTGCACAATGTCCGTGTCACCTCAACTTCTGCAGTGCATTGGTAGGGCACTAGATGTCATTTTGTCATTTTGTAACTAAATTTTTATTTTCTCATATGTATTTAGAATTATGTAATATATTTTGATGTTCGTGTAAATTATGAAAATTGTATTTGTGAATGGAAAAGTAAATATATAATTGTGATTTATACTTGATTATCACATGTGATGGATGATTGAGAATTGAAATTGAGAAATGTTTTTGAGATTTTGATATTGGAGTTGAGATGATGAGACATGAATATTGGAAGTGTTTTTCACAGGTTCCGAAGAACTGTTTTCTCCATTTTTAGCCGGATTTTCTTTAAAATTTTCGAAACCTCAAATAAATAATATTTTTGATAAATGGATTAAATAAATTATATTTCATAAATTATATTCAAAATTATGACAAAAATTAATTAAGGTAAAATAGAGTGTGCCGGTACACCGTGTGACATATCTTACTCGGATATACTGTACCCAGGTAAGGGGTGTCACACATAGTCTTCCTCACATTCGTAACATTTCTTTGTTATATTTGAACCAATTTTTCGAATTTTTTTTTTTTTACTTTCATAACTCTGTTTATCTGTCAATATTCTATAACTTACTTCCTTTTGTACTGAACTATAACCTTTCGATATTCTAACCTTTGAGTTTTAGATCCCTAAGTAGGATTTTCAAACTTATTTCTAACAATTAAATTCTGTCCTGGCATAACTATACCAAATAGATGCCGTTGGTAACTATTCTTATCTAGGTATACTATTGGGTAGTACGTAGCTCTACACAATAATCTCAAGTCAAGATCTTGTGTCTGCGACACGGTATAAACATCAAGAACATTGCATAGTTACTACGATACATCCCAATAGATCAAACTTTCCTATCTTTTATCCTTTTCGAATTCACCGATACCTGAAACTTATTCTGATTACAATATCCATTAACAATTAACAACTGTAACATCTCTGCCTTCATCTAAAACAATTCTATTACTACATCTTACTTTTACGTCCTCTTGCCATACATTAAGTAGGCTTGCCGTTTAGCTTTATAATTTATGGTGTGTTAGAAAATACTTTTCACCGATAAATTCTTCCAAAACTAATTTCACTTATTATCACAATCCTTATCTTAAGGACTAATCACTAATGCATCAAAATTTATTCCCCTGTAAAGGAATAACAACAGAACATATAGTTCTAACTCTAACATAAAAGTATGCAGACCCTAGGTCAAACAATACATAAACGAAGAGTGCCATCCTTCTTCTTAACAAACAATACTGGCGCTCCCCATGGTGACACACTAGGGCGGATGAAGCCCTTTTCAAATAGTTCTTGCAACTGTACCTTCAACTCCTTTAACTCTGCTGGTGCCATTCTGTATGGTTTTATGGAGATTGGATCCACACCAGGCATCATTAATTTCAAACTACACCTCTCTTTCTGGAGGTAATCCTGGCAATTCATCAGGAAACATGTCTGGAAAGTCATATACTGTAGGGATGTCCCTCAATGTTGGACTCCCCACTTGGGTGTCTACCACATGTGCCAAGTATGCTTCACACCCCTTTCTGATCATTTTCTGGCTAGTGCAGCCGAAATAATGTTTGATGGCAATTGCTGCCTCTTTCCATGTATTACCACATCAGCATCTTGAGGAGACCGAAAGTGACTATCTTGACCCTCTGATCAATCATGGCATGATGCCTAGCTAACCAATCCATGCCCAAGATGATATCATAATCTCTGAAGGGCATTTCAATGAAATCAGATAGAAAAGTGTGTCCTTGGATTATCAAAGGACAATCTCTATACATTCTATTAACCCTGACCTCCTGTCCTAGTGGACTTGTTACTAGCACCTCAAAGTCCATTTTTGTACATGGAACAGCAATGCAATCAATGATGCTAGCACTCACATAAGAATGGGTAGAACCCAGATCAAATAACACAAACACATCTTGGTTAAAAGTTGAGAAGGTACCAGCCACAACAATAGATGTCTCGACTTCTTCCCTCTGTCTCGTTGCGTAGACTCTAACCGGAGCACTGTCTTGCTCTGATTGTTTCACTGTGCCTTGGCTGCCTACTGGGCTACCTCTACCCATGCCTCTACCTCTGCTGGGTGGTTGTGAACTTCTGGTGACAGGGCTCTGAACTGGCCCTTCTGCAGTAGTATGAAGTGGTCCAACTTTGCGACTACTGGTGCAGTCCTTGGCAAAGTGTCCTGTGCCTCCATAGTTATAACAGGCTCCAATAGCCTTATAGCATATCCCACCATGATATCTTCCACAAGCTTCACATTGACGAGAAGGGTAGGAACTTCTAGTTGTTCGACGACTGGACCTTGGTGGTCTCTGCCTTGATGATCCACCTCTGTTATATCCCTGAGCTCGGGCTCCTCAAATTCTTTTCTCTTTCTCAATTTACTGCTTGAGGTCTGACCCATAGGTTTCTCCCTCTTCTCTATTTCATGTTTCCCTTGTGGGGGTTGGGTCTGTACTTGGACTTGGGCTGACAGATTATCAGCCATTTGTTAAAAGAAAGTGGCCATTTGCTGGGCCATTTGTGCAGTAATTTCTACCGGTAAAACTGGTACAGTCAGGCCTTCGACATTTTGTGAAGCTGGGGCCTCAACTTGTTCTTCTGCCATCACAGACTGTTCTATTGTCTCATTCTTCTCTTCCATATCTTTTCACAAGATTTTTTATTCCTGTACAACCAACATAAGGAGATTCCTCTCCATTAGTTCATATTTATGATGTAAATGTACTATATGTATCAAACATTTGAGCAGTTGTAGTTACCGATAAAAAGATTTCAAATTCACAGTTCGAAATTCACTTTAAAACCATTGCTCTGATACCACAAAACATGTCACACCCTACTCCCCTGTAAGATGTAACATGATCTCGTAGTACACCTAATGAATTATCGTACTTCGCCTATCGATAACCCATTAGATATACTACAAGGGATTTTAAAACAATTTTTGTGAAATTTAAATCATTGATTAAAATCTGGTGTTATAAAAATTTTTCAAAATTTCGGCAAAGTGCCGGCTGTATTTTGAGAAAACAGTTCTTCAATCCTGCAAAAGAAAATGCTCCCAATATGTTTTCTCAAATACAACTCCAATAAACTTTATTTCAATTCACAATTCAATTCTCAATAAACAATCAATTCATTTTCAAACTACTCTCATCATAAAGAAACATTTCATTGATTACAAGACTCAAAATTTATAATACAAAACTATTCAAGTAAATAAAATCTCAACTTTATATTTACAATGATTTACATTTAATTACATACCAAAATATTTTACAAGAGTTTTTATATAACTGCTCAAATAATTTACATACATATTATTACATGCATACATCAAAACCTATGTACATGGGTATACCTATGATATACCTGGAGCTGATCTGAATATGTCTTCAAAGAAACTTATTCACTACTCTATGCTCTTTTTACCTGCGAAAGCATACAAAGCTATCGCTGAGTGGTGAACTCAGTGGTGCACAACTATAATTTAAAACATAGTACAATATACATTGACAAAATTTACAGTAAATAATTTGGAAATCTGAATACTCATCAAATTCCAAAACTCAAAATATTCATTGCCAATAATGGAAATCATTTGTATAAAATGACTTTGATCACGAAATTCAATTTATCAAATCATGACTAACCATTTAAGGTAGTTCCAAAAAAATAAATTATACATAAATCATAAATGAAATCATAATTCTTTACTGTTAAAAAACATTCTGTGTCTCAAAAATCATGTTGTATCTCAAAAACCATGCTGTATCTCAAAAACCATATTATATCTCAAAAATCATTCTTTATCTCAAAAGCCATTCTTTATCTCACTAACTATGCATGACTAATCCGAAAGTGCCATCTTCGGGGTGATTCTAACTCCCTATGGTCGGGGAGGTCGAATCATCGTGCACAGTACCATCACAATAATGAATCTTCCACAAGGGCCATAATGATAAAAAACTTATATCTAACCTCAAATCAGAGGAAAATCTAAGCCTGTGCACGTACCATGGTAATCAAAACACAACTAACTCCATTGTCTTCTCAACAAATGAGAGAGACGGTTAATAACCTAGTCAAGCATCTATAGTGAGATATAAAACAATATTACAATCCTTTTAGTGAGCATAAATCACAATATAATTCGATTCAAATTCAATTCCAGTATCCAATAATTTTTATGCTCATCACAATTCAAATCATAAATTTGCATTTTCCATGAAAATTACCATCACAATTCAAAACATGTTCTATCACAATTTTCCAAAACATAATTTATTCAATCCATAAAAATGCTTAATACTTGTGGAAATACCATTTCACAAAACTAAATTCATACATACTATAACAATTTTCAATAGTCATTGAATTAAATCCAATGCTTGTTAAACATAATACATAAGAAAAGTATGTCATTTAATCATATGGAATATTCAAACAAAATCAGTTAAAAACTAGTTGTGCACAAACCTCTGATAATTGTGTCTTGGCTCTGACTCAGTGTTTCCTTCCCCTTCCCTGAGTCTTTGCTAACTGAGAAACACAATTTGAAGTGTTTCAGTACTCATTTAAACTGTCTCTAAGAATAAGGTTCAATAATTAATTTATCGAATTCTATTATTTCCTTAGTCAACCTAATATGTTGACCCTCGATGCGTTCTAGGTAAATTAGGTTTTAATGTTACTAACATGTCACATTCAATAGTCTTTTAGGGTTGGTACATGTTACCAAGTTCATTCCTATGTATACTGCATTTTCTTGCAATTTGTTGGATTCCGGGATACTAGTTTGACCTAGCCAGACGACCTAGTTCCCTCGGTTTTCGGGTTTTGGTCAAAACTACAAACTTGTAGATCTATGTCTTATGGAACGCGGGGCAAAATTTCAGGTCATTCTGAGTTATATAGGCCAAGTTATGGTCATTTTACTATTGCTGGTCAAATTGCACCAAAATTGGTCATTTTAGGTCACTTTAGGTCATTTTAGGTTCGGCCAGTTTTTGGACCCGAATTTGTGCAAGCTGTTTGACTTGCTTATGGTCATTTATGGGCTTTTGTCTCTTCATAAGACTTGTAGATATGGGTCTTAACTATTCATGGTTAAAATTTCAGGTCAATTGGACCTGTTTTGAGTGAGTTATGGCCTAAACACTAACTGCTGCCCAAATGGTCAATTTTCAGGCCTCATTTGCACTTAATCCAGATTTGGTCATTTTTCAAGCTACCTTGCAAGCAGAATTTTGGCAAGCTTCCTTCATGAAAGTTGGCACATTTTGTGCCTAGTTTCACCTCCAATTGGTCTCATACCAATTGGAGCCACACACTTAAAGTTATAGGCCTAAAACTCAAACTACCTTATTGCATTTCTTGCATACACATCAAGCATGACTTTTAACACTCACCAAACTTAACATTCAAACCAATTCTGGTTGTACCACAACCTAAACATAACTCACAACACATTATAGGTCATTTTGGCAGCTTACAATTACATTCAACATACACCAACAAGTGCAGAATTTTTCAATCCAATTTACAACAATTCAATCACCTTTTTATGCTCATTTAAATATCCCACTTCACACCACCTTACACACACTCAAACTACCATAACAATCAACACATTTTAACATCATTATTCCATAAACCAAGCATGAATTCCAGCATTCTTCAAGAGCTAACAAACTGCCACAATGGTACACTTACATTCCATTACTTTCCAAGCTTTAAATCTCATTTTACATTTACATATACTAAGTATCCATCACCCAAACAATTTCCTACACAATATACATTTAATCAATCATTTAATTCACCATTTACAAGCACAAATAAACTGCCTTCAAGGTGCTTCCATGGCTGCCAAAAGTGCACATTCCCATTCAACATCAAAACTCAAAAATTTCTTCATAAATCAAACACCCATAACATTCCTACTAACTTTAATGAAGCAATAACCCAAAAATACAAACTTACCACTTTGGAAATTCTTCAAAATCTCTCAAAAAATTAGTCTTCTTGCTGCCTATCTACTGCCCATGGTGTGAGGATTAACTTTAATGAAGGAAGGTGCAAAGAAGGAAGCTTAAATCAAGCTTGCATGAAGCTTTCAAATGGACGTCAATGGTGGATTTTCTTGGGAGAAATTTGGCTGGTTCTTGGAGAAGTGAGGAAGAAGATGATCTGCTGTCCAAATGAAGTGGTAGTGGTCCACTTTCATGAATTAGTGGAGCACTATGTCAAAATAAATTATTAGTTTAATCTAAAATTTCATTTTCCCACATTAAGCTTCCCATTTTTGCTATTTACATTAGGTACCCCTAAATTAATTTTTCATTATATTTTCCAAGTGTAATATTATTTATTTTTAATGGACATTTAGGTCAAAAGAAAACTCGGGATGTCAAATGACCACAATGCCCCTATTCGGGTTGCATTCCCGATTTTTCGGTAACACCTGGTTTTGTCCGTTTTTCGATTTCCCACTTTTCTTTGTACTAATTATTTAATTTTTATTTAATATTTCTAATGATATTTATACTTCAATAGGGGTCTATTTAATTCCTAAAAATATTTTCCAAGGTTTCCCGTGGTCCAGGGCTAGTCAACAGTCCACGCCGTGACTTCCTAGTGCGGTCACCCATCGCTAGGGTTCTTGGCTCGTTTAACTTGATTGCATTTATTTGCTATTATTTTTCCTTTGTTTTTCGTGTATTTTCTTTTCTCGTATTTCATTATTTTATGTCTCCACACTCATATCGAAGTGTAGTTCTAGGCATCCTAGCTGTCTGGACAACACTAGTCACTAGAACAGTAGAACGCACTACCGAACATAGGGGTGTTACAAAGATAAAGGTGAAAGGTCAGTAGAGCCAAGTCCTAGTGGTACTTCTGGGAAGAGGAAGAAATTTGGTGGACCTAGCAGAGGCCGAGGTGGAAGGTTTGGAAGGGGCAGATTCTCTGGACAGAGACCCCCTAGGTCTGGTCAGCAGTTGAGTAGGGGTTCACAACCTCCCCGCCCCTGTGAGACATGTGGCAAGATTCATGGGGGAGAATGCTATTGGGCAACAGGAGCTTATTTTAACTGTGGAGGCAAGGGTAATATTGCAAAAGATTGCACTAGTGCTCCTAGATTCGGCCCAGCTCTTACGACTCCAGAAGGATCTATTCAGAGTCCTGCTCCCAGAGGTTCATAACCGGTTGGCAGAGGAAGAGGCAGAGGTAGAGGCACTGCTTCGGGCAGTCAGGGCATTGTTGGTCAGTCAGCACAAGGAAGTGCTTCAGCTAGGGTTTATGCAATGAGACAGCGAGAAGAGGCTGAGACTTCTGATGTTGTAGCAGGTACATTCTCTATCTCTGATCAAAAAGTATTTGTGTTGTTTGATTCGGGTTCAACCCACTCATATGTCAGTGCTAGCATAGTCAATTCACTTATTGTTCCGTGTGCCAAAATGGGTTTTGAAGTGCTAGTAACTAGTCTGTTAGGACAAGAGGTTCGGGTCAACAAAATCTATAGAGATTGTCCTTTGGTGATCCAAGGACATGTTTTTCTATCAAATTTGATTGAAATACCCTTCAGAGATTATGATATTATCTTGGGCATGGATTGGTTAGCCAGGCATCACGCCATGATTAACTGTAGACTGAAGACAGTCACTTTTGGTCTCCCTCTGTACAGTGATGTGGCAATACATGGGGAGAGGCATTTACTGCCATCAAACATCATTTCTGCTGCACTAGCCAGAAGGATGATCAGAAAGGGGTGTGAAGCATATTTGGCACATGTGATAGACACCCAAGTGGGGAGTCCAGCACTGAGGGACATTCCTACAGTATGTGACTTTCCGGATGTGTTTCCTAATGAATTGCTAGGATTACCTCTAGAAAGAGAGGTGCAGTTTGAGATTGATGTTATGCCTGGTGTGGACCCAATCTCCATAACAACATACAAAATGGCATCTGCAAAATTGAAGGAGTTAAAAGTGCAGTTGCAAGAGCTGCTTGACAAGGGCTTTATCCGCCCTAGTGTGTCACCTTAGGGAGTGCCAGTGTTGTTTATTAAGAAGAAGGATGGCACTCTCCGCTTATGTATTGATTATTGATAGTTGAATAAGGTGACAATAAAGAATAGATATCCATTGCCCCGCATTGATGACTTGTTTGATCCGTTGAGGGGTGCAGCTGTGTTCTCCAAAATTGACCTGAGATCAGGTTATTATCAGCTGAAAGTACAAGAGTAGAGTATTCCTAAAATTGCCTTTAGAACCCGCTATGGCAATTATGAGTTCTTGGTCATGCCATTCGGGTTAACTAATGCCCCGGCTGCTTTTATGGATCTGATGAACACTATCTTCAGACCATACCTCGACCAGTTTGTTGTGGTATTCATAGATGATATATTGGTCTATTCGAAGAGTCCAGAAGAGCATGATAGACATCTGCGGATTGTACTGCAGACTTTGAGGGAGAAACAGCTATACGCTAAATTGTCGAAGTGTGAATTTTGGCTGAAGGAAATATCTTTCTTAGGGCATGTAGTATCTATAGAGGGCATCAAGGTAGATCCAAGTAAGATAGAAGTTGTCCTTAATTGGAGACCACCCAGAAATATCACGGAGATTCACAGTTTTTTGGGTTTAGCTGGATACTACCGTCGATTTGTGAAAGGATTCTCCATGTTGGCATCTCCATTAACCAAGCTGCTTAGGAAAGATGTGAAATTTTAGTGGACGGATAAATGTCAACAGAGTTTTGATGAATTAAAGAGAAGTTTGATTGAGGCTCCAGTCCTGACTTTACCTACTTCGGGTAAAGAATACACAGTTTACAGTGATGCTTCTCACAATGGGTTAGGCTGTGTATTAATGCAAGATTGAAATGACATTGCCTATGCATCACTCCAGCTGAAACCGCATGAGAGGAATTATCCAACACATGACTTGGAGCTTGCAGTTGTTATGTTCGCTCTTAAGATCTGGAGATATTATTTGTATGGGGAGAAGTGCTACATCTACACAGATCATAAGAGTTTGAAGTATTTGGGCACCCAGAAAGAGTTGAATTTGAGACGGAGGAGATGGTTAGAGTTGATAAAAGACTATAACTGTCTGATAGACTATCAGCCAGAGAAAGCTAATGTTGTGGCTGACGCCTTAAGTCGCAAGACTATGGCAAGTCTACAGGTTACTCCTTTGTCTATGGTATATGAGTTGAGATCATTACATACCAACTTAGAGATTAATGATGAGGGGCAGACAGCAATTGCATGGCATGTATAGCCAGTGTTGATTGATCAGATCAGAACGGATGCTCAGAATGATTAGAAGTATCAAAAGCTATTGGAAGAAGTTCGGCAGGGTAAGAAACCTGAGTTCTCAATAAGAGATGACGGTCTATTGCTACACCAGGGCAGAATGTGCGTTCCTAATAATGTTGATTTGAGGCAGATCATTTTAAAGGAAGCACATGAGTTTCCTTTTGCTGTAACATCCTCATTTTAGCTAGTCAAATGCGATCTCTTTATTCCGGTGACGATGTCGATCCGGACAGCTAGAACGTTCGGAAAAATATTTAAACTAAAGTGAGGAACCAAAAATTAACTAAAATAATTAATAAAAAAAATTAATTGAAAAAAAAATTAGGAAAAATTATAAAATAATTCTTAGGACCCCAGAGAAGGGTCATTGAGGTTCTTATGACATTAGAATGCTAAGAAAATACTTAGAAAAATTCTTCAATCAGTAAAGACAATTTTGGTCCGTTAAGCCAAACAGAGGGTATTTTGGTCATTTCGTCTTCAGAGATGATTTTTGGGTCAACTTGTCCAGTTAAATAAATAATTTATATAACATAAAATATGATTAAATGTTGTTAAAAATTTAATTGAAATTAATTGGACAAGAAAAGGATGGAAAAATGAAAGAAATTGAAATTACGACATCATAAGGATGTCATTAAAAGTCTCCAACCCAATCAAGTGTTGACACATATCACCAAGGTATTTAAAAAGACTTAAGTGGCAGAAAAAGAAAGAAAAAGAAGCCCAAAAATTCGTGAAGCTCCTCTCTCCTTCTTCTTCATGCCACCCCCTTTGCCCTCCATAACCAAAGCTTTACCAAGCTTGATTTCTTGGGTTTCTATCCATTAAAACCTAAATTTCCCAACACAAAAAATTGTTCTAGCATCTTGGAGATTCTTTTGGGAGCAAAAAGAAAAGGAAAGGAAGAATTTTAGAAAATTGGAAAGCTCACTCCTTTAAGGTTAGTGACCTAACCATGAAATTTTCTTTAAATTCATGTTAAGAACTTTGAATATGTGTAAATTGCAAAGAAAAAAATTGTTGAATACCATTTGGATGGAAACCCTAGATTTTTGGTAGCCATGGTTAAGGTTTGATTGTGTTGAGTTTAATGAAATTAAAAGACTATCATGGCTGCCCACAACATGTATTTACTAAATGGATTGATGAAATGAAGTGAAAATGCATTTGGGGTAATGTTTGAGATGTTAGGGTTAGGGTTTGGGGTGGAAAATGGGACTTTGAGCATGTAATGATGAAAGTGAGTTTTAATGGTCAATTAGTGACCATTTGGTTATGTGTAAATAAGAAATGAGGTGGTTTGATTAGTGGGAATTGCAGTTGGTGTGGTCGCCATGGTGACTGCGACTGGACATGAGTCCAGCAGGTTTGGGCAGCCATATCTTGAATTTTACGGGTTTAATTGGTGCAAGGCCAATTAGACATGAAACTAGACACAAAAATGGCACAACTTTGGTGAAGAAACCATGCCCATAAAACAAAACCAAGTGGATCAAAAGCTTACTCAAATCCGGGTGACCTGCAGGCTGTTTCTGCAGAATGACCAAATGAACAGTGATTGTTCATTTGGCCATAACTCAATGTAGAAAGGTCCAATTGACCTGAAATTTTACTAGCAACAAGCTGACTATAGACCAACAACTTTTATGAAGAAACCTACCCCAAATTATGACCAGAACCTATCCAACAAGTGAGTTGCAGTCGGTGACCTGCAGTCTGATTTTGCAGAATGACCAAATGAGTCATTTGGCCATAACTCAATGTAGAAAGGTCCAATTGACCTGAAAGTTTACCAGCAACAAGATAAGATATACACCAACAACTTTCATGCAGAAAACTACCCCAAATTATGACCAAAACTATCCAACAAGGAAGTTGTAGTCACTGTTCACTGCACTGTAGATATGGTCAGTCTAGAAAAATTCTAATCCGGCCAGTTGTGGTTTTTGGACCATAACTTGAGCTAAAAAACTCCAAATGGAGTGATTCAAAAAAGGAAATTCAACTAGACAAAATAAGGAACAACTTTCATGTTGATCATTTTGCCAACTTCCAGCTACAAAAATGACTAATGAAACAATAAAGATGAGGCATGAAAACTGAAAATTCTGCTTACTTAACATTAAGCTTAAAAATGGTATTGGCAACCAATACCAACAAAATTTGAATGCAAAATGTGGTATGTTGGGAGTATTAAAACTAATGTACCTATTGTCTATGCAAAAGTCAACATTTTGGTTGACTAATGAAGTTAATAGTAACACCAAAACTTGAAATTCAAAAATTGTAAAAGTTAAAAAGTGTAAAATGCCCTAGTATACCTAATAAGATTGGTTTGGATAGCTTGGCATGCCAATAGGGTTCTGTTAGCAGTACTGCATATGGCTTCATGCCATTCTCTGTTTCATGGCTTTCCCATGCCATTCTGTGAAATAATAGCCTTTGGCTATGTTATTTGAGTTGATATGCTTGGGTTTTGACCCTGATAATTATTACAGCTTATTAGCTGTTCTGTTGCACACCGGGAGACACAATGTGACTGATGGTGTGGTGGTCCGAGGTACTTAGTACCCATTGCCGGTTTACCCGTTTATCCAGTCCAGTCAACTAGTATGGGTTACTCGGGCAATGATAATAAACCGTATCAAATTTTAAGTGAATAATACTACAAATAATCCCAGAAATTAATTCTACCCAAAAATGAAATTATACACTCTGCATAATTATTTTATTCTATTTTATTTTATTTTATATTATCACCACTAAGCAGAATTGCTTAGCGCGTCGCTTTTGCCACGCCAGTCATCGAGACCTAGCTGGGAGCCCACAGACATCGACAGGTGAGTCTTGAGTCAGTATCAGGAGTCCAGAGTCACCTCACATCTGCACTGCATATGGTAGGACATTAAGACTATAGGTGGCCCTTTTGTATTTTGCATTTTATATTAGTTTGGATTGTAATTATAAACTCCTGTAATTATGTATTAATGTAAATATATGAAATTTCATATTATTGAGATTTTATGCATTATGTATGTTGATAAATGAAATGTTGAGAATTATTTGTGAATATGCTTCAAGTGATGAAGTGAACAGAAAAGTTTTGAAAATAATATCGTGATTGAGATTGAGATTTTGAGATTGACTTGAATATATATAATGGAGTTTGGATTTGGAAATTATTTTGGAAGTGTTTTTAAATAGGTTCAGAAGAACTGTTTTTCCAATTTACAGCCGGCACTCTGCAGGATTTTCTATAAAATTTGCTGATAAATTCAGATTTATAAAAATTGAAAATAAATGAATTATAAAGGGATAAATTGTAATATAAACATAAATTGGTGCTCTGGCACACTGAGTGGCATAACTTGCTCGGCTACATTGTAGACTGGTAAGGGGTGTCACATTTAGTGGTATCAAAGCATCGGTTTAGGCGTTTCTGGGCCTAGATAAAGTACATACCATTGCATTGCATTTTTAAGTGTTGAGGTGACACTGATACATATCTGTTTGTTTTCTTATTTTGAATAGGATATGGATCCTGCTTCGTAAAGAGCAGTTGAGGAAGAGGTGGAGAGTTGTGCTCCACCAAGGGCTGAATCTAGGGGCAGGGTAGAATCTGCTCCACCAGCAGCTGAGGCACCTGCCCAACCTCAGTTTGCGTTATTTTAGCAAATGACTGAATTCTACCGGCAAATGATGGGGGCAATTCCACCACTACAACTACAGCCACAACCACCACCAGCACAACAGAAATCTCATTTGGAGAAATTGAGGAAGCATGGGGCTGTAGACTTCTTTGGGAAGAGGGAGGATTATATGCACTGTGCTATCTATATACAAGATAACTGTGCTATCTCAGGTCTAAAGATTATATGCAATGATATGATTTATGACAAAACATTGACAAGAGTAAACTCCATGTGCTTGTCATAAGTGTCACTGGTTAGGCCTACTTATCATTTATAAGTGCCTATCATGTTTGTTATATGGCATGAGACTCACCATTCCATCTTATTTATATCTCATATAAATAATTTGGTAACAAACATGAATACAATCTTTCTGGATAAGTCATGTCCTTATTATGAAGTATCCTCGATTGTGAACCTATTTATGATACTTTGTACTAGAAATACTGTCACTCATATTCTTAACAACTTAAGAATAGAATTTCTAACAAAATATCAATGGACCTTTTCTATTACACATAAATATATTATGTAAACGGAAAAGTGGAAATGCCTTTTATTAATAAAATATGTATAAGATACATACTAAATGATATGCTCTAGGGCATACTACTAACAATCTCCCACTAGCACTAGAGCCATTCAATACAATACCTTAGACCCATCTTCTCAAGATGTCGGTCTAATTGAGCTTGTGACAAAAGCTTAGTGAATGGATCAGCTAGATTTTTCAGCTGATGTTATTTTTCTGCATGGCTATATCGCCTTGCCCAACTATTTCTCTGATAATGTGGTAGCGCCTTTTTATGTGTTTGGATTTCTGGTGAGACCTTGGTTCCTTAGCTTGTATGACTGCTCCATTATTGTCACAGTGTAGTGGAACTGCTGACTCAATGGAAGGAACTACTGTAAGTTCTGTCATGAACTTCTTTATCCAAACTTTCCTTTGCAAAGATCTCGATGCAAAGAATATACTCAGCCTCTATAGTGGAATCTGCAGTCGTGTTCTGTTTGGAACTCTTCCAACTGACTGCACCTCCATTACAAATGAACACATATCTAGAGGTAAACTTTCTATCATCCATATCTGATTGGAAATCAAAATCAGTATAACCATCCAATTGCAAGTCTCCACCTGCATAAATCAAGAATAAATCCTTAGTTCTTCTCAAGTACTTAAGGATATTCTTGTGACTATCCATGTTCCAAACTGGATTGGATTGATACCGCTAGTCAAACTAACAAAGATATGCGATATCCGCCTAGTACACAACATTGCATACATTAAACTTCCAATAGCCAAGCATATGGAATCTGCCATCTTATCTCTTTCTTCAGGTGTCTTTGGAGACATCTCTTTAGAAAGATGGATACCATGTCTCACTGGTAACAATCCTCTCTTGGAATCAAGCATGTTAAACCTCTTTAACACCTTTTCCAAGTATAGACTTTAGGATAAACCAATTATTCTTTTCGCTCTATCTCTATAGATGCGAATCCCAAGAATATAGGTTGCCTCCCCTAAGTCTTTCATGTAGAATGTATTTGACAACCATACCTTTATAGTCGTCAACATACCTGTGTCATTACCCATCAATAGTATGTCATCCACATATAAGACAAGGAAAGTGATAGCACTGTCACTAACCTTCTTATATACACATGGCTCATCCTCATTTTTTATAAAACCAAAGGATTTAATGGCTTCATCAAAACGGATGTTCCAACTCCTCGAAGCTTGTTTCAACCCATAAATGGATCGCTTTAGCTTGCATACCTTGGAACCATCTTGGGATTCAAAACCCCTTGGTTGTTCCATGAAAATGTTTTCTTTAATGTATCCATTGAGAAAAGCTGTTTTGACATCTATCTGCCAAATCTCATAATCATAGTACGCAGCTATTGCTAATAAAATCCTAATTGATTTAAGCATGGCAACAGGCGAGAAAGTCTCCTCATAGTCGATTCCTTGCCTTTGGCGAAACCCTTTTGCTACTAGCCTTGCTTTATAGGTCTCTACCTTTCCATCAGAACCAATTTTCTTCTTGAAAACCCATTTGTTCCCTATAGGTACAATACCTTCAGGTGGGTCAACAAGATCCCAAACTTGATTCTTATACATGGAATCATTCTCGGATTTCATAGCATCAATCCATTTTGAAGAGTCTATATCTGATATAGCTTCTTCATAGGTAAGTGGATCATCTCCATGATCTACTTCTTCATGAGTAGACAACTCTTATTCTTCTTCATGAAGAAAACCATATCTCACTGGTGAGTGAGATACCCTGGTTGTTCTTCGAGGAACAGCTGTAGATGTTTCATCAACGGGTATAGGTTGACTAGATGGATCAATATCCATCTGATCTGTTGGTTAGTCAGAATTCTCCAATTCTAACTCTATTTGCCTTCTTTTGCCTCCTTCTTGAACAAACTGTTGTTCAAGAAATGTGGCATCTCTACTTATCACAACCTTTTGTGAAGTAGGCAAATAAAAATAATATCCAAAACTATCTTTTGGATATCCAACAAATCGACCTTTTTCTGATCTGGTCTCTAATTTATCAGTGTTCAGCTTTTTTATATAAGCTGGACAACCCCAAATCTTAACATGCTTAAGATTTGATTTTCTTCCATGCCATATCTCATAAGGTGTGGAAGAAACTGATTTTGATGGAATCCTATTCAAAATATACAAAGCTGATTCTAATGCAAATCCCCAAAAGGAGATTGGCATATCAGTATAGCTCATCTTACTACGTACCATATCCAATAGGGTATGATTTCTCCTTTCAGATACACCATTCAGCTGTGGCGTTCCTGGAGGAGTCAGCTGGGAAACAATGCCATGCTCTCTCAAGTATTCATCAAATTCAGTACTCAAATATTCACCTCCACGATCTGATCGAAGAGCTTTAATACTCTTTCCTGTTTGATTTTCTACTTTAGATTTAAATTCTTTGAACTTTTCAAAGGATTCATGTTTGTATTTCATCAAATACAAATACCCAAATCTTGATTTATCATCAGTAAAGGTAATAAAATAATGAAAGCCCCCTCTAGCCATTTCTTTAAATGGACCACATACATCACTATGTATTAGCTCCAAAATATTTTCAGCTCTTAGCCCTTGTCTAACGAAGGATGATCTAGTCATTTTGCCCTAAAGGCAAGATTCACAAGTTGGAGTAGGCTCAGAGCCCAATGAGGATAAAATCCCCATTTTCTCCAATTTTGCAATCCTATCTTCTGCAACATGACATAACCTTAAGTGCCAAATATATTTTGTACTTGAGTTGGTTTTCACCATGGCATTGCATTCATTTAGATTGCTATACTCTGGCCAGTGGAAACATTTTCTTACTAGCAATGGAAACACTTTCCTATTGGCTGTGGAAACACTTTTTTTTTTTTTTGCCTTTGTCAGCTTTGGTCTTCCTTTTCTGTTTAGCTATTTTCTTGGAAGGACCAGGAATCTGAGATTTCTTTTTCTTATTGCCCTTCTTCTTGTTGGACTTTCCAGTAGAAGAAGATGCAATCAAAGCAACCTCTTTTCCTTTATTGCTCGGCATATTCATTTGGGCAATAATCAGCATGTTGAGTAAACCAGCTAAGGTGCATTCCTGTTGAGTCATATGAAAATTTGCCACAAAATTCCCAAAAGACTCAGGAAGGGACTGAAGGATCAAATCCGTCTGTAGTTGGAAATCCATGTTGAAGTCAAGATGTTCCAACTGCTCAATCAGTCGAATCATCTTGTGGACATGATCCCCAACATTCTGTCCCTCAGACATCCTCATGCGGAATAGCTGCCTAGATATCTCATACCTAGCATTCCTACTGTGCTCACCATACAACTCTTGTAGGTGAAGGAGGATCTCACTTGCACTCTGCATGTTTTCATGCTGCTTCTGTAACTCATTACTCATGGAAGCAAGCATGTAACACTTAGCTCTCATATCATGCTCCTTCCACTTATCCAAAGTTTCATGTTCCTCTTGAGTGGCCTTTGGAGGTAAGTGACCATGAACATTTGAATCTAGAACATATCCTATATGTTCAAGGTTCAGGACAAGTTTCAAATTTCTTAGCCAATCAGAGAGATTAGGTCCTGTCAACCTATTGCGATCAAGTATGCTTGCAAGGATATTGGATGGTGGTGGTTGTTCTGTGCTCATTATTATCAGAAAATTAATTGCAGAAAATAACTAGATTAATTAGTAAATATATCATGTAATTAACCAAAATGATTATGGTCTTTTAATCAAATTGGTCCTCCCACTAACTTAGCGAATCCTACAGTTCCAAAGTAGAAAACAGAAATCCTAGTTGGATGGATTTCTAGTGGGTGATTGAATTCTTATAATTCTATTGATCATCCTCAGGTACATCCATTATTGGAATTGCAATAAACTATAAGTGAGCAACTCCTTGCCCATCACATCTCATGTGAGGTTCAATCCTTTACCTAGCCCCTAATGCTCAAAATCTCAGGTACATCCATTATTGACTTATCTTGCATTAGTTAAGTTGATCCCATTGAGCCAGTAATTATGCAAATTTAATGTCCTCAGGTACATCCAATATTGGCCACTAAACCATTTACATATTTACAACATCTCATGCTTAACAATTATGCTTAAGAAAATCTCTTAAATTAATTGCATCTTATTCAACTTTTTAAAATTTCTTAAAATAATTGCCCCAATGGAGGGCCTATGTTATAATTACTTTAATTATAGCATTTCCAACTTAATCATTTGTTTGGAAGATTTTATGGTCATTCTAATTACTTATTAAGGTCTCACTTTGCACATTATCCATTTAGCATGCATATATCATATAATTGCATACATTCCCATACATCTCATGCATTCATGGATAAGCAGTAAATATGCTATGATTATGGACTTTCTAAGGGATTCAATTCTGAGCCACCAAGAATTGAATCAGGGCATTCCTAGGTGCATTTCATTTATTCATTCATTTTACAAGAGTTGCTGAAGGAGTACATAATCAACACTTGATCTTGAATTCCTCCCACTAGTCCCACCAATGCTCTTGACCTCCTTGAACTTCTTGCAATCCAATATTACATGGTAATCCTTGGCATACCAAGGCGAATTTATAAGAACTTAAATAAATGAAATTACAACCCAAAAATTATTACAAACTTAATAATACATGCCCAAAATAAATTAAAATAAATTAATTAATTTACAATCCCAAAGAAACATAAAAGAAATAAATCCAATCACATTGGTCTTTTATAGTCCATGATCATCCTTCATGCATATCACTATTTAACAATTAAATAAAACATACATACTTAAATTAAATTGAATATCTCATATTAAACTTAAAAATCCAGATTTGAATATGATTCAAATAAATTTAAAAATTCAGATTTGAATATCATTCAAACAAATTTAAAAATTCAGATTTGAATCACATTCAAACAACTTTAAAAATTCAGATTTGAATCACATTCAAACATTTTTTAAAAAATCAGATTTGAATCACATTCAAATATTTTTTAAAAAATCAGATCTGAATTTTATTCAATCAATTTTAGAAAATTAGATTTAAATATGATTCAAACAACTTTAAAAATTCAGATTTGAATCACATTCAAACAACTTTTAAAATTCAGATTTGAATCACATTCAAACAATTTTTAAAATTCTGATTTGAATCATAATTTAATTGTGTGATAAAATTTCTAATTAAACAATTTAATTAGACATAAAATGAATCTTAGATCATACAACAATTGCACATTCACCATCCATTTACCTTTGCACACCATTGTGATGCATCAACCATGCACACCATGGTGTTCATCATTTGTGCCGCCACCTTGACTTTGCAACCAGCAATAAACTTTTGATCTCATGATCAAACACACAATTAAATCATATAATCAACAATCTAAATGGCAAATATAGTGGCTCTGATACCAATTGTAGGAGCGGAAGCGTGAAAAACACAAGTTTATACCATTGAATTCAAAAAATTTTCACCTAGGGTCACATGCATCATGCAAGAATTATTTTATCTATTTGATTTCAATGATAAACAACATATTAAAAATCTTTTAATATGTTTTTGGATCTGTATTTGCCATTTAAGATTTTAAAATTAATCAGATTAATTTTAGAACCCTAGATTAAATCAAGAATGATTACACTAACCTCTTGATGCAATCGCAAATGTCTGCGCCTTTGAGATTTGTCTTTAGGACACCAAATGTTGTCCCTCTAGCTTGTCCACACCAAGAACACCTATGGCAGCCCTTGAACAGCTTCTAAAGCTTTTTCTATTAATTAGAAATTCAATTTCTGCCTTTTAAGAGATTAGAGATGTAAACAGGACACTAGAAACAATTTTTAGCGTTCTTAATTCAAGAGATTGATGGCTAATCTCTTTGAATTGATGAGAGATGAAGAAGAATAGATGAAAACCTTCAAAGTGGCATGACAAAGGAGAGGAGTGGCTGCTGGTTGTATTTTATTTTCTCATAACAACACTTATATAGCTAGGTTAACACATTAAACCCTTGCCACATGTCACCCTTTGATTAGCTCTAGGTTTAAGTGACCTAATCACATTGTGCCAAGTGTCAAACCTATATTTAATCTTGATTTTAATCATCTTACATGATTAAAAGACATTTGGCAAGCTTATGTGTAATGCCATGTGTCACCATCTCATGGTGCCACGTGTCACACTGCGAAATGACCAAAATGCCCCTGTGTCTTAATTTTGAGTCTTAACCCAAAATAATTATTTTTTTTCTTCTTCTAATTTATATCAAATATAAATTAATTAATTAATCTCTATTAATTAATTTCTCATTAATTAAATTCATATTTAAACACTTTAAATATAAATTTAACTTATATTATATATCCAATAATCTAGATTTAGTTTCAAGTAATGCTAGGGACTTTGCAATTTAATTGCAAACCAAACCTATTTAATTAATCAATTAAACTCTTTAATTAATTAATTAAATCATATTTAAATAGGTGATAACTTGTGTATGTATGTGACTTACTAGGCTCATCACTAATTGGCAATGAGACATGATATCAACTCTTAATATCATCAGAATTCTTTCTTACCAAAAACGATTTTTCTAAATCATTTTATGCACCTCATAGACCATGGTTAACACCTAGCATAGCATGCCATGGCCACCCAATTAGTAATAAGGTTTACCTTAAATGAACCTATAATCATATGTTACCATGCACTAGAATCTCTCTGTTACAAAATCCCAACTCAAGCTGGAGTCATGGTTTATGTCAAACTCCATTTGCTATGAATATTATGTTCTCTTTTAATTCTAGTTCTTGATTAAAAAGATTTTCTCATCAGAAACTCTTTTCTGAATAAATCTTTCTGTCCTGGCCAGGAACTTGAAACATCAAGAACAATTAAATGAACATAGGATTTTATCTCTATTTACTTAGAGGAACAGATTCCATCTTGATCAACACCTACCTCCATATATAACTAGTAGGAGCCAACAGATGCCCATATACCCATACACAGTACAAGTGTGAAAGCAGTATCAAACTCAAACTACCTATATACAAGATAACTGTGCTATCTCAGGTCCAAAGATTATATGCACTGATATGATTTATGACAAAACATTGACAAGAGTAAACTCCATGTGCTTGTCATAAGTGTCACTGGTTAGGCCTACTTATCATTTATAAGTGCCTATCATGTTTGTTATCTAGCATGAGACTCACCATTCCATCTTATTTATATCTCATATAAATAACTTGGTAACAAACATGAATACAATCTTTCTGGATATGTCATGTCCTTATTATGAAGTATCCTCAATTGTGAACCTATTTATGATACTTTGTACTAGAAATACTGTCACTCATATTCTTAACAACTTAAGAATAGAATTTCTAACAAAATATCAATGGACCTTTTCTATTACACATAAATATATTATGTAAATGAAAAAGTTGAAATGCCTTTTATTAATAAAATATGTACAAGATACATACTAAATGATATGCTCTAGGGCATACTACTAACACAGAGTGCTGAAACAGCTAAATTGCACCCCCGACCAGAACCTGGTGGGTGCTGTGTCTCTGCTTCAGGATGATGTATATCAGTGGTGGGACACAGTAACCAGTGAGGTGCAACTTGAACGGATCACTTGGGAATTCTTCCTCACAGAGTTCAGGAAGAAATATATTAGCAAAGTGTATTTAGAAGAGCGAAGAAGGGAATTTATCAGTCTGAGACAGAGACAGTTATCAGTGGTTGAGTATGAGCGTGAGTTTGTCAGACTAAGCAGATATGGAAGGGAGATAGTCCCTACAGAGGCAGAGAGGTGCAGACGGTTTGAAGAAGGGCTCAATGACAACATCAAAGTCATGATCACAACACTGGAGATTATGGATTTTTCTAAACTGGTAGATGCAGCCTCAAAAGTGGAAAGGGTCAGAATCAATGAACCAAATAGAAGGGAAAGACAGCAGAAGAGGGGTCCGGTCACCCAAAGATTTTTCTCGCTCCCGAAGAAGAGTAAGGGTCCTCTTGCTCAGAGTCAGGACCACCACAGGGTCAGGGTCAGTCTCAGGGGCCTAGACCACAGTTCACACCTAGGAGAGGCCAGTCCACACCATCAATGGGCAGCTCTCCAGGGATGGTGTTTAGGGGACCAGCACCTGCATCTTTTGCTTGTCAGCATTGCCAGAAGTGGCATAAGGGGGAATATTGGCGAGTGACCGGTGCATGCTTACGGTGTGGATCGGCAGAACACCAGATCAAGAATTGTCCGAAGAGGGCTACTACAGTTGCTCCAACACAATCTGACAGACCTGCTCCTGCAACACAAAGCGGTAGGAAGCCCGGTAAACCTGAGGCAGCTGGTCCATCACTGAGGCCTGCATCTGAGTCTGCTGAGAGGCCTAACACTAGAATACCAGCCAAGGCCTATGCCATTAGAGCTCAGGAGGAGCAAGATGCCTCAGATGTCATCAGGGGTATGTTTTCCCTCTACAACACTTCTATACATGCATTGGTGGATCCAGGATCCACTCATTCCTACATTTGCATCAAACTACCCATAGAGAGGGGAGTTCCAGTAGAGGAGAGTGATCAAGACATTCTGGTCACAAATCCACTAGGCCACAGTGTGGTAGTGAATAAAGTGTATAAGGGTTGCCCGTTGAGGATTCAAGGGTATGAATTCTCGGCAGACCTAATTGAGTTGCCCTTCCACGAGTTTGACGTGATTTTTGGAATGGACTGGTTGTCACGTCATCAGGCAATAGTTGATTGCAAATTGAAGAGGATTTCTTTGAAAACTTCTGAGGGTAATGAGATCACTGTTGTGGGCGAAAGGATAGATTTCCTGTCCAATGTTATCTCAGCCACGGTTACAAGAAGATTGATGAGAAAAGGCTGTGGAGCTTACCTAGTGCATGTGGTTGATACCAGGCAAGCTAAGCCGAACCTGTGTGATATACCCACAGTGAGAGACTTCCCAGATTTGTTTCCTGAAGAGTTGCCTGGTTTACCACCAAAAAGGGAAGCCGAGTTTGCTATTGAGGTAATGCCGGGTACAGCACCCATTTCTGTTGCTCCTTATAGGATGGCACCCACTGAATTGTGGGAGTTGAAAACTCAGTTGCAAGAGTTGCTGGATAAGGGGTTCATACGCCTCAGTGTGTCACCATGGGGAGCTCCGGTGCTATTTGTGAAGAAGAAAGATGGAACTTTGAGATTGTGTATTGATTACTGGCAGTTGAACAAAGTAACTGTGAAGAATAAATATCCGTTGCCCAGAATTGACGATCTGTTTGATCAGTTGAAAGGAGCCGGTGTATTTTCAAAAATTGATCTCAGATCAGGGTATCATCAGTTGAGGGTAAAGGATGCAGATGTGTCAAAAACTGCATTCAGAACTCGGCATGGACACTATGAATTTTTAGTGATGCCGTTTGGTTTGACAAATGCACCAGCAACATTTATGGACCTTATGAACCGTATCTTCCATCCATACTTAGATCGGTTTGTGGTGGTCTTTATAGATGATATTCTGGTGTATTCCAAGACCAGGGAAGAACATGATGAACATTTGAGGATTGTTCTGCAAATCCTGCGAGAAAAGAAGTTGTATGCTAAGTTGTCCAAGTGTGACTTTTGGATGAGTGAGATCTCTTTTCTTGGACACATAGTATCAGCTAAGGGGATTAGAGTGGATCCCAAAAAGATAGAAGCAGTGATGGAATGGAAGCCTCCCAGAAATACAATTGAGGTCAGAAGTTTCTAGTGGCTAGCTGGGTATTACAGAAGATTTGTGAAGGGGTTCTCTCTTATAGCTGCTCCAATGACTAAGTTGTTACACAAGAATGTGAAATTTGGCTGGAACGATAAGTGCCAAGCCAGTTTTGAGAGGCTGAAGGCTATGTTGACAGAAGCACGAGTGTTAACACAGCCAGTGTCGGGAAAAGACTTTGTGCTCTACAGTGATGCCTCACATAATGGGCTAGGGTGTGTATTGATGCAAGAGGGGAAAGTGGTCGCCTATGCTTCCAGGCAGTTAAGGCCACATGAACAGAACTACCCTACTCATGACTTGGAGTTAGCAGCAATTATGTTCGCACTGAAGATATGGAGGCATTATTTATATGGTGAAAAATGCTACATCTATACAGACCACAAGAGTCTAAAATATTTGCCAACCCAGAAGGAGCTCAACCTCAGGCAGAGGCAATGGATTGAGTTCCTGAAGGACTATGATTGTGTGATTGATTATCATCCTGGGAAGGCAAATGTAGTTGCTGATGCTTTAAGCAGGAAGTCCATCACAACTTTAAGATCACTAAATGCCTGTCTTTCCATAGCTCAAGATGGAGCTATTTTGGCTGAGTTGCAAGTGAGGCCAACCCTGCTACAGCAGATAAAAGATGGGCAGAGGGCAGATGAAAAACTAATGGCTATTATGGGTAAAATTCCAAAGGGGAAGGAAACTGATTATGAGGTGAAAGCAGATGGTTGTCTGCACTATAGAGGAAGAGTGTGTGTACCAGATGATGGGGAACTGAAGACTGGTATTCTGAAAGAAGCACACACTAGTGTTTCTGCTATGCACCTAGGAAGCACAAAAATGTATAATGATTTGAAGCTTCATTATTGGTGGCCTGGTATGAAGAGGGATATAGCTAACTATGTGACTAAGTGTTTGACATGTCAGCTAGTTAAAGCAGAACATCAAGTTCCATCAGGATTGCTACAACCTATAAGCATACCTGAATGGAAATGGGATCGCGTTACTATGGATTTTGTTAGTGGTCTACCTCTCACCCAAAGGAAGTATGATGCAGTGTGGGTGATAGTGGATAGATTGACAAAGTCAGCACATTTCCTGCCAGTTCGGACTGACTACTCATTGCAGAAGCTAGCAGAATTGTATATCAGTGAGATAGTTAGACTACATGGAATCCCACTTTCCATCATATCTGACCGAGAGCCAAGGTTTACATCGAGATTCTGGAAAAAGTTGCAAGAAGCCTTGGGCACACAACTCCGCTTTAGCAAGGCTTTTCATCCCCAGACGGATGGACAATCAGAATGAGTAATCCAGGTAAACCTAAGAACTAATTGAATTTTTGCAATTAATAAATTGAAATGATAGTAACAATGTGAATTATGTGATAGATCCTGGAGGATACGCTAAGGAGTTGTGTCATTGAGTTTGAGGGGAGTTGGGATAGATACCTCCCACTGGCAGAATTCGCATACAACAATAGCTACCAAGCTAGCATCCAAATGGCCTCGTATGAAGCACTGTATGGGAGGAAATGTAGAACCCCAGTGTGTTGGACTGAATTGGGTGAAGATAAGCTGGTAGGACCAGACCTGGTGAAACAGACTGAGGAAAAAGTGAAGATAATTAAAGCTAACCTGAAGATTGCCTCAGATAGACAGAAGTCATATACCGACCTAAAGAGGAAAGAGATATAGTATGCAGTTGGCGATAAAGTGTTTCTCAAAGTCTCACCGTGGAAGAAAATACTGAGGTTTGGGAGAAAGGGTAAGTTAAGCCCTAGGTTCATTGGCCCATATGAAGTCATTGAACGTGTGGGACCAGTGGCCTATTGGCTAGCTTTACCACCGGAACTGGATAAAATTCACAATGTGTTCCATGTTTCTATGCTGAGAAGATATCGCTCAGACCCTTCACATGTCATTTCCATGGAAGAGATTGAAATCCAACCGGACTTGACATATACAGAGGAACGTATACAAATCCTAGCTCGGGAAGTGAAGGAACTGAGAAATAAACAAATTCCACTGGTGAAAGTGCTTTAGAGGCACCACAACACTGAAGAGGCAACTTGGGAAAGTGAAGAGATAATGAGGCAACAGTTCCCTCAACTGTTTGCATCAGGTAAATTTCGAGGACGAAATTTTTATTAGAGGGGAAGAGTTGTAACATCCTCATTTTAGCTAGTCCGTACAGTCTACTGTTCTGGTGACCAGTGTCGGTCCGGATAGCTAGAACGTTCGAAAAAATATTTAAACTAAAGTGAGGAACCAAAAATTAACTAAAATAATTAATAAAAAAAACATTAATTTAAAAAAAAAAGTTTAGGAAAAATTATAAAATAATTCTTAGGACCCCAGAGAAGGGTCATTGAGGTTCTTATGACATTAGAATGCCAAGAAAATACTTAGAAAAATTTTTCAATCGGTAAAGACAATTTTGGCCCGTTAAGCCAAACGGAGGGCATTTTGGTCATTTCGTCTTCAGAGATAATTTTTGGGCCAACTTGTCCAGTTAAATAAATAATTTATATAACATAAAATATGATTAAATGTTGTTAAAAATTTAATTGAAATTAATTGGGCAAGAAAAGGATGGAAAAATGAAAGAAATTGAAATTTTGACATCATAAGGATGTCATTAAAAGTCTCCAACCCAATCAAGTGTTGACACATGTCACCAAGGTATTTAAAAAGACTTAAGTGGCAGAAAAAGAAAGAAAAAGAAGCCCAAAATTTCGTGAAGCTCCTCTCTCCTTCTTCTTCATGCCACCCCCTTTGCCCTCCATAACCAAAGCTTTTACCAAGCTTGATTTCTTGGGTTTCTATCCATTAAAACCTAAATTTCCCAACACAAAAAATTGTTCTAGCATCTTGGAGATTCTTTTGGGAGCAAAAAGAAAAGGAAAGGAAGAACTTTAGCAAATTGGAAAGCTCACTCCTTTAAGGTTAGTGACCTAACCATGAAATTTTCTTTAAATTCATGTTAAGAACTTTGAATATGTGTAAATTGCAAAGAAAAAAATTATTGAATACCATTTGGATGGAAACCCTAGATTTTTGGTAGCCATGGTTAGGGTTTGATTGTGTTGAGTTTAATGAAATTAAAAGACTATCATGGCTGCCCACAACATGTATTTACTAAATGGATTGATGAAATGAAGTGAAAATGCATTTGGGGTAATGTTTGAGATGTTAGGGTTAGGGTTTGGCGTGGAAAATGGGACTTTGAGCATGTAATGATGAAAGTGAGTTTTAATGGTCAATTAGTGACCATTTGGTTATGTGTAAATAAGAAATGAGGTGGTTTGATTAGTGGGAATTGCAGTTGGTGTGGCTACCCATGGTGACCTGCAGAATTAGACATGAGTCCAACAGGTTTGGGCAGCCATATCTTGAATTTTACGGGTTCAATTGGTGCAAGTCCAATTGGACATGAAACTAGACACATAATGGCACAACTTTGGTGAAGAAACCATGCCCATAAAACCAAACCAAGTGGATCAAAAGCTTGCTCAAATCCGGGTGACCTGCAGGCTGTTTCTGCAGAATGACCAAATGAACAGTGATTGTTCATTTGGCCATAACTCAATGTAGAAAGGTCCAATTGACCTGAAATTTTACCAGCAACAAGCTGAATATAGACCAATAACTTTTATGAAGAAACCTACCCCAAATTATGACCAGAACCTATCCAACAAGTGAGTTGCAGTTGGTGACCTGCAGTCTGATTCTGCAGAATGACCAAATGAACAGTGATTGTTTATTTGGCCATAACTCAATGTATAAAGGTCCAATTGACCTGAAAGTTTACTAGCAACAAGATAAGATATAGACCAACAACTTTCATGAAGAAACCTACCCCAAATTATGACCAAAACCTATCCAACAAGGAAGTTGCAGTCACTGTTCACTGCACTATAGATATGGTCAGTCCAGAAAAATTCCAATCTAGCCAGTTGTGGTTTTTGGACCATAACTTGAGCTACAAAACTCCAAATGGAGTGATTCAGAAAAGGAAATTCAACTAGACAAAATAAGGAACAACTTTCACGTTGATCATTTTACCAAATTCCAGCTGCAAAAATGACTAATGAAACAGTAAAAATGAGGCATGAAAACTGAAAATTCTGCTTACTTAACATTAAGCTTAGAAATGGTATTGGCAACCAATACCAACAAAATTTGAATGCAAAATGTGGTATGTTGGGAGTATTAAAACTAATGTACCTATTGTCTATGCAAAAGTCAACATTTTGGTTGACTAATGAAGTGAATAGTAACACCAAAACTTGAAATTCAAAAATTGTAAAACTTAAAAGTGTAAAATACCCTAGTATACCTAACAAGATCGGTTTGGATAGCTTGGCATGCCAATAGGGTTCTGTTAGCAGTACTGCATATGGCTTCATGCCATTCTGTGTTTCATGGCTTTCCCATGCCATTCTGTGAAATAATAGCCTTTGGCTATGTTATTTGAGTTGATATGCTTGGGTTTTGACCCTGATAATTATTACAGCTTATTAGCTGTTCTGTTGCACACCGGGAGACACAATGTGACCGATGGTGTGGTGGTCCGAGGTACTTAGTACCCAGTGCCGGTTTACCCGTTTATCCAGTCCAGTCAACTAGTATGGGTTACTCGGGCAATGATAATAAACCGTATCAAATTTTAAGTGAATAATACTACAAACAATACCAGAAATTAAGTCTACCTAAAAATGAAATCATACACTCTGCATAATTATTTTATTTTATTTTATTTTATATTGTCACCACTAAGCAGAATTGCTTAGCACGTCACTTTTGCCACGCGCAGGTACTGGAGACTCAGCTGGGGAGCCCAGCAGACATCAGACGGGGTGAGTCTTCAGAGCTGTATCAGGAGTCCAGAGTCACCTCACATCTGCACTGCATATGGTAGGACATTAGGACTATAGGTGGCCCTTTTGTATTTTGCATTTTGTATTAGTTTGGATTGTAATTATAAACTCCTATAATTATGTATTAATGTAAATATATGAAATTTCATATTATTGAGATTTTCTGCATTATGTATGTTGATAAATGAAATGTTGAGAATTATTTGTCAATATGCTTCAAGTGATGAAGTGAACAGAAAAGTTTTGAGAATAATATCGTGATTGAGATTGAGATTTTGAGATTGACTTGAATATATATAATGGAGTTTGGATTTGGAAATTATTTTGGAAGTGTTTTTAAACAAGTTCAGAAGAATTGTTTTTCCAATTTACAGCCAGCACTCTGCCGAATTTTCTATAAAATTTGTGGATAAATTCAGATTTATAAAAATTGAAAATAAATGAATTATAAAGGGATAAATTGTAATAGAAACATAAATTGGTGCTCCGGCACACTGAGTGGCATAACTTGCTCGGCTACATTGTAGACGGGTAAGGGGTGTCACATTTGCCATGCACCCTGGTGGCACAAAAATGTATAGAGGGCTAAAGGAGCATTACTGGTGGATGGGTATGAAAAGAGATGTGGCAGAGTTTATTTCAAAATGCCTAACTTGTCAGCAAGTAAAGGCAGAGCATCAAGTACCCGCTAGGTTGTTACATCCACTACCAGTACCAGAATGGAAATGGGAGAGAATAACTATAGATTTTGTGATGGGACTTCCGAGGACACAGAAGAGTCATGATGCAGTATGGGTTATTGTGGTCAGACTGACCAAGTCTGCTCATTTTCTATCAGTCCGGATGGACTACAGTTTAGAAAGATTGGCCAAGTTGTACATTGATGAGATAGTAAGATTGCATGGAGTGCCAGTATCCATCGTATCTGACAGAGATCCTAGGTTCACTTCTAAATTCTAGGGTAGTCTTTAGAGAACCCTAGGACTAGATTGAACTTCAGTACGACATTCCACCCACAGACAGATGGCCAGTAGAAAAGGGTAATTCAGATCTTGGAGGACATGCTACGGGCTTGTGTGATTGAATTTGAGGGCAGTTAGGACACACACTTGCCTTTGATTGAGTTTACATACAACAACAGCTACCAATTAAGCATTGGGATGCCTCCATATGAAGCTTTGTATGGCAGAAAATATAGAACTCCCCTGTGTTAGGATGAAGTAGGTGAAAGGAAGATGATTGGGCCCGAAATTATTTAGCAAACTGAAGAGAAGATCAGGTTGATCAGAGATCGACTTAAGACTACATCAGACTGTTAGAAGTCCTATATTGATTTGAAGAGAAGGGATATTGAGTATGCAGTGGGTGACAAAGTATTCCTCAAGGTTTCTCCTTGGAAGAGAATTATGAGATTCAGCAGAAAGGGGAAACTGAGTCCTCATTTCATTGGGCCATATGAGGTTCTGGAAAGAGTGGGTCCTTTGGCATAACGTTTGGCACTACCTCCAGAGTTAGAAAAGATACATAATGTCTTCAAAGTGTCTATGTTGAGGAGGTATCAATCAAACCCATCTCATATACTACCAGTTGAAGAAACTGAAGTAAATCCAGACCTCACATATGAGGAAGAACCCATAGAGATTCTAGCTTATGAGGTAAAGTAGCTACGAAACAAGCAAATACTATTAGCGAAAGTGTTGTGGAACCATCATTCGGGCCAGGAGGCTACTTAGGAACGAGAGGAGAACATGAGGAGACAGCACCCACAGCTGTTTAGAGATTGATACTAGATAAAAATTTCGAGAAAAATTTATTTTAAGGGGGGGAGAATTGTAATACCCCTATTTGCATAGCCTGGTATATTTCACTATTCTAGTGACCGGTGTCGGTCCGGACAATTAAGGGAATTAGAACCATATCTAAGACAAATAGATAAGCCTTAAACACAAATAATTAGTAATTGTTAAATAGTTAAGTATAAATAAGAAAAATAGAACACAAGAAGTTAAATGAGCCGAGAGTCACAGCGATGGGTGACATTCTCGGGAAGGATTGCGAAGTTGATTTAAACTCAAATTTCGAACCATAAAATGTGACATCTCGGTCCTTAGGACTACTACGTACACAGTGGAAAAGACAAAATCATGAAAAAGAATTGTTAAGCCAGTCAAATAATTAGGTCAGGGATCTGGAAGAAATATTGAATTATTTGCAAACTGGGTCGAACTGGCGAGAAGCAATTTGGTCAATTTACCCCGAGAGTTGACTCCTGACCTAACTATCAAACAAAATCAGAGAAAAGAAAATTTTAGAATCGGGAATTAAATTAAAGAACTAATAGAAAAAAATAAATAAAAAAAAAAGAAAAAGGAAAAGTAAAAAGTGATGACATCATGCATGACCTCATGCATGATGCAATAATTATTATAATTAAAATTTAATTAATTTAAATTTGTGGTCTTCCTAAGGACATAAAAAAAAAAGAAAAGAAAAAAAAAATCAAAAGTCTTCATCTTCCTCAAGTTGCCGTCGACCATTCTCTCTCCCTCTCCCTCACCAAAACACCATGGAAGCTTGCACTCAAGCTTTTGAACCCACCAATTAAACCCTAAATTCCCTAAATTTCTCCATTAGAACTTGATAACCTAACTTGTGAAGAAGCTTGAACAAGAAAGAAAAAAGAAAAGAAGAAGGGAATTGAAGATTGAAAATCAAAGTTTGAGGTCAGTGAGCAAACTTCCATTTCTTAGTTTAATCTCTATGTTTTTGGTTCAAGAAGCTTAGAAATTAACTTAAAAATAAAAAGAACATAATTGTAGGAGGACTAGAGGAAAAATTCGGCCAGTTAGGCTTGTGATGATAATGTATGAATTTGATTGAATAAATAGTGTAGGTA
Organism: Hevea brasiliensis; assembly: GCF_030052815.1. Classification (NCBI taxonomy): domain Eukaryota; kingdom Viridiplantae; phylum Streptophyta; class Magnoliopsida; order Malpighiales; family Euphorbiaceae; genus Hevea; species Hevea brasiliensis. Next base: position 86,404,419 of record NC_079493.1, on the reverse strand, counting down.
AGCTTGTATGAGTATAGAAGTAATACCAGTATTCTTGAAATTAGTTAAATGCAACAAATAGGTGAATTAGGGTTTGGCACCTAGGGTTTTGGGAGGAGAAATGTGAGAAATTGTTAAATGATGTGTTTGACCTAGTTTGAGCTAAGAAATGGTCATTTGTGACCAATTGGAGTATGTTAGAAGTGTTGGAACCAAATGCAAATTCGGATTGCTTAGGGTCATGCTGCAGGCAGCAGGACCAAGGTCCCTTTCAGGGACCAAAACTGAAAATTTACAAGTCCAATTGGTGTGAGGTTAATTGGGAATAAAACTAGATACAAACTGACACATTTTTCATTGAGGAATTATGCCCAAAAAGTGACCAAAACCTAGTGAAAAAATTGACCAAATCCGGAATTGGCAATCTGACCTGTACCAAAAATGACCAAATGAACAGTATTCATTTGGCCATAACTTACGTTAGGCAGGTCTAAATGACCAAAAATGTTACCAGTGGAAAGCTGAGATATAGACCTAAAACTTTCATGAAGAACATAAACCCAAATTATGCCCTTAACCAAGTCATTTAGTCACCCAAATTCGGTGACCTAAAACTGCCAGAACCAGAATTTACCCAGAAATCTGGGTTAAGTCTAATCCGGCAGCCATGATTCAAATGGCTATAACTTGAGCGACAAAACTCCAATTGGAGTGATTCAAAAAGGAGAATAAAGTTAAGACAATAGGGAACATTTTCTATGAAGAAAATTTTGCCAAATTCTAACAGTAAAATGACCAATGGAACAGTGCAACATAAAACACCCAAAACTAAAAATTTGCAAATTTGCCTAAAAAACTTAGAATTTTAGTAAACAACCAAAACCAACAAATTTAGTAACCAAAATGTGGTATGTGGGTGAAGTTGAAATTTCCATACCTATTAAGCCTTAGAGAGTTGACAAATTGACTTGAATATTATCGTGAATAGTAACCCCGAAACACAAATTTTAAAGAACGTCAAGTTTAGCACATTAGAGCCAGGTAAAAGTGAATTTAAATTTATTTTTGGATTTATACTAAGTTATGATACTGAAACACTGTGAAACTGTGTGTTTCAATGGAAAAGAATACCGGGAAGGAACACGAGGTGTCGAGTCAAGGCCAAAAGGCGACTCATATAAGGTTTGTGCACAACGTAGAATTTCTGTAAATTTTCTTCTACACATTGTTTTGAATAAATTGAAATATTGAATTGTGACATCATTGTGATGAAATATTTATTATGCTTTTGATTTAAATCGTTGAAAGTCATTTGTGTATATTTGAGATGGCATAAATGTTTAGTAAATTATTAAGATAAGTTTTGAAACCAAAACTACAGTGTCATGACCATATATTTGAACACCTCATTAGCATGACAAGTGGGGGAAATCAGTTTTGAATTTTGATTCCTTCTCTGGCTGAAGTGTTGAGGTGTGTGCCAGTAGAAGAAGAAAAAGAATGGGTTCTCATATATTTGAGCTAGCTAGCCTTGTGATGTGACTTCTCCTTAGCCTCTGGCTATTGAGATGATATTTGTTTCGAATGGCATGATATAACTGTGTGTTTTTATGTAAATGGTTTTGAGAGTTTTGAAATAAAATTGTTTGAACTAAAATCTTGTAAATCATGTTTTGTATTGATATCGCATGTTCAGTTTAATTTTTGAATAAATATGTTTTAAATTCCACATAAAGATTATTTTAGTATGTTGTGCACCATTGAGTCCTAGTACACAGCGATAGCTATTATTGCTATCACAGATATAGAGGCTAGAGGAGCAGCAGAGTGAGCTGCTGACGATTGAGTAGCTACCTACTTTGAAGTTATCGGGTATATTTTATACCCTGAATGTAAAACCTATTTTGATATATGTAAATGTATGTAACTGTATGGATATATAAAATTGGTTATGAGCAGTTGTATAAAGTTGTATAGAGTTGTATAAAACTTATAATTAATTTTGGTTTGGAATTTTCCTAATGTAAATTTTTGGAATGATGTATATAAATTGTTTTATCTTTAATGAAATATGAATGGAAGTATTTTATTTTAATTTGAATGAAATTAATTAGTAATATTTTGGATGATATTTGAATTGAAAATTGTGGATTTGAATTTTTGGAAATTGATAAGTGATGTTGAAATTGATTGGGATGGTTGTGAAATTGAAGAAGTTGTTGATACAAATTATTGGAAGTGCTTTTTACAAGAAATTGAAGAACTGTTTTCTCAAAATATAGACGGTACTTTGTTGAAATTTCTATAAAATTTGCGAAAAAATAAAATGGGACAAAAATTTTACTAGTTTTAAAACTTTGAATAAATGATTTTAATATCTATTTAGAAATGCTCACCACTTATAAAAGTAAGAAAATTATTTTAAAATCCTTTGTGGGATACTTAATGAGTTATCGGTAGGTAAAATTCGGTAGTTCATTAAGTATTCTACAGGATCATATTATGCCTTACAGAGGGGTAAGGTGTGACAATATTGGTGGAAGAATGCCAGCAGGAAAACAAGAGGAGGAAGCATGAACTTAAAAATTAGACACAATTAATCAATTATATCTCAATGGAGTGTGCCAATGAAAGAAAGGAAAAGGATTGACAATCCACCCTTTACCAATAATTGCGAGGGAATGTCAATTGATTAGAAAAGATTATAGCATAAGGGAAACAAGAACTACTACCTGACTCCGAATATGCTTTGAAGACATTTAACCCCACGAGATAAGAAATGGGATTGTATGAGTATCTCAAAGATGCCATTGTATTTTAATGAGCCTTCCGGAGCCTAGGCAATAGCATAATACTCTTTATGCTTCACAAATAATAAAACTATGTTTTGGGACTTCGAAACTTATGAATGAACAGTATAACTCTCGTGGTATTTATCCTCGTTAGAGCTATGCGAAAGGACTTATGCACTATATGAACATGTATCATAACCACGCATACACCACATCATTCACGGTTGGACTATCGAATGATGCCATTGTAAAGGATAATGTAATCTACCCTCGGCAGACACCATTTTCCGGCAATTGTTTGCCGCAGTATCCTTTGACCAGCCAAAACTTTGGCCACAGTAAGTTTGTTTTAGAAATAAAACTAATAACGCAACTTTCTACAGAAAACCAATATTGCTCCCAAAGCAAATCCGATCTAGTAACTAGTTGTACCAAGAAAGGTTTTGAGCGAAGAAGATAATGGAAGAGCAAGAACAAGTGCAGAATTTATAGAGGCAAGTTTCAGAATTAAGGGAACAGATCTCAAAATTAATGAAGATGATGAGAGAAATGTCCTAAAATAAAGAAACCACCCGGCCAGCACCGGAACCAAGTTTACCAGTGATTCCCCCACTTACAACAATAGTTGATACTCATGCCCAAAAACTTCATGATTAAGCCTCAACTTCTTTCACATTCTAAACTCCCATCCTTGATCCAACAATTACCTTGAATCCAACATTCCCTAGTAGCGAGTTTCCTGTCTCTTATCACCAGGCTATCCAGAATACGAAATTTCATCCTTCAGCACCAATCCCTTCAGTTTACCCTGCAACCAATTTTCCAACTGGGGGAATAGCTCATGCAGTGGGAGGGGAAAGTAGAGAATAAGAAAATGAGAAGTTATCTGCTCTGGAAGAAAGACTAAGAGCTATCGAAGGGTTAAATATGTTGGCTCAGTCGATGTGTCATCGCTAAGATTAGTACCAGATGTGGTTGTGCCACCGAAATTTAAAGTCTTGGAATTCGATAAATACAGTGGAAGCTCTAACCCGCGCATCCACTTAGCCACTTAAATAGCTAAGATGTCCACTCTCACGGAAGATGACAGACTCTTAGTATTTTCCATGAAAGTCTCACAGGAGCAGCCTTACGTTGGTGCATACAATTGGATAGGAGTAGATTACGCTCCTAGAAAGATTTGGCTGATGCTTTCCTTTAGCAATATAAGTTCAATTGCGATGTTGCCCCCACAAGGAGAGACCTCTAAAACCTGGTGTAGAGGAAAAGGGAAAGCTTTAATGAGTATGCCCAGAGGTAGAGAGAAAAGGCAGCTGAAGTTTATCCCCCCATGACAGACAGTGAACTCTACTCTCTGTTCATTGAAACTCTGAAGGCCCCATACTTTAATTTAATGATTGGGAATACTTCTAATAGTTTTTCTGATATCATCCATACAGGAGATAGTATTGAAGCAAATCTCCGATTAGGGAGGTTACAAGAAGTAGTTGGGGAGAGTTCCATGAAAAAGCCTACTAATTTCGGGAAAAGGAAATAAGGGGATGTACACCCCATTTCAAGACAAACTCACCTACCACCACAAAATAATTTTCACCCATACAACCCAACCCAATTTGTATCCTCCAGCCCAAAGCCCAATGGTAACAAATGTTCCTCCCCCATCCCCGAACTATCCTCGCCCCCAATATCCTTCCCAAACTACCTACAATCCCAGACCTTCTGACCAAAATACTCCTTTCAGACCACCTACTCCTCAACCTGGCCTAAGATCATTAAGGAAGTTTGATCCACCATTACCACTCCCGCTCAGTGAAATTTACCGTTATCTGTTGGATATCAATCAGATAGTGCCCATCCCACTAGACCCCGTCCAGCCACCATATCCCAGGTGGTATGATCCCAGCGCCAAATGTGAATACCATGGGGAGGCTATAGGGCATTCAACGGATAATTGTGGAGCCCTTCGAGGAAGTGTACACTCCCTAATTAGGAATGGGTGGCTGAAGATTGAAGGGAATGGCTCCACTCTTAATGTCACTTCAGACCCATTGCCCCACCATGATAGCAGCAAAACGAATGGTGTAAATGCGATAGAATCCCAGGATGAAAGCTTGGTTACGGAGGTAGACCTGTTAGTCCCTTACTTTGATGAGTTTCACGCAATGGCAGTGCTGGAAGGGTACATACGTTCTTATGGGCATAACTTTGGAAATGATCTGTCGGGCTCGAGATGCCCTTATCATGGAGCAAACAATCATGGATTGTAGAGTTGAGATGAATTTAAGGAAGAAATTTGGAGGATGATATCGCTGAAAATCTTGAGGTTCTAATTAAAATCAAAAGAGGAAAAGGAAGTAAGCACCGCCATTTATGGCAAAGACATCTCAAGATCTACTCCAAAAATGTTTTTTTCTATTCCCGCCACATCAACACTGCCAGCACCACCTCAGACAATCATACGTACCTCACCACAGCTGCCTGTTACCAATACTCGTGCTGTGCCTCGGAATTATGCCTGTTACCAATACTCATGCTGTGCCTTGGAATTATAATTTCCAAGTTTATTCACAGAGTGCATCCAGCAGTACTTCCATCCCTACCCTCAATCATACCTACACTCAACCCATCACAACCCCTAAACCATGTTTCACTCCTCATGCTCACTTCAAAATGACCTATGCAGGTCCCTCCAATGACTTTGCTCCCCAATTCATATCAGAACCTGCCCTAACAAATGACTCTCCAAATCCAGAAGTAGAATTTATTACTAAAAGTGGGAGGTGTTATAGCACTGAGGAAAAGAAAAGTAAAGGGAAAGCAAAAGTAGGAGAGTCACCTGAAACTGAGAAGAAGGTGGGAAAAGTAGTAGAGAAGGGGGAATCCAGTGAGAGGAAGGAAGAAGATGAACTACTATTGCAAATCATGAAGCAGAGTGAGTATGATGTATTTAAACAATTAAAGAAGACACCTGCTCGAATCTCCTTATTGTCATTAATATTGAGCTTGGAAGTGCATCGCCACGCCTTACAGAAGGTTTTAGACCAGGCCTTTATAACCCCTGACATCACACCTGGGCAATTTGAAAAGATAGTTAGACAAATTCAGGCATCCAATTTCATCACTTTCTCAGAGGACGAAATAGGCTCGGCTGGCTTGAAGCACACTAAGGCTCTACATGTGATAGTTAAGTGTAAAGGTTGTTTGGTTGCTAAACTTTTCATTGACAACGGCTTAGCACTTAATTTCTTACCCAATGGAACCCTGGCAAGGCTCCTGATAAACCCTTCTGGAATACGCCAAAGCTCCATGATTGTGAGGGTGTTTGATGGCACAAAGAGAGAAGTGTTAGGAGACATTGATTTGCCACTTCAAATAGGGGCATATACTTTCAATGTAACATTCCAGGTAATGGATATTGAACCAACATACACTATGCTGTTGGAAAGGCCTTGGATCCATTCAGCAAACGCAGTGCCTTCAACTCTACACCAGAGGATCAAATATGTCATGAACGGCAAAATCATTACAGTAAGAGGAGAAGAAGCTATGCTAGTTGCCAAGCCACAATCAGTCCCTTATGTGGAAACGAGTGAACGATCTCTAGAAAGCTCATTTCAAGCTTTAGAGCTACAAGGAACTGTTCTGGGAGACGAGAGAGCTGCAACCATGGTTGCAAAAGTAATGCTGAAAAATGGCTATGAAAAGGGCAAGGGGTTAGGTGTCACCCTGTAAGGAATTATCTAACCCGTGTCAGTCGCTCAGAGGAATGGCCGCTAAGGATTGGGATATGATGAGGATGCTTTGACTGATAAAAGGTTCTGGATGAGAAACCTACTCAGGGATCAGAAATTCGATAAACCTCTCGAAATGAAGAAAGACATCCGAAAAATCTCAGACGTTTTCACCAGACCAATCATTGAGAACTTAAGAGAAAAGGATAGAGAATCTCCCTCAGAATCATCTATCAATGTCCTGCACCAAGATTCTATGTCCAAAATACTGATCTCACCAATCACAGAGGGACAAGAGCTTGACGATTGGGAAGCTGAAGATATCCCTATGCTGTATTTTTAGTAAAGTATATTTTATTACCTACACTTGATTACTTTTCCATGGTGTCAAGTGTAATTCTGTAAATGGACCTCTTTTTATGATTAAGCATGTCACACCCTACCCCTTTGTAAGGCATAACATGATCCCGTAGTATACCTAATGAATTACCAACTCCGTCTACTGATAACCCATTAAATATACTACAAGGGATTTTAAAAACTTTTCTTATTTCTTTTACAGTGGTGAGCACTATTTACAGGTGTTAAAAACTTTGGTGAACTGAAGTGAAACAACTAACTCATTTGAATTATTTGGAATTTCTGTAAAAATTTTGGCAGAATGCCATCTGTGTTTTGGATAAAATAGTTCTTCAGAAAACCTGTAAGAAGCACTTCAATTATTTTCCAAATCTCAACTCCAATATATTTCTCAACACAACAATTTATCAAGTCAAATCCACAGTGGTTTTTCAAAGATTGAGATATGAGAAATATAATACAATTTGTACAAGCCAAAACCACTCATAATTATTTTACAAGTCAAATGTACAATTTGGATTTACAACTGCTCAACACCAACAACAAAATATACATACAGTGAATATACATTACAGTACAAAATGCAAAATATTGGTATACTCGTTATACTGTAATCCTCATTGGATGTACTAGCGGCCTAGTCTGCCGCCTGTCTATCTCTCTACTGCGACAAAGAATAAAGCTATCGCTGAGACAATGTCTCAGTGGTGCACAACATTAACCAAATACAATTTTAAATCACAATTCATAAATCATATCAATAGTGGATACTTAAAACCATAGTTAAATTCAAGACAATGAATGTCATAAGGAATTTAAACTCCAATTCACAAATTATCAAAATTCATAATAACACAATTTAGTCAAATAGCTTAAGAATACCGTATTGCCAATTCATACACAATTTGATCAAATTACTGAATAACACAGTTTTTCCAATCAATGACACAATTTGATCAAATAACTGAATAATATCGTTTTGCAAATCAATAACACAATTCGATCAAATAACTGAATAATATCGTTTTGTAAATCAATAACACAATACGATCAAATAACTGAAGAATATCGTTTTGCAAATCAATAACACAATTCAATCAAATAACTGAATAATATCGTTTTGCAAATCAATAACACAATTGATCAAATAACTGAATAATATCGTTTTGCAAATCAATAACACCATTCGATCAAATAATTGAACAATACAATGTTGCCAATCAATAACACAATTTAGGTCATGACACAAATTTTTCCATATATGCCGTGTTGTACACCACGACAAGACATACTCACCCCAATAATCGAAATCAATGAGGGAGGAAGCTAGCTATCTAATGAGTACTCATCCATACTCACCTTAGACTGGGAAGTCAAAGAGGGAGGAACATAATCATACTCACCCCAGACTGATAAGTCGAAGAGGGAGGAATAATCACACTCACCCCATTAAAGGAGGAGGAACATAGTATCAGTGTCATGCCAATTGTGAGTCAAAACAATTCCAAACATTTTATTCAAATGATCCGTAAGAATCCAATAAATTTCCAAAGTTATAATTCCATTCACAAAATGGCAACACAATTCGTAATTCACTTCAATTTCCACAAAAACCATTTACAGTGCTTTTCAATCAATAAGTATCCATCAATATGATTCAAATAATTTTTCACAGTTTCAAACCATTCACCATGTTTTTCAATCAATAAGTTTTCATCAAACACATTTCCACAATTTAAAATAATAATATACAAATAGTCAATATTTATTTCAATTGAAAAATTCAAGAGAAATAGTTGTTGTGCACAAACACAATTTAAAACAATAACATATAATTAATCATATGAAATATTATTCAGAACAAAATCAGTTGAAAACTAGTTGTGCACAAACCTCTGATGACTGCCTCCCTGGTCTGGACTCAGTGTTTCTTTCCCTTTTGTTGAGTCCTTGTTAACTGAGAAACACAATTTGAAGTATTTCAGTACTAAATTAAATTGTTTCTATCGATGGTGTTTGGTAAATAATGCACTGAACTCAATTATTCACTTAATCACCTAATATACCGACCCTCGTTGCGTTTTAGGTAAATTAGGTTTTAGTGTCGTTAATATGTCACATTCGATAGGGTTTTAGATTTGGTATGTTTTACCAAAGTCATTTCCTTGCTTAGTGCACTTTAATGCAAATTGCTGGATTCCGGGATACTGGTTTGACCTAGCCGGACGGCCTAGTTCCCTCGGTTTTCGGGTTTCGGTCAAAACTACAAACTTGTAGATCTAGGTCTTATTGCACGCGAGGCAAAATTTCAGGTCAATCCGAGTTAAGTAGTCCAAGTTATGGTCATTATACTATTGCTGGTCAAATGGTACCAATTAGGTCAATTTTTGGTCAATTTGGTCAACTATGGTTCGGCCAGTTTTTGGACCCGAACTTGTGCAAGTTGTTTGACTTGCTTATGGTCATTTCTGGGCTTTGGTGTCTTCATAAGACTTGTAGGTATGGATCTTAACTATTCTTGGTCAAACTTTCAGGTCAATTGGACCTGGTTTGAGTGAGTTATGGCCTAAACACTCACTGCTGCCCAATTGGTCATTTTTCAGGTCCTAATTGCACCTAATCCGAATTGGTCATTTTTTTAGGTCACCTTGCAAGCAGAATTTTGGTATATTTTCTCAATGAAAGTTGGCACATTTTGTGCCTAGTTTCACCTCCAATTGGTCTCATACCAATTGAGGTTACACATTTAAACTTATTGGTCTGTTTGCACACTGCCCTCTATATGTCTTTCAAACCCCAATTCAAACACACATTTAACTTGCTCTACTTTAAATCCCCATACCTAATTCTGATTTTATACCATTCCATATTCATTTATCACTTCTTACTATGGTCAATTTGGACAGAATACAAACATTCTCAATACATCAAATACAACCCTAAACCACAAAGTCCAAATTTAGCAATATATGTACATAAATACACCTAATCATTACATATAATCTCCACTACTAATTTACATATACATTCATCAATTCTTCTATGTCAACATTCTGCCAACACTTCCATCAATACATACAATTATTCAAGGGTTCCCAAGATGCAAAAATCTTCTTCAACACCACATTGACCTACAATCCATCAATTCTCATCCAAGTGCCAAAATCACCATATATATGTGAAACAATTCATTAGGATATTAATTTACCATGATCAACATTATTTCTCATCAATTATATGCATAATAAATCATCAAATGTGTGACCCCATGGCTGTCCAAAAATGGCTATCTCAATAACTATTTAAACTTCAAAATTTCCTTCACAAAACTAACACCCATAACATAAACATAAAGTTTAACAAGGAAATTCTCAAAAATGTAAACTTACCTTTGTTTGTAACTTGCTAAACCTTCACCAAACTTCTCAAATTTGGTATCAATATCTTCCTTGTGATGTGTAGACCATTTTTTATGAAGGAACTTAAAGGATTGGAGTTGAAAATGTGGAGGTTAAGTGAGCTCATGCAAAACGTCAATGGTGGATTCTTTCATCTTCATTCACGGCATGGTTGAGCTAAGTGAGGAAGATGAGGTTTGAGTGGGAGAAATCTGCCCACTTATGAGTATATTTAATCCATTTAATGTTCTTAGTGGTCCACTAAAAAAAATTTTATCATATAATAAGCCAAATGTGCATTTATTCCACATTAAACCATGATTTTAGCTATTTGTATTAGGTACCACTAAACTAATTTTTCATTTCATTTTCTAAGTGTAATATTATTTATTTTTAATGGACATTTAGGTCAAAAGACAATTCGGGGTGTCAAATGACCATAATGCCCCTGTTCGGGTTATGTTTCCGATTTTTCAGACACTGGTTTTGTCTGTTTTTCGATTTCTCACTTTTCTTTGTACTATTTATTTAATTTTTCTTTGATATTTCTAATGATATTTATTCTTCAACAAGGGTTTATTTAAGTCCTAAAAATATTTTCCAGGGATCCCCGCAGTCCGAGGCGATCTGGTCCACGCCGTGACTTCCTGCAGTCTGATCACCCATCGCTAAGTTTCCTACTGCTTAACTTGATCACATTTCTTTGCTATCATTTTTCCTTTGTTTTTCTTGTACTTTCTTTTCTTGTATTTCATTATTTTATGTCTCCTCACTCTCATTGAAGTGTGGTTCTAGGCATCCTAGCTGTCCGGACAGCACTGGTCACTGGAACAGCAGAACGCACTACCGAACTTAGGGGTGTTACAATTCTCCCCCCCTTAAATAAATTTCGTCCACGAAATTTTACCCAATAGCTATCTTACAATAGTCATACATTTATTTTCTCCTTTCTATATGATCGTATAATCTTCTTGTCCTCAAATTTGTATAAGACTTTTAACAATCTAATACCACGTTTAATTTGTTTGTATAATACTAATCTCCTCTTACTATTGTGTTGTCTAATATTTCGGTTCACGTTCCTTCTTGAATGACCCTTGAGGTCATGTTAGAATCATTCATCAGTCATTGGTCCTCTGACCATTCTAGTCCATAGTCTTCCTCACATTCGTAATATTTCTTTGTTATATATGAATCAATGCTCAAATCTCTACTTCCATAACTCTTTTTATCTGTCAATATTCTATAACTTACTTCTTTTTTGTACTGAACTATAACCTTTCGATATTCTAACTTTTAAGTTTTAGATCCCTAAGTAGGATTTTCAAACTTATTTCTAACAATTAAATTCTGTCCTGGCATAACTATACCAAAACAGATGCCGTTGGTAACTATTCTTAGCTAGGTATACTATCGGGTAGTACGTAGCTCTATACAATAATCTCAAGTCAGTAATCTGCAGCTTACAGTATAAACATCAAGAACATTGCATAGTTACTACGATACATCCCAATAGATCAAATTTTGTTATCTTTTATTCTTTTTGAATTCACTGATATTCGAATCTTATTCTGATTACAATATCCATTAGCAATTTCTAACAGTAACCTCCTTGCCCTCATCTAGAGCAATTCCATTACTGCATCTTACTTTTACGTCCTCTTGCCTTACATTAAGTAGGCTCGCCAATTAGCTTTATAATTTATGGTGTGTTAGAAAATACTTTTCGCCGATAAACTCTTTCAAAAGTAATTTCACTTATTATCACAATCCTTATCTCAAGGACTAATCACTAATGCATCAAAATTTATTCCCCTGTAAAGGAATAACAACAGAACATGTAGTTCTAACACTAACATAAAAGTATGCAAACCTGTGTCAAATAATACATATATATATCTTAGTTGCTAATTGAGAAAGTACCAGCAATGATGTCAAAAGTCTCATCTCTTTTCTCGTCAGATAGCGTATACTCTAGTTGAAGCATCACCCTGTTTTGGCTGATTCACAGTAGTCTGACTTCTAGGTGTACTACCCCTACCTCTACCTTTGCCTCTACTAACTGATGGTGAACTATTTGGGGTAGAAACTTGGGTTGATCCCTTTGGTGTAGTAAATGATCCAGAACGACCTGGATTTACACAATCCCTAGCAAAATGACCAGTCTCTCCACAGTTAAAGCATGCTCCTACGGCTCTATAACATAGCCCACTATGTGGTTTACCACAAGTTTCACAAAGTCGATCTGACAGCGCATTTCTGGGTTTCTGTTGAGTTTGCTGATCGGATCGAGGTGGTTTCTGTCCAAAAGATCTATCTCTACCGGACTTCTTACTATCTCTGTCGTATCCCCCAAAGTTTTTCCTCTTTCCAGTAGGACCACTAGAACTCTGTTCTGCTGACTTTCCCTCTTTTTCTGCCCTCTCTGATTTCTTTTTCTTAGAGGCCACTTCAGATTCAATTCTTTTAATTCTAGTGCTTGAGAAATAAGTTCAGAGAAGTTGTTATGTTTGAATCTGACCACTTGTAATCTGATACTAGGCTTCAAGCCGGTTTCAAACCTCTTACATCTCTCCCTGCTGGTAGAAAGTAGACTTACTGCATAATGGCTTAGGCGGGAATTCCCTTTCATACTCACCACCGACCGCCCCTGTTTCAGACTTAGGAATTCTTGCAGCTTCTGGTCTACATAAGCATCAGGGACATATTTTTGCCTGAATTCCCTGAGGAAGTCATTCCATGTTAGCACTGTAGGTTCTACCAGACTGTGGGGAATGGTTTTCCACCAATCATAAGCATCCCCCTGTAGCAAAGATACTGAGTACTCAAATCTGAGCTCCTCTGTGCAATGCAGTTTCTTGAATACCCTATCCATCCTCTCTAACCATTGTTCAGCTTCTAGAGGATCTATCGTCCCTTAAACTCAGAGCCCCATACTTCATCAATTTATCATACTGCCTTGTAGAAGACTGTGGTTGTACCACTGGTGTCTGTATTGGGACTTGAGTAGGCATATTACCAGCCATTTGTTGGGACATTGCACCATCTCATGAGCGAATCGAGCAGAAACTGCAGATCAGAGGGGCTGGTGCCGAACCACTAACATTATGTATGGTCAGCATCCTTTGCACCTCAGCCTCTATAGATTGATCGACTAAACGATCACCCTCTTCCATAGTCAATGCGAGGATTCTAGACCTCCTGTACAATAATACAAGGAGATTTCCTCCCGTTAGTGCATATTTATAATGTAATGTACTGTATGTATCAAACAACGATATTGAGCAGTTGTACTGTGAAGAAAGAATATTCAAATAACATGTGAAAACAGAATTTAAAAACTTTGCTCTGATACCACTAAAACATGTCACACCCTACCCCTTTGTAAGGCATAACATGATCCCGTAGTATACCTAATGAATTACCAACTCCGTCTACTGATAACCCATTAAATATACTACAAGGGATTTTAAAAACTTTTCTTACTTCTTTTACAGTGGTGAGCACTATTTACAGGTGTTAAAAACTTTGGTGAACTGAAGTGAAACAACTAACTCATTTGAATTATTTGGAATTTCTGTAAAAATTTTGGCAGAATGCCATCTGTGTTTTGGATAAAACAGTTCTTCAGAAAACCTGTAAGAAGCACTTCAATTATTTTCCAAATCTCAACTCCAATATATTTCTCAACACAACAATTTATCAAGTCAAATCCACAGTGGTTTTCAAAGATTGAGATATGAGAAATATAATACAATTTGTACAAGCCAAAACCACTCATAATTATTTTACAAGTCAAATGTACAATTTGGATTTACAACTGCTCAACACCAACAACAAAATATACATACAGTGAATATACATTACAGTACAAAATGCAAAATATTGGTATACTCGTTATACTGGTAATCCTCATTGGATGTACTAGCACCTAGTCCACGCCTGTCTATCTCTCTACTGCGACAAAGAATAAAGCTATCATTTGAGACAATGTCTCAGTGGTGCACAACATTAACCAAATACAATTTTAAATCACAATTCCTAAATCATATCAATAGTGGATACTTAAAACCATAGTTAAATTCAAGACAATGAATGTCATAAGGAATTTAAACTCCAATTCACAAATTATCAAAATTCATAATAACACAATTTAGTCAAATAGCTTAAGAATACCGTATTGCCAATTCATACACAATTTGATCAAATTACAGAATAACACGCTTTTCCAATCAATGACACAATTTGATCAAATAAGCTGAATAATATCGTTTTGCAAATCAATAACACAATTCGATCAAATAACTGAATAATATCGTTTTGTAAATCAATAACACAATTCGATCAAATAACTGAAGAATATCGTTTTGCAAATCAATAACACAATTCAATCAAATAACTGAATAATATCGTTTTGCAAATCAATAACACAATTGATCAAATAACTGAATAATATCGTTTTGCAAATCAATAACACCATTCGATCAAATAATTGAACAATACAATGTTGCCAATCAATAACACAATTTAGGTCATGATACAAATTTTTCCATATATGCCGTGTTGTACACCACGACAAGACATACTCACCCCAATAATCGAAATCAATGAGGGAGGAAGCTAGCTATCTAATGAGTACTCATCCATACTCACCTCAGACTGGGAAGTCAAAGAGGGAGGAACATAATCATACTCACCCCAGACTGATAAGTCGAAGAGGGAGGAATAATCACACTCACCCCATTAAAGGAGGAGGAACATAGTATCAGTGTCATGCCAATTGTGAGTCAAAACAATTCCAAACATTTTATTCAAATGATCCGTAAGAATCCAATAAATTTCCAAAGTTATAATTCCATTCACAAAATGGCAACACAATTCGTAATTCACTTCAATTTCCACAAAAACCATTTACAGTGCTTTTCAATCAATAAGTATCCATCAATATGATTCAAATAATTTTTCACAGTTTCAAACCATTCACCATGTTTTTCAATCAATAAGTGTTCATCAAACACATTTCCACAATTTAAAACAATAATATACAAATAGTCAATATTTATTTCAATTGAAAAATTCAAGAGAAATAGTTGTTGTGCACAAACACAATTTAAAACAATAACATATAATTAATCATATGAAATATTATTCAGAACAAAATCAGTTGAAAACTAGTTGTGCACAAACTTCTGATGACTGCCTCCCTGGTCTGGACTCAATGTTTCTTTCCCTTTTGTTGAGTCCTTGTTAACTGAGAAACACAATTTGAAGTGTTTCAGTACTAAATTAAATTGTTTCTATCGATGGTGTTTGGTAAATAATGCACTGAACTCAATTATTCACTTAATCACCTAATATACCGACTCGCTATGCTTTTAGGTAAATTAGGTTTTAGTGTCGTTAATATGTCACATTCGATAGGGTTTTAGATTTGGTATGTTTTACCAAAGTCATTTCCTTGCTTAGTGCACTTTAATGCAAATTGCTGGATTCCGGGATACTGGTTTGACCTAGCCGGACGGCCTAGTTCCCTCGGTTTTCGAGTTTCAGTCAAAACTACAAACTTGTAGATCTAGGTCTTATTGCACGTGAGGCAAAATTTCAGGTCAATCTGAGTTAAGTAGTCCAAGTTATGGTCATTATACTATTGCTGGTCAAATGGTACCAATTAGGTCAATTTTTGGTCAATTTGGTCAACTCTGGTTCGGCCAGTTTTTGGACCCGAACTTGTGCAAGTTGTTTGACTTGCTTATGGTCATTTCTGGGCTTTGGTGTCTTCATAAGACTTGTAGGTATGGATCTTAACTATTCTTGGTCAACATTTCAGGTCAATTGGACCTGGTTTGAGTGAGTTATGGCCTAAACACTCACTGCTGCCCAATTGGTCATTTTTCAGGTCCTAATTGCACCTAATCCGAATTGGTCATTTTTTTAGGTCACCTTGCAAGCAGAATTTTGGTATGTTTTCTCAATGAAAGTTGGCACATTTTGTGCCTAGTTTCACCTCCAATTGGTCTCATACCAATTGAGGTTACACATTTAAACTTATTGGTCTGTTTGCACACTGCCCTCTATATGTCTTTCAAACCCCAATTCAAACACACATTTAACTTGCTCTACTTTAAATCCCCATACCTAATTCTGATTTTATACCATTCCATATTCATTTATCACTTCTTACTATGGTCAATTTGGACAGAATACAAACATTCTCAATACATCAAATACAACCCTAAACCACAAAGTCCAAATTTAGCAATATATGTACATAAATACACCTAATCATTACATATAATCTCCACTACTAATTTACATATACATTCATCAATTCTTCTATGTCAACATTCTGCCAACACTTCCATCAATACATACAATTATTCAAGGGTTCCCAAGCTGCAAATCTTCTTCAACACCACATTGCCCTACAATCCATCAATTCTCATCCAAGTGCCAAAATCACCATATATATGTGAAACAATTCATTAGGATATTAATTTACCATGATCAACATTATTTCTCATCAATTATATGCATAATAAATCATCAAATGTGTGACCCCATGGCTGTCCAAAAATGGCTATCTCAATAACTATTTAAACTTCAAAATTTCCTTCACAAAACTAACACCCATAACATAAACATAAAGTTTAACAAGGAAATTCTCAAAAATGTAAACTTACCTTTGTTTGTAACTTGCTAAACCTTCACCAAACTTCTCAAATTTGGTATCAATATCTTCCTTGTGATGTGTAGACCATTTTTTATGAAGGAACTTAAAGGATTGGAGTTGAAAATGTGGAGGTTAAGTGAGCTCATGCAAAACGTCAATGGTGGATTCTTTCATCTTCATTCACGGCATGGTTGAGCTAAGTGAGGAAGATGAGGTTTGAGTGGGAGAAATCTGCCCACTTATGAGTATATTTAATCCATTTAATGTTCTTAGTGGTCCACTAAAAAAAATTTTATCATATAATAAGCCAAATGTGCATTTATTCCACATTAACCCATGATTTTAGCTATTTGTATTAGGTACCACTAAACTAATTTTTCATTTCATTTTCTAAGTGTAATATTATTTATTTTTAATGGACATTTAGGTCAAAAGACAATTCGGGGTGTCAAATGACCATAATGCCCCTGTTCCGGTTATGTTCCCTATTTTTCGGTATTACCGGGTTTTGTCTGTTTTTCGATTTCTCACTTTTCTTTGTACTATTTATTTAATTTTTCTTTGATATTTCTAATGATATTTATTCTTCAACAAGGGTCTATTTAAGTCCTAAAAATATTTTTCAGGGTTCCCGTAGTCAGGGCTACCAACGGTCCACGCTACATTTCAGTGCGGTCACCCATCGCTAGGTTTCCCGGCTCGTTTAACTTGATCACATTTCTTTGCTATCATTTTTCCTTTGTTTTTCTTGTACTTTCTTTTCTTGTATTTCATTATTTTATGTCTCCTCACTCTCATTGAAGTGTGATTCTAGGCATCCTAGCTGTCCGGACAGCACTGGTCACTGGAACAGCAGAACGCACTACCGAACTTAGGGGTGCTACAAAGCAATTAAAAAATTAATAGCGCATCTTCTCGAACTTTGTGTTAATATTTCCTTTTGAAAAGTTCATTGCAAAAATTTAATCTTTAATATAATCCATTTTCACTTCTCGAGGACCATTGACCAACCCCTCCATAATAATCTAATCAACTCGAAAATCCCTTATGTTAACTTTGAGAGTCCCATAATTGCCATTGATTCAAGTAATCTCGAAGAAGAGCCTATGAAAGAGTCGGGAGAAGCAAATGAACACACTCAGTGCCCTGTGGAGATGAAATGAATACTTTGAAATTGAGGACAGAGGAAAATAAAAGGGAACTTAGAATCATGAATAATGAAGAACTAGAAGACATGATCCAACAGCTAAAGGAATTCATTGATGTATTCGCTTGGGGCTTTGATGACATGCCAGGACAGGATCCTCAGATAGTCACGCATAAGATTCCTTTGATCACTAGAACAGTCCCAGTTAAACAAAAATTGAGGAGAATGAACCCCGACACCCTGCTCAAAGTCAGGGATGAAGTTAAAAAAGCAATATGATGCTAGATTCCTAAGAGTAGTAAAATACCCGAAATGGGTAGCTAATGTTGTCCTCGTAATGAAGAAAGATGGCAGAGTGAGGTTATGCGTTGACTATAAGGATCTCAATAAGGTGAGCTTGAAAGATGATTTCCCTCTTTTACATATAGATGTACTAGTAGACAATGCTGCAGGATTGGGGAGATGTTTATGTATTAACGAAGCCTTAAGGTATAACCAGATTTTGATGGATAATGATGATAAAGAAAAGACTGCCTTCATCACCCAGTGGAGAGTCTTTTGCTACCGGGTGATGCCTTTTGGGCTAAAGAATGTAGGTGCTACTTACCAACGTGCCATGGTCACGTTATTTCATGACATGATGCATAAAGAAGTAGAAGTTTATGTGGATGACATGATCATTAAATCCAGGGGGACTGAAAGCTATGTACAAGTGTTAAGAAAAGTGTTCGAAAGGCTAAAAAAATATCAACTGAAGCTGAACCCGACTAAATGTGTGTTTGGGGCAAAATCAGTAAAGCTGTAACTGAGAAGGGAATAGAGGTGAATCTGGATAAAATTTGAGCCATCCAAGAGATGCCCTCCCCAAAAATAGAAAGGGATGTGCGTAGTTTCTTGAGAAAGTTGAAGTACATCTCGAGATTCTTCTCTAACCTCACCGCCAAGGCTGAACCCATTTTCAAGTTACTTAAAAAGAATAATACTGCCAAGTGGGACCAAGCTTGTCAAGAGGCTTTCGAAAGGATTAAGCAGTACTTGTCAAATCCACCGGTACTGCTTCCTCCAGTGATGGGTAGGCCATTAATTCTGTATATGGTAGTTCAGTAGAGCTCGATAGGTTGTGTTCTGGGACAACATGATAATACCGGGAGGAAAGAAAGAGTCATTTACTATTTGAGCAAGAAATTTAATGACTACGAGTCGAGATACTCATCCCTGGAAAAAACTTATTATGCGTTTGCTTGGACAGCGAATCGGATCAAACATTATATGTTGAATCATAAAACATGGCTCATCTACAAGATGGATCCAATAAAGCCCTTTTATACCTGGGAGATTAGTAAAATGGCAGGTCATACTTTCTCAGTACGACATAGTCTATATGACAAGAAAAACAGTAAAAGGGAGTGTGATAGCTGATCTCCTAGCTGAGAACCCAATCAATGATTACGAAGCCTTGGATTTTTAATTCCCAGACGAATATATTATCACAGTGAGCAATGATGTTGAGGGTTCAAATAATGTATGGGAAATGTATTTTGATGGAGCGGTCAATTTAGCTGGTAATGGGATCGGAGTAGTGCTGGTTGCCCCAGACGGGAGACATTTCCTAATAGCTGTTAAGCTAAGATTCGACTGCACAAACAACATAGCAGAATATGAAGCCTGCGTGAGTGGCTTACAGGCAGCCATCGAAATGAAGATAAATAAATTAGAAGTATATGAGGATTCAGCTTTGATCATTTACCAAGTCCAAGAGGAATGACAGACAAAAGACCCAAAATTGATCTCTTATCAAAAATATCTCCTTGAACTAATCAGGGAATTTGAGGAGATCTCTTTCACCCACCTGAGTCGGGATAAGAACCAATTTGCTGATGCCTTAGCTACTCTGGCGGTGATGACTCAGATGGAGGAAGGGCAAATAATGCAGTTATTACAAATCAAAGCAAGAAGTAAGTCAACATACTGCTTTATGATCAAAGAAGAAATAGATGGCAAACCCTGGTATCATGATGTCCAGGTTTACATCAAAAATAGGGAATATCCCCCTGGCGCAAGCAGAAACGAAAGGAGAATGATCAGAAGATTAGCAATGGGATACTTTTCTCGTGGAGAAATCTTGTACAAGATAAACTCCAATGGTGAGTTGTTGAGGTGCATAAATGCCAAAGAAGCAAGGAGAATTCTATTTGAAACCCATGAGGGGAACTGAGCTACTCATAGCAATGGGTATATGATGGCAAAGCAGATCTTCAGGCGGGGTTACTTCTGGACCACCTTGGAAAAGGATTGCATTGAGTACTTTCAAAAGTGTCACAAATGCCAAGTGTATGCAAATCAGATAAATGTCCCACCTCATCAGCTCTACAATCTTGTCTCACCGTGGCCATTTGCAATGTGAGGTATCGATGTGATTGGTAGCATCCAATGGGCACAGATTCATTTTAGTAGCCATCGATGTCACACCCTACTCCTCTGTAAAGCAAAATATGATCCCGTAGTACACCTAATGAATTACTGTACTTCGCCTGCCGATAACCCATTAAATATACTACAAGGAATTTTAAAACAATTTCTATACATTTTTAAGTTGGTGGGTAAATTTTTTTCACAAATATTATAACTTTTAATTGACATTATGTAACATCCCCACTGTACGTGTTCTGTACATTCTATTCCTCAGGTGACCTAATTTCAGTCCAGGCAAGTCAGGATGTCTGAAACTATATTTCAGTGATAGTAAACAGACATATAATGATGAAATAAATAAAAACAAAATACAAGAAAAATTAAAGAGAGAAAATGAAATTAAGTTAAATGAGCCGGCACCGCAGCGATGGGTGACTGCACTGGGAAGGCCGTTACCGACCCCAGGACCGAAAGAAACCCTCGGAATTAAATTTCGAAATAATTAAAGGTTTATTGAAATATAATTGAAACTAGAATTATCAAAGAAAATTTAATAAATTATACAAAGAAAAACAAAAAATCGAGAAACAAACAAAAATTAGTGTTACCGAAAAATTGGGAATACAACCTGAAGAGGGGCATTTTGGTCATTTGACACATAGAGTTGCCTTTTGACCTTAATTTCCATTAAAAATAAATGATATTACACTTTAGAAATGTCATGAAAAATTAAATTGTGACACATTATGTAAATAGTGAAAAAAAGGAGATAAATGTGCAAATAATGGAACTTGAAATAATTAAACAATAAAAATAGGATGAGTGCTCCACTAACTCCTAACTTGGGAGACATATTGGACCTTGGGATGGCAGATTCAAGTCATTGTCATCTTCATCTTCAACCTCACTCTCACAAGCCAAAAGGAAACCTCCATGGAAGCACCATTGCCGCCCCACATGCAAGCTTTATTGGTGCATGATCAAGCCACCTTTCCACTTGGATCCTTCATTAAAACTTGCCTACTCACCTTGGGGAAGATATTGGCAACAAGAAAAATAAGATTTGATGAATTTTGAAGGAAGCTCTCAAGTTGTAAGTGTCCAAATCTTCTCCCTAGCTTTAGTAAACCATGTGTTTAGGTTGAGGTGAGTAGTTTGGTGAAGAGAAATGAAAAAAGTAGTGAGATATGAACTTGTCCATTTTGAGCAGCCATGATGGTTTGTTGTGGTTGAGTTTTTCTTACCTCTAATGGATGAGAATTAAGGTTGATTAACTCAAATAAAAGTTATAGTAGGTTAATGTCCAAGTATGTGCATGTTAATGCTTGAATTAAGGGTTTGAAAATTGGACTTTGATGCTTTGGCAAACTGCCATGTTTGGTAGCCTATAATATCATTAATTTGTGTGTGTGAATATGAAGTTTATTAATGAAATATGATGGTGTTGAATTTTGGGTAGTTTGTATAATTGCCATGGAAGTGTATGTGCAATATAAGTGTTGATGTACATTGAATTTGGGTGGATGTAAATGTTGAATTTTAATGGTCTATTGTGTGCATTGAGCACTTGAGTGTTCTACCCAAAATGTTTGCTGGAATTGTGTACAATATATATAGAAGTGCCATTGATTGAATATTGAAGTATTGGGAGGAGGAGGATTGTTAAAAATTGGAAGTGTAATGTTCAAATACAGGTTGTGTATGTTGGCAGCACCTAAATTAGGTCATAAGTACAAAACTGTGAACCTAATTGGTATGAGGCCAATGGGGTGTAAAACTAGACACCAAATAGGCCAACTTTCATGCAGAAATATTGTCAAAATTCTACCTAGAAACTGACCTTAAAAATAACAAAATCTGGAATGACAACCTTGCAACCCTGATTTTTGACCATATGAATAGTAGTCATTAGGATGACCATAACTCACTCAAAACAGGTCCAATTGACCTAAAATTTTAACCATGGATAGATTAGACATAGAGCTACAATTCTTATGGGGACACCAAAGCCTAAAAATGGCCAGAACCAAGTCAAATAGCTTGCATAAGTTCGGGTACCAAAACTACCAGAACTAAAATTGACCAAATTTTGCACTAAAATTGCAATCAGTCTAGCTGTAATAAATTGACCATATCTTAGTCTATACAACTCAGAATGACCTAAAATTTTGCCCAGAGTGCAATAATGCTTGAGGTAATTTGGTAATGAATGCCAACTTGTAAAAAGGGTAAATTGCATTATATTGACAGCATATTAAACTGTAAATTGTGATATGTTGATGCTAGAAATAACTTATCTATATTACCTAAAAAAGTCAATATATGCATTGACTTATGAAATTACATAATAGCTAGTAAACTCTAGAAATTGAAGAATTAAACAATTAATTTATAATGTGCCCTAGTTTGCCTAGTTGACTAGTTTGGATAGGTTGGCATGCCAATAGGATTCTAACAGCTGTTCTGTAAATGGCTTTATGCCATACTGTATTTTTACGGCATATTATGCTGCACTATGACTTTAATAGCCTACGGCTATACGTATTGTATTATTATACTTGGCTTATAGCTAGATTGACTATATGGCTTTTTAGCCACACTGTTTGCACACCAAGAGACACTTTGTGACCGATGGTGTGACGGCCCGAGGAACTAGGTACCCAGTGCCAATATATCTGTTTATTCAGTTTGGTCAGTGTATAGGCTACACGGGCAATTAGTTTAAGCACTATTAAATTCAAATAGCTAAATCCACTTATCTGACATACAAAACCACCAAAATTAGCAAAAATTGAAATGGTAGCAAATAAAAATATAAACAACAACTGCAAGGAATATCGATGTCATAAATTCATAAACAATTCATTTACCTTATTTTAGTGTATATTTCTTTATATTTGGCACCACTAAGCAAAATTGTTTAGCGCGTTGCTTTTGTAACGTGTAGGTATTAGAGACACAGCTGGGGAGCTCAGCAGACCTACGACCGAGTGAGACATCAGATTTGCATAGGAGTCCAGAATCATCTGCACTGCATTGCATACACGGTAGGACTTATGATATCTTGTATTTTGTACTTCTATTGTATTTTGAAATTCGGCCCTGTATTTTGTAATATTATGAAAACTCTAAAGTTTGTAATATTTTGTACATATTAAATAACATGGAGATTTTCTGGATATATTTAAATTATTGTTGTAACACCCCTATTTACATAACCTGGTATATTTCACTGTTCTGGTGATCGATGTCGGTCTGGACAATTAAGAGGACTAGAACTATGTTTAAGAAAACTAGATAAGCCCTGAAAATAAATAATTAGTAATTGCCAAATAGTTAAGTATAAATAAGAAAAACATAACATAAAAGGTTAAATGAGCCTGGAGTCATAGCGATGGGTGACCTTTTTGGGAAGTGACTGTGAGGTCAGTCTAAACTCAAATTTCAAATCAGAAAATGTGACGCCGCGGTCCTTAGGACTATTGCGAAAACAGTGGAAAAGAGAAAATCACAGAAAAGAATTTTTAAGCAGGTCAAATAATTAGGTCAGGGATCCAGAAGAAATATCGAATAACTTGCAAACCAGATTAGACCGGCGGGGGCAATTTGGTCAATTCACTCCTAGAGGTGATTCTTGACCTAACCGCCCAATAAAATCAAAGAAACAAAAATTTCGAAATCAAAAATTAAATTAAAGAACTATTAAAAAATTAAAGAAAAAGAAAAAGAAAAAGAAAAAAAATGGGACTTATTACATCATGATGATAACATCATATATAATGTCAAAATTAATTTTAATTTTCTAACCTTTTTGACCAAGTCAAATAGCCAAATAACTACATAAAAACAAAAAAAAAAGAAAAAAAAAAGAAAAAGGAAAAAGTTTATTACATCACCTTACATCACTATTATGACATCATAAATAATTTCGTTTTTTTTCCTAAAAATATTGACCAAGTCAATTAAGTGAAAATAACATAAAAATAGCAAAAATTGAAAGAAAGTTCATTTTTTTTCCCTTTCTTCTTCTTCTTGCCGTAAACTCTCTTCTCTCTCCATGTATTCCACCATTAAAGCTTGGTTTCAAGCTTGATTTCTATGCACATACCTCTAATTTCTCCTAAATTTCTTCATAAAACCTTGCTAACTCAAGTAGAAAAGAAGATTGGAGGACAAAAAAAAGTAAGGAATTGAAGATTTGGAAAATTTGGAAGTCAAAGTTTGAGGTTAGTAATCTAAACTTGAATATTCTAAACTTGAATATTTTAGTTAAATGTTTATATTCTTAGTTCAATTAACTTGGAAATATACTTAAAATTAAAAGAAAATTATTATGAGGGATCAAATAAAAACTTCAGCAGCCATGGTACCCTAGAGTTTAATGGTGTTTAGTTAGGTTAAGCATGAAATCTTGGTGAATTAATGTTGTATAGGTGATTTGTATATTTAAATTTAATGAATTGAGCTAAGCATGAACATTAGGGTTTTGGCACCTAGGTTTTTGGGAGGAAAAATGTGAGAATTAGCCAAATGATGTGTTTGACCTTACCTAAGTTGAAAAATGGTCATGTATGACCAATTGTGGTGTGTAGGAAGTGTTATAATTAGGTTTAAATTCAGATTGCTTATGGTCATTATGTAGGCAACATGACCAAGGTCCCTTTTAGGGACCAAAACTGAAACTTTACCAACCCAATTGGTGTGTAGCCAATTGAGAATGAAACCAGATACAAAATGGAACATTTTTCATTTAGGAATCATGCCCAGAAAGTGACCATAACATAGTGAAAAAATTGGCCAAACCCGTAATTAGGCACACTACCTTGTATACAAATGACCAAATAAATAGTATTTGTTCATTTCTACATAACTTGGGCTAGGTAGATCCAAATGACCTGAAATTTTACCAGTAGAAAGCTGAGATATAGCCCTACAACTTTCATGAAGAACACAAGTCCAAAATATGCCCTTAACCAAGTCATTTAGCCACCCAAAATTAGTGACCTAAAACTGCTAGAACTAACTTGGTGCCTAGAAAATCTAGATTAGACTAATCTGGCCGGCTATGTTCAAATGGCTATAACTTGAGCTACAAAACTCCAAATGGAGTGATTAAAGAAAGGAAATAAAGTTAAGACAATAAGGAACAACTTCTATGAAGAAAACTTAGCCAAATTCTAACAGCAACATGACCTATGGAACAGTGCAAAATAGGACACCAAAACTCAAAATTTACAATTTTGCCTAAAAGACTTAAAATTTGAGAAAATTATCAAAACTAACAAATTAAGTAATCAAAATGTGGTATGTGAGTGGAATTATAATTCCCATACCTATTAAGCATTAGAAAGTCAACAAATTAACTCGAATAGTATCATGAATAGTAACCCCGAAATACAAATTTTAAAGAATGTCAAGTTTAGCATATTAAAGCTAGGTATAAGTAGATTTGAATTTATTTTTAGAGTTATGATAAATTGGGATACTGAAACACTATGAAACTGTGTGTTTCAGTGGAAAAGAATACTGGGAAAGAACCCGAGATATCGAGTAAAGGCCAAGAGGCGACTCGTATAAGGTTTGTGCACAACTAACTATTTTGTTACTTTTCACTTCTAAATTGATTTGAACAAGTTTATTTTATGATTTTTAATTTTGTTGTGCTGAGGATTTTAATTTGTTGAATGAAATTGTATAAATTAAATGTAAATTTTCTTATGCATTTAAGGATTTATTGCATGGTTTTGAGGATTATAAATTTTAAGTTTGATGTGTTGCTAACCTTGAGCATGAATTTATGATGATTCAATATGGTAATGGTTTATAAACACTTTGTAAATAGAAATTGTTTTAAATATGATTTGAAACCACAGCTGACATGGCAATATATGTTGTGAATTCTCATTAGCTTGTCTAGTGAGATATCTCCTCCACTAGATGGGGTGAGTTCCTTCCTCTCTGGCTTGCAAGTTGGGAAAAAGTTTGAATGAGTACTCATATATACTAGCTAGTCTTTGTTCCTCCCTTTTAGCCTCGGTTATTGGAAGAGTTTGAAATGTCGAGGTGTACAACATGGCATCTATTTGAATTTTGGGTCATGGGTTCAACTGTGCGAATTGTTCGCAACGCCCTTTAAATTATGCATAGTTTGATAAATTGTTGTTGAAATAAATAATTTGTCAGTGATTCAAAATATTTTTGTATTGTATCAAGATTTAAAGAAATGTAGATAAATAATTACTATTTGATCAAAATGTTATTCAAATGAATAATTTGCATGAATAAAAATATTAATTTCTGAATGTTATGAATTTTGAAGAATTTAGAAATTTTAAATTTTTATTTTTTCTGAATTGTCAAACACAACTTGTATTAAGATTTAAATTATTAGTTTGTGCACTACTGAGTTCACCACTCAGCGATAGCTTTGTATGCTGTCACAGGTGAAAGAAAATATAAAGTAGCTGAGCAAGATTACTGAAAGGCATAGCGAGACTATCTTCGGGTATATCATAGGTATACCCTTGTACTTTAGATTTTGATGTAATTCTGTAATTATATGTATGAAATTTCCTTTGAGCAGTTGTACCAACTCTTTTATAATATATTTTTGGATTGTAATCAAATACAAATTATTATAAGGTTATCTTGAGATTTTATGTATTTATAAAGTTTTGCACTACTAAATTTTTAATGATCCCATGAATGTAAATATTAATTTTGTTACCTTAATGAGGTGTTTCAATGTTTGATTTAAATTAAACGGTGTACTGAGTTGCTTGTGTTGATAGTGAAATGAGATTGAATAATGGAGTTGTGATTGAGAAATATATTGGGAATGTCTTTATTTTCAGGTTTTGAAGAACTGTTTTCTCAAAATACAGATGGCACTCTATCAAAATTTTTGTAAAAATTGCGGAGATTTTAAATATCTACATATTTGTTTTATGTTTGGACATTAAATAAAGGTTTTTTTAATATTTGAATAAAATTTTAGCCACCATTTTAAAAATGAATGAAAATTGTTTTAAAATCCCTTGTAGTATATTTAGTGGGTTATAGGTAGGCGAAGTACGGTAATTCATTAGGTGTACTAAGGGAGCATGTTACATCTTATGAGGAGTAGGGTGTGACATGTTTTAGTGGTATCAGAGCTAGTTTTTAAAGTAAATTTTGAACTGTAAATTTGAAATATTTTTCGATAAGTATAACTACTCAATTGTTTGATACATATAGTACATTTGCATCATAAGTATGAACTAACGGGGAGAAATCTCCTTGTGTTTCTTATACAGAAAAAAAAAAATCCTGTGAATAGATATGGACAAGGGGGATAAAATGGTAGAGCAGTCTAATACAGCTGACGTACAAGGAGAGGCCCCAGTTTCACAGAGTGTTAGACGTCCAGCTACACCAATTCCTCCTATACAAATTACTGCACAAATGGCCTAGCAAATGGCCATGTTCTTGCAGCAAATGGCTGATAATCTGTTAGCCCAGGCCCAAGTACAAACCCAACCCCCTCAAGAGCAGCATGAAAAAGAGAAAAGTGGGAAATCTATTGGTCAAAGTTTGAGCAGTAATTTGGGAAAGAGAAAAGATTTTGAGGGACCCCGAGCTCCTAAGTATGACAGAGGCGGATCTTCAAGGCGAAAGCAATCAAGAACCATTCGTCAAAGAACTAGAAGTTCCTACCCTATCCGTATCTATGACGTTTGTGAAAAATTACATGGGGGTATTTGCTATAGGGTCACTGAAGCCTGTTACAATTGTGGTGGAATCAGACATTTCGCTCGAGATTATACTAGTGCACGTCGATTTATGCCACATACTGCACTAGAAGAATCAGTCCAAGGTTCTGATTTTAGAGGCTCATTGATAGTTAGTAGGGGCAGAGGTAGAATTAGAGACAACATTTCAAGTAATCCTAGTACAAAAGACCAACCCAAGCAGAGGAATACACTAGAAAGAGGGAATGCTATACATTAAGGGAAAGAAGCAGAGACTTCAGATGTAGTTGCTGGTACGTTCTTAACTTTTGAAAGGAATAATTATGTACTATTTGATTCCGACTCTACTTATTTATATGCTAATGCTAGAATTATATGTTCTCCTACTATTCCCTTGCATGGAAATAAATTTTGATATGTTAGTGATTAGTCTTTAGGATAAGAATTACGATCATAAGCGTGATTGGAATTAATTTTGGAAAAGTTTCTAGTGAGAGACATCTCCTAGACTATGATAAATTATAAAGTTAATTAGTAAGCCTTATTAGGTAAGGTGAGAGGACCTAAAAGTAAGTAATAGTAATATAGCTACCTTAGATATGGGTAAGGGTATTACTGCTGATAGATGTTAGTAGATACCATAATCAAAATAAGGTTAAGATATTAGTGGATTTGAAAGAAATAAGATATAGGGAAGTCTGATCTATTGAGATGTATCATAGTAACCATACAATATTCTTGATATTTGTGCTGTAAGCTACAGATTACAGTACTGACTTGGGATTTATTGCGTAGAGCTACATACTACCCAATAGTACGCAAAGATAAGAATAGTTACAAATGGCTTTCACTCTGGTATAAAGATACTAGAATAGAGTTTTATTACTAGAATTGAGTTTGAAAATCCTAATTCGGGATTTAAAACTCTACAATTAGAATATCAAAAGATCATGCTTGCAAGGTAGTGAGAGTTAAAGACTCCGTTACCCTAGCATGAATTATAGTACATCAGGAATTGTTATGGGACTAGAGATTTTAGTATGGTCAAAAATTAAAAATTAACACCTATAGGGCTAAGTCATCCAGTCTCCTATATGGGGTTTATAATTTTTCTGGTATTGTAATGGATCTTTTGCTCAAAGTTTAGTAAGGAATAATATTCTATTTGTGTAGCAGTAAGACACAAAAATTAATTTTGTTCCCCTGGAAGAGACAGGATGCTATGGATGATAATTATAACTTATAAAACAGTTAAGAAATGATGTTCTACTGATAACAGTAATTTGATGGGAACTAGTTGGCCAAGTATTCATTAGGAAGAGCATAATTTCATTATGCGGATCATAAGGATTAGACTAGGACTAATGCAAAACTTTTGAATAGCATGAGAAAAAGGAGAGTCCGATAGACTCCCTTCTTAAGATTGAAGAATTGTTTATGGTTAAAAAAAAAAAAAAGGTAATAATCGCAAACTAGCGGAAAATAAACTATAGGATATCGGTAGATAAAAGAAAATATAGAAGTAAAAATTAGAATAATTGGCGCAAATGTGATAAAGAAATGTTATGAATATTAGTTAAAGTGTTGACTAGAATGGTCAGTGGACCAAATCAAAGTAATATTAAAGTATAGTGGATTTATTAGGGACGATAAGAGGTGTTAAATTATGACTCGACAGTCAAGTTAAGGAAGAAGATAAGATTGAGGAATAAAATAATTAAAGTTAAGTTGTGGAATGAAAAAAAAGAAACAAATATAACAGTAAGAAATGAGAAAAACTCTAGATGAGGAATTGCCACCAATGCAAACAACTTACTTAAGATGCGTAACGATATCCCGAACTATTTTATCAAGAAAGAAATAAGTTAAACAAAAACAAAGAAGATAGTACAAAATGGCACATAGGCCTTGGTCATAAATGGAGATGGTAAGATAATGGCTATGGACCTATGGCCAAGAAAGAGATAAGCAATTCATATATGACCAACAAGGTCATTTAAAAAAAAAAAAAAGACTACAATGGAAAATAATTGCTAAAACAATAGCAAGAAAAGACTAAAATATTCTAAACTAAACTGAAGGTTACATCAAATGATCAAGAGATTTGATAAGAAAAGAGTAAAACTAAGTTTTCACCCATAGGATCCTACGAAGTCCTAGGAAAAAGTGGATCCACTAGCACACAGATTTGCTTACCTCTAAAATTGAAATGAATTTGAATCTAACTTATGACAGAAGCTCATAAGAAATTTGGCACATGAGGTGAGCAATTGATGAGTAAATAGTATTGGTTAAAGTGCTAAGGATCCATCATTCAGGCTAGGAAGCTACTTAGGAGCGTGAATAGAACATGAGAAAATAACATGTATGACTATTTGAGGACAGATAGTGGACACAATTTCGAAGACAAATTATTTTAAGGGGGGGGGGGGAGAGAATTGTAACACCCCTATTTGCATAGCCTGGTATATTTTACTATTCCGGTGACCGGTGTTGGTCCGGACAATTAAGAGGACTAGAACTATGTTTAAGACAACTAGATAAGCCCTGAAACAAATAATTAGTAATTGTCAAAATGTTAAGTATAAATAAGAAAAATAGAATATAAAAGGTTAAATAAGCCAGGAGTTACAGTGATGGGTGACCTTCCCGAGAAGTGATTGCGAGGTTAGTCTAAACTCAAATTTCAAATCGAAAAATGTGACGCTGCGGTCCTTAGGACTATTGCGAACACAATGGAAAAGAGAAAATCACAGAAAAAAAATTTTAAGCAGGTCAAATAATTAGGTCAGAGATCCAAAAGAAATATCAAATAACTTGTAAATCGGATCAGACCGGCGAGGGGCAATTTGGTCAATTCACCCCTAGAGGTGATTCCTGACCTAACTGTCCAATAAAATCGAAGAAACAAAAATTTCGGAATCGAAAATTAAATTAAAGAACTATTGAAAAATTAAAGAAAAAAAAAAGAATAAAAATGGGACTTATTACATCATGATGATGACATCATATATGATGTAAAAATTAATTTTAATTTTTCAACCTTTTTTACCAAGTCAAATAGCCAAATAATTACATAAAAACAAAAAAAAAGAAAAAGGAAAAAGTTTTTTACGTCACCTTATATCACTATTATTACATCATAAATAATTTTTTTCCTACAAATATTGACCAAGTCAATTAAGTGAAAATAGACATAAAAATAGCAAAAATTGAAAGAAAGTTCATTTTTTTTTCCCTTTCTTCTTCTTCTTGCCATGAACTCTCTTCTCTCTCCATGTATTCCACTATTAAAGCTTGGTTTCAAGCTTTATTTCTATGCGCATACCTCTAATTTCTCCTAAATTTCTTCATGAAACCTGACTAACTCAAGTAGAAAAGAAGATTGGAGGACAAAGAAAAGGAAGAAATTGAAGACCTAGAAAATTTGGAAGTCAAAGTTTGAGGTTAGTAATCTAAACTTGAATATTTCAGTTAAATGTTTATGTTCTTAGTTCAATTAACTTAGAAATATACTTAAAATTAAAAGAAAACTATTATAGGGGACCAAATAGAAATTTTAGCAGCCATGGTACCCTAGAGTTTGATGGTGTTTAGTTAGGTTAAGCATGAAATCTTGGTGAATTAATGTTGTATAGGTGATTTGTATGTTTAAATTGTATGAATTGAGCTAAGCATGAAAATTAGGGTTTTGGCACCTAGGTTTTTGGGAGGAAAAATGTAAGAATTAGCCAAATGATGTGTTTGACCTTACCTAAGTTGAAAAATGATTATGTATGACGAATTGTGGTATGACCAATTGTGGTGTGTAGGAAGTGTTATAATAAGGTTTAAATTCAGATTGCTTATGGTCATTCTGCAGGTAGCATGACCAAGGTCCCTTTCAGGGACCAAAACTGAAACTTTACCAACCCAATTGGTGCGAGGCCAATTGTGAATGAAACTAGGCACAAAATGGAACATTTTTCATTTAGGAATCATGCCCAGAAAGTGACCATAACATAGTGAACAAATTGGCCAAACACGGAATTGGGCACACTGCCCTGTATACAAATGACCAAATGAACATTGGCCATAACTTGGGATAGGCAGATCCAAATGACCTGAAATTTGACCAGTAGAAAGCTGAGATATAGCCTTACAACTTTAGAACACAAGTCCAAATTATGCCCTTAACCAAGTATTTAGCCATCCAAAATTAGTGACCTAAAACTGCTAGAACCAAGTTGGTGTCCAGAAAATCTGGGTTAGACCAATCCGGCCAGCCATGTTCAAATGGCTATAACTTGATCTACAAAACTCCAAATGGAGTGATTAAAAAAGGGAAATAAAGTTAAGATAATAAGGAATAACTTCTATGAAGAAAACTTAGCCAAATTCTAACAGCAACATGACCAATGGAACAGTGCAAAACAGGATACCAAAACTGAAAATTTGCAAGTTTCCCTAAAAGACTTAAAATTTGAGAAAAAAACCAAAACTAATAAATTAGGTAATCAAAATGTGGTATGTGGGTGGAATTAGAATTCTCATACCTATTAGGCATTAGAAAGTCAACAAATTAACTTGAATAGTATCGTGAATAGTAACCCCAAAATACAAATTTTAAAGAACGTCAAGTTTAACATATTAAAGCTAAGTATAAGTATATTTGAATTTATTTTTGGAGTTATGATAAATTAGGATACTGAAACACTGCAAAACTGTGTGTTTCAGTAGAAAAGAATACCGGGAAAGAACCTGAGATATCGAGTCAAGGCCAAGAGGGGACTCGTATAAGGTTTGTGCACAACTAACTATTTTGTTACTTTTCACTTCTAAATTGATTTGAATAAGTTTATTTTATGATTTTTAATTTTGTTGTGTTGAGGATTTTAATTTGTTGAATGAAATTGTATAAATTAAATGTAAATTTTCTTATGCATTTAAGGATTTATTGCATGGTTTTGAGGATTGTAAATTATAAGTTTGATGTGTTGCCAAGCTTGAGCATGAATTTATGATGATTCAATATGGTAATGGTTTGTAAACACTTTGTAAATAGAAATTGTTTTGAATATGATTTGAAACCACAGTTGACATGGCAATATATGTTGTGAATTCTCATTAGCTTGTCTAGTGAGATATCTCCTCCACTAGATGGGGTGAGTTCCTTCCTCTCTGGCTTGCAAGTTGGGGAAAAGTTTGAATGAGTACTCATATATAGTAGCTAGTCTTTGCTCCTCCCTTTTAGCCTTAGTTATTGGGAGAGTTTGAAATGCCGTGGTGTACAACATGGCATTTATTGAATTTTGGGTCATGGGTTCAACAATGTGAATTGTTGGCAACGCCCTTTAAATTATGCATAGTTTGATAAATTGTGGTTGAAATAAATAATTTGTCAGTGATTCAAAATATTTTTGTATTGTTTCGAGATTTAAAGAAATGTAGATAAATAATTACTATTTGATCAAAATGTTATTCAAATGAATAATTTGCATAAATGAAAATATTGATTTCTGAATGTTATGAATTTTGAAGAATTTAGAAATTTTAAATTTTTATTTGTTATGAATTGTTAAACACAACTTTTATTAAGTTCTAAATTATTAGTTTGTGTACCACTGAGTTCACCACTCAGCGATAGCTTTGTATGTTGTCGCAGGTGAAAGAAAATATAAAGCAGCTGAGCAAGATTACTGAAAGGCATTGTGAGGCTATCTTCGGGTATATCATAGGTATACCCTTGTACTTTAGATTTTGATGTAATTCTGTAATTATATTTATGAAATTTCCTTTGAACAGTTGTACCAACTCTTTTGTAATATATTTTTGGATTGTAATCAAATACAAATTATTGTAAGGTTATCTTGAGATTTTATGTATTTATAAAGTTTTGCACTACTAAATTTTTAATGATCCCATGAATGTAAATATTAATTTTGTTACCTTAATGAGGTGTTTCAATGTTTGATTTAAATTAAATGGTGTATTGAGTTGCTTGTGCTGATAGTGAAATGAGATTGAATAATGGGCTTGTGATTAAGAAATATATTGGGAGTGTCTTTATTTTCAGGTTTTGAAGAACTATTTTCTCAAAATACAGACTGCACTCTGTCGAAATTTTTGTAAAAATTGCGGAGATTTTAAATATCTAAATATTTGTTTTATGTTTGGACATTAAATAAAGGTTTTTTTAATATCTGAAATAAATTTTACCCACCAATTTAAAAATGAACGAAAATTGTTTTAAAATCCCTTGAAGTATATTTAATGGGTTATCGGTAGGCGAAGTATGGTAATTCATTAGGTGTACTACAGTAGCATGTTACATCTTACGAGGAGTAGGGTGTGACAATTATGGAGTGTATTATGGAACTGTTTAATGACTGTGAAAGTCTATTGACTTTACTGAGAAATTGAGACTGTGAAATAGTTGAGATTTTGATATTATCATATTGAACTTTTTTTAACAGGTTTGGAAGGACAGTTTGTCTGAAATACATATGGCACCTTGCCAAATTTTTATTACCATTTTTGAAACACTGATTTTATTAAAGTATGAAAATAGAACTAGTATGTTATAAATATCACATAAAGACATCTTAAAATCAAATTGAGTTCAGGAAATGAGTTGATTACAGACTAGGTGCTCCGGCACGCCGTGTAGCACGCCTTGCTCAGCTATACTGTAGATGGGCAAGGGGTGTTACATTTAGTGGTATTAGAGCAAGGTTTAGGCGTTTCTGGACCTAGATAGTTTGCATATTATGCATTGCATTGTAAGTGTTTAGATGACTCTAATGCAGATCTTTTGATTTGTTATTTTGATCAGAATATGGACTCCACATCGTAGAGAGCGGTCGATGAGGAGGTGGAGAGTCATGCTCCATCTATGATTGAGCCAGGAGACAGGAGTGAACCTGCTCCACCAATACCAAATTCACCAGCTACATTTCAGCAAATGGCTGAGTTCTTTAGACAGATGGCAGGAGTTATGCCACCACCACCACCTCCACATCAAAAATCTCATATGGAGAGACTCAAGAAGTTCGGAGCAGTGGATTTTCTAGGCAAAAGGGAAGATGATTCTGTCACAGTAGAAAACTGGTTGGACAAAACTGGAAGAGTCTTAAAATAACTTCATTGTACTCCAAAGCAGAATTTGGAAGCTGCGGTATCACTGCTACAGGATGATGCATACCAATGGTGGAATATAGTGACTAGTGAGATGCCACCAGAACAAATAACTTGGGATTTCTTTCTCCATGAGTTCAGAAAGAAGTATGTGGGCAGTGTATACCTGGAAGAGAAGAGAAGGGAATTTATTACCCTACGCCAGAGACAGCTGACAGTGGCTGAATATGAAAGAGAATTTGTCAGACTGAGCCGCTATGGGCGGGAAATAGTCCCTAATGAGGTAGAGAGATGCAAGAGATTTGAGGAAGGACTCAATGATAACATTAAAGTAATGATTACAGCCTTGGGGATTACAGAGTTTGCCAAGTTAGTGGAAGCTGTACTAAAGGTTGAAAAAGTTAGAATAAATGAGCAGAACAGAAGGGATAGACAACAGAAAAGAGGTCAGGGTCAGACCAGTACATCTTCTGCCCCTAGTAAGAAATTCAGAGGTTCGCTTACTCAGAGTTTCAGTAGAGCACCAAGTCAGGGTTAGTCACAGAGGCCCAAATCTTAGTTTGGACCGAGGAGAGGATAGTCCACACCTTCAGTGGCTAGCTCGCCAGAGACAGGGTTCAGGGGACCAGCCCCAACAGTATATGTTGCTTGCCCACATTACCAAAAATGGCATAAGGGGGAATGTTGGAGGATGATAGGTGCTTGTTTACGGTGTGGGTCTACAGACCACATAGTCCAAGATTGTCCTCGCAGAACTGCTACATCTACTCCGGTATCAACTGATAGGCCTGCCCCTCCAGCTCCAAGGGGTAGAAAGCTAAGTAAGGCTGAGACAGCCGGTACTTCATAGAAACCTGTATCAGAGTCTGTGGGGAGAGCAAAAGGTAGAAAACTAGCCAGAGCCTATGCTATAAGGGCACAGGAGGAACAAGATGCTCCAGATGTCATCAAGGGTACATTCCTCCTCTATAATACTTTTGTGCATGCATTAGTGGATCCTGGATCTACTCATTCATATATTGGTATCAAGCTTCCCGTAGAAAAGGGAATACCAGTAGAGGAAAGTGACCAAGGCATCCTAGTCACAAATATGCTAGGCCAGTGTGGTAGTAAACAAGGTGTATAAGGGCTGTCCATTGAAGATTCAGAGGAAAGAGTTCTCAGCATACTTAATCGAACTGCCTTTCCATGAGTTTGATGTGATTTTTGGAATAGACTGGTTATCCCATCATCAGGCAATAGTAGATTGTAAATTGAAGAGAATCTCTCTGAAAACTGCTGAGAATAAAGAAATAACAGTTGTGGGTGAAAGGATAGATTTCTTGTCCAATGTCATCTTAGCTATAGTTGCAAGGAGATGGTTGAGAAAAGGGTGTGAAGCCTATCTGGCACACGTGGTTGACACTAGGCAGGGTAAACTTAACTTGTCTGACATACCCACAGTAATGAAATTCTCTGAGGTATTTCTTGAGGAATTGCCTAGTTTGCCACCAGAAAGGGAAGTTGAATTTGCCATTGAGATTATGCCAGGTACAACTCCGATTTTAATTGCTTCGTATAGGATGGCACTGGCTAAATTGAAAGAGTTAAAAATCCAGCTGCAAGAATTACTAGACAAGGGGTTCATACGCCCCAGTGTGTCACCATGGGGAGCTCCGGTACTATTTGTAAAGAAGAAAGATGGGACATTGAGGTTATGTGTTGACTACCTGCAGTTAAACAGAGTAACAGTGAAGAACAAGTTTCCGTTGCCTAGAATTGATGATCTGTTTGATTAGTTAAAGGGAGCTGGTGTGTTTTCTAAGATTGATCTCAGATCAGGGTATCATCAGCTAAGGGTTAGGGATGCAGATGTACCTAAGACTGCATTCAGAACCTGGTATGGGCATTATGAATTCCTGGTGATGCCGTTTGGGTTAACAAACGCTCCAGCAGTATTCATGGACCTTATGAACTGTATCTTCCATCCATATTTAAATTGATTTGTAGTGGTCTTCATTGATGACATCCTGGTGTATTCTAAGGATAAAGCAGAACATGATAAGCATTTGAGAATTATTTTGCAGACTCTAAAAGAGAAGAAACTGTATACTAAATTGTCCAAGTGTGAGTTCTGGTTGAATGAGATTGCATTCCTTGGACATGTAGTATCAGCTAAAGGGATTAGAGTGGATCCCAAGAAGATTGAATCAGTGATGGAATGGAAGCCTCCTAGAAATACAACTGAGATTAGAAGTTTCTTGGGGTTAGCTAGATATTATAGAAGATTTGTAAAGGGATTTTCCCTGATAGTTGCTCCAATGACCAAATTATTATACAAGAATATGAAATTTGACTGGAATGACAAGTGTCAAGCCAGTTTTAAGAGGTTGAAGGCTTTGTTGACAAAGGCACCAGTGTTAACACATCCAGTGTCGGGAAAAGACTTTATAGTCTACAGTGATACCTCACATAATGGGTTAGGGTGTGTACTCATGCAAGATGGAAAAGTGGTCCCATATGCTTCCAGGCAGTTAAGGCCACATGAAAAGAATTACCCTACTTATGATTTAGAGTTAGCAACAATTATCTTTGGATTGAAGATATGGAGGCATTACTTGTATGGAGAAAAATGCTACATATACACAAACCATAAGAGTCTGAAGTATCTGCCAACCCAGAAGGAACTTAATTTGAGACAGAGGCGATGGATTGAATTCCTGAAAGATTATGATTGTGTGATTGACTACCACCCTGGGAAGGCAAACGTTATTGCTGATGCCTTAAGCAAAAAATCTATTGTAGCATTAAGATCTCTGAATGCCCAACTATCCTTAACTCATGACGGAGTTATTTTGGCTGAGTTACAAGTAAAGCCAAATCTGTTACAACAAATATAGGATGAGCAGAAAACAGATGAGAAATTAATGGCTGTTATGGGCAAATCACTGAGGAAAGGAAACTGAATATGAAGTGAAAGAAAATGGGTGCCTGTACTATAAAGAAAGAGTATGTGTACCAGATGATAAAGAGTTAAAAACCAGTATTCTGAGAGAAGCACATAACAGTGTGTATGCTATGCACCCAGGAAGCACAAAAATGTACCATGACCTGAAACTTTGATACTGGTGGTCGAGTATGAAGAAGGACATAGCTGACTTTGTAACTAGATGCTTGACATGTCAGCAAGTCAAAATAGAACATCATGTTCCATCAGGTTTGTTACAGCCCATAAACATACCTGAATGGAAATGGGAACGAGTCACTATAGACTTTGTCAGTGGTCTACCTCTCACTCAGAAAGAAGCATGATGTAGTATGGGTGATTGTGGATAGGTTGACCAAATCAACCCATTTTTTGCCAGTCAGAACTGACTATTCATTGGAAAAGCTAGCAAAATTGTACATCAGTGAGATAGTTAGACTACAAGGAATTTCGCTTTCCATTATATCTGATAGAGACCCGAGGTTTACATCTAGATTTTGGAAAAAATTACAAGAATACTTAGGCACACAACTCCATTTTTGTACAGCTTTTAATCCTCAAATGGATAGACAGTCAGAAAGAATAATTCAGGTCCTTGAGGATATGCTGAGGAGTTGTGTTATTGAGTTTGAGAGAATCTGGGACAGATACCTTTCACTGGCACAATTTGCATACAACAATAACTATTAAGCTAGCATACAGATGGCACCCTATCAAGCACTGTAAGGGAGAAAATGCAGAACACCTGTATGTTGGACTGAATTGGGTAAAGATAAGCTAGTGGGACCAGACCTGGTAAAATAGACAAAGGAAAAGGTGAAAAGGATAAAGGCCAATATGAAAGT
This sequence comes from Hevea brasiliensis, assembly GCF_030052815.1. Lineage (NCBI taxonomy): Eukaryota > Viridiplantae > Streptophyta > Magnoliopsida > Malpighiales > Euphorbiaceae > Hevea > Hevea brasiliensis. The sequence goes on along the minus strand of NC_079493.1, from coordinate 86,365,274 downwards.
TGCCTCAGACTGATAGAAATCTTATGCTGACTTGAAAAGAAAGGACATTGAGTATGAAGTTGGCGAGAAGGTATTTTTCAAAGTATCACCATGGAAGAAAGTGTTGAGATTCGGGAAAAAGGGAAAATTAAGCCCTAGGTTTATTAGCCCATATGAAGTTATTGAACGTGTGGGACTAGTAGCCTATAGATTAGCTTTACCACCTAAGCTGGACAAGATACATAATGTGTTCCATGTCTCGATGCTCAGAAGATACAGATCAAATCCTTCACATGTCATCTCAGCAGAAAAAATTGTGGTACAACTTGACCAGACATATGAAGAAGAACCAATTAAAATCTTAGCACGAGAGGTAAAAGAGCTCAGAAACAAAACAATTCCACTAGTGAAAATCCTATGGAGGCACCACAACACGAAAGAGGCAACATTGGAGAGTGAGGAGACAATGAGGCAACAGTTCCCTAAGCTCTTCACATCAAGTAAATTTCGAGGATGAAATTTTTATTTAGAGGGGAAGAGTTGTAACATCCTCACTATACGTGTTCTGTACGTTCTATTGCTCCAGTGACCTAATATCAGTCCAGGCAAGTCAGGATGTCTGTAACTACATTTCAGTGATAGTAAATAAACATATAACGATGAAATAAATAAAAAGAAAATACAATAAAAATCAAAGAAAAATGAAAGAGAGAAAATGAAACTAAGTTAAACGAGCCGACACCACAGCAATAGGTAACAGCACTGGAAAGGCCGTTGCCAACCCCAAGACCACGGAGAAGCCTCAGAATTAAATTTTGAGACATAATTAAAGGTTTATTGAAATATAATTGACACTATAATTATCAAAGAAAAATTAATAAATTAGTACAAAGAAAAATGAAATCGAGAAACAGACAAAAATTGGTGCTATCGAAAAATTGGGAATACAACCCGAAGAGGGGTATTTTGGTCATTTGACATCTAGAGTTTCCTTTTGACCTCAATTTCCATTAAAAATAAATGATATTACACTTTAGAAATATCATGAAAAATTAAATTGTGATACATTATGTAAATAGTGAAAAAAAGGAGATAAATGTGCAAATAATAGAACTTGAAATAATTAAACAATAAAAATGGGATGAGTGCTCCACTAACTCCTAACTTGGGAGACATATTAAACCTTGGGACAGCAGATTCAAGTCATTGTCATCTTCATCTTCAACCTCACTCTCACAAGCCGAAATGAAACCTCCATGGAAGCACCATTGCCGCCCCACATGCAAGCTTCATTGGTGCATGATCAAGCCATCCTTTCCACTCGGATCCTCCATTAAAACTTGCCTACTCACCTTGGGGAAGATATTGGCAATAAGAAAAATAAGATTTGGTGAAGTTTGAAGGAATTTCTCAAGTTGTAAGTGTCCAAATCTTCTCCCTAGCTTTAGTAAACCTTGTGTTTAGGTTGAGGTGAGTAGTTTGGTGAAGAGAAATGAAAAAAAATAGTGATTTATGAACTTGTCCATTTTTGGCAGCCATGAAGGTTTGTTGTGGTTGAGTTTTTCTTACCTCTAATGGATGAGAATTAAGGTTGATTAACTCAAATAGAAGTTGTAGTAGGTTAATTTCCAAGTATGTGCATGTTAATGCTTGAATTAAGGATTTGAAAATGGGACTTTGATGCTTTGGCAAACTGCCATGTTTGACAGCCTATAATATCATTAATTTGTGTGTGTAAATATGAAGTTCATTAATGAAATATGATGGTGTTGAATTGTGGGCAGTTTTTATAATTGCCATGGAAGTGTATGTGTAATATAAGTATTGATGTACACTAAATTTGGGTGGATGTAAATGTTGAAATTTAATAGTGTATTGTGTGCATTGAGCACTTGAGTGTTCTGCCCAAAATGTTTGCTAGAATTGTGTACAATATATGTATAGAAGTTCCATTGATTGAATATTGAAGTATTGGGAGGAGGAGGATTGTCAAAAATTGGAAGTGTAATGTTCAAATGCAGGTTGTGTATGTTGGCAGTACCTAAATTAGGTTATAAGTACAAAACTATGAACCCAATTGGTATGAGGCCAATGGGAGGTGAAACTAAACACCAAATAGGCCAACTTTCATGCAAAAATGTTGCCAAAATTCTGCCTAGAAACTGACCTTAAAAATGACCAAATTTGGAATGGCAACCTTGCAATCCAGATTTTTGACCATATGAATAGTAGTCATTAGGATGACCATAACTCACTCAAAATAGGTCCAATTGACCTCAAATTTTTTCCATGGATAGCTTAGACATAGAGCTACAATTCTTATGAAGAAACCAAAGCTCAGAAATGCCCAGAACTAAGTCAAATAGCTTGCACAATTTCGGGTACCAAAACTGCCAAAACTAAATGTGACCTAAAATTGACCAAATTTTGCACTAAAGGTGCAATCTGTCCAGCATTAGTAAATTGACCATATCTTGGTTTATACAACTCAGAATGATCTGAAATTTTGGCCAGAGTGCAATAAGACATAGAGCTACAATTTTTCTTCTTTGACCAGAAGCTAAAAACCAAGAAAAATAAGACTTTAAGCAAGACTAATCTAGCACACAAAAATTGAGAATTTGACATTTACATACAATGATGCTTGAGGTAATTTGGTAATGAATGCCAACTTGTAAAAAGAGTAAATTGCATTATATTGATAGCATATTTAATTGTAAATTGTGATATGTTGATGCTAGAAACAACTTATCTATATTACCTAAAAAGGTCAACATATGCATTGACTTATAAAATTACATAATAGCTAGTAAACTCTAGAAATTGAAGAATTAAACAATTAATTTATAATGTGCCTTAGTTTGCCAAGTTGACTAGTTTGGATAGGTTGGAATGTCAATAGGATTCTGACAGCTGTTCTGTAAATGGCTTTATGCCATACTGTGTTTTTACGGCATATTATGTCGCACTATGACTTTAATAGCCTACTGCTATATGTATTGTGTTATTATACTTGGCTTATCGCCAGATTGACTATATGGCATTTTAACCACACTATTTGCACACCGAGAGACACTTTGTGACCGATGGTGTGACGGCTCGAGGTACTAGGTATCCAGTGCTAGTATATCTGTTTATCCAGTCTGGTCAGTGTATAGGCTACACGGGCAGTTAATTTAAGCACTATTAAATTCAAATAGCTAAATCCAGTCTTCTGACATACAGCACCACCAAAATTAGCAAAAATTGAAATGGTAGCAAATAAAAATATAAACAACAACTACAAGGAATATCGATGTCATAAATTCATAAACAATTCATTTACTTTATTTTAGTGTATATTTCTTTATATTTGGCACCACTAAGCGAAATTGCTTAGTGCGTTGCTTTTGTAACGCGTAGGTATTAGAGACACAGCTAGGGAGCCCAGCAGACCTACGACCGGGTGAGGCATCAGATCTGCACAGGAGTCCAGAGTCATCTGTACTGCATTGCATACATGGTAGGACTTAGGATATCTTGAATTTTGTACTTCTGTTGTATTTTGAAATTCGGCCTGTATTTTGTAATATTATGAAAGCTCTAAAGTTTATAATATTTTGTACATATTAAATAACATAGAGATTTTATGGATATATTTAAATTATTATGGAACTGTTTAATGACTGTGAAAGTCCATTGACTTTACTGAGAAATCGAGACTGTGAAATAGTTGAGATTTTGATATTATCATATTGAACTGTTTTTAATAGGTTTTGAAGGACAGTTTGTCCGAAATACAGATAGCACCTTGCCAAATTTTTATTACCATTTTTGAAACACTGATTTTGTTAAAAGTATGAAAATAGAACTAGTATGTTATAAATATGTTACACCCTACCCCTCCGTAAGGCATAACATGATCCCGTAGTATACCTAATGAATTACCAACTTCATCTACTGATAACCCATTAAATATACTACAAGGGATTTTAAACATTTTCTTACTTTTTTTTACAGTGGTGAGCACTATTTACAGGTGTTAAAATTTTTTTTTTTTAACTGAAGTGAAACCAGGTAACACATTTGAAGAATTAATAATTTCTGTAAAAATTTTGGCAGAGTGCCATCTGTATTTTGAATAAAACAATTCTTCAAAAATCTGTAAAAAGCACTTCCTATATTTTGTTCAATCCTCAAACTCCAATATTCAATCAACACAATATGTTTATGTTTCTCAACATTTGCCAACTCAAATCCATATGTTTTCAAAAGCTGAAATAAAAGAAATATATCACAAATTTTACAAGCTAAAATAATTTAAAATTTATTTTACAACTTTAATGTACAATTTTAATTTACAACTGCTCAAAACTAAGAACACTATATAAACATACAGTGAACATACATTATAATACAAAATGCAAAATATGGTATACTCAATATACCCGATGAACTCTCAATGAAGCACTAGTATCCTAGTCTGCTGTCCTGTCAGTCTGTCTACTTGCGACAGCAATGAAAAGCTCTCGCTGAGCCAATATCTCAGTGGTACACAACATTAACACAATGCAACTTTAAATCACAAATCATAAGTCATACAAATAGTGGATACTTAAAACCATAGTTAAATTCAAAGACAGTGAATGTCATAAAGAATTTAAACTCCATTTCACAATATCACAATAAATATCAATAAATCACACACAGCTTAATCATGTTCCAAAGTCCAATTCATCCCAAGAGCCGATGGCTAATGAGGAATAACATAGCTAGCTAGCAATAATATGAGTACTCATTCTATTCGTCCTCAACAAGCACACACCTCAACACTTCAGCCAGAGAGGGAATTCAAAGTCAATTCATCCCACTAGACAAGCTAGCGAGGAATTCAATCAATATACATGATAGCTGTGGTTTCAAACCATTTACAATGCTTTTCAATCAATAAGTATCCATCAAATATCATTCAAACAAATTTTCACAATTTAAAACAATAACATACAAATTGTCATAATTTATTTCAATTGAAAAATTCAAAAGAAATAACTGTTGTGCACAAACCTCTGAGGTATAGCCTCTTGGCCCTGACTCAGTGTTTCCTTCCCCTTCCCTGAGTCTTTGCTAACTGAAACACACAATTTGAAGTATTTCAGTACTCATTTATACTGTCTCTAACAATAAGGTTCAATAATTAATTTATTGAAGTCTATTATTTTCCTTAATCAACCTAAAATGTTGACCCTCAATGCACTCTAGGTGAATTAGGTTTTAATGTTACCAATATGTCACATTTTTATAGCCTTTTAGTATTGGTACATGTTACCCAATTCATTTTCAAGTATATTCATTTTATTGCAATTTGCCAGATTTCGGTATACTAATTTGACCTAGCCGAATGACCTAGTTCCCTCGGTTTTCAGGTTTTGGTCAAAACAACAAACTTGTAGGTCTATATCTTATTGCACGCGGGCAAAATTTCAGGCCATTCTGAGTTGTTTAGACCAAGTTATGGTCAATTTATCAATGCTGGACATAATGTACCAAAATGGTAACTTTAGATCATTTTTAGGTCACTTTTTGTTCGGCCAATTTTTGGACCTGAACTTGTGCAAGCTCTTTTGCTTCGTTCTGGCCATTTTTGGGCTTTGCTGTCTTCATAAGAATTGTATATATATGTCTCAAATATTCATGGAAAAAATTTCAGGTCAATTGGACTTGTTTTGAGTGAGTTATGGTCAAAATACTAACTACTGCCCAAATGGTCAAATTTCAGGCTTTCAAAGCACTAATCTGGATTTGGTCATTTTTCAAGTCACCTTCTAGGCAGAATTTTGGTAAGCTTCCTTCATGAAAGTTGGCACATTTTGTGCCTAGTTTCTGTTAGTAGTATGCCCTAGAGCATATCATTTAGTATGTATCTTGTACATATTTTTAATAATAAAAGGCATTTCCACTTTTCCGTTTACATAATATATTTATGTGTAATAGAAAAGGTCCATTGATATTTTGTTAGAAATATTATTCTTAAGTTGTTAAGAATATGAGTGACAATATTTCTAGTACAAAGTATCATAAATAGGTTCACAATCGAGGATACTTCATAATAAGGACATGACTTATCCAGAAAGATTGTATTCATATTTGTTCCCAAGTTATTTATACGAGATATAAATAAGATGGAATGGTGAGTCTCATGCCATATAACAAATATGATAGGCACTTATAAATGATAAGTAGGCCGAACCAGTGACACTTATGACAAGCACATGGAGTTTACTCTTGTCAATGTTTTGTCATAAATCATATTAGTGCATATAATCTTTAGACCTGAGATAGCACAATTATCTTGTATATAGGTAGTTTGAGTTTGATACTGCTTTCATACTTGTACTATGTATGGGTATATGGGCATGTGTTGGCTCCTGCTAGTTATATATGGAGGTAGGTGTTGATCAAGATGGATTATGTTCCTCTAAGTAAATAGAGATAAAATCCTATGTTTATTTAATTGTTCTTGATGTTTCAAGTTCCTGGCCAGGACAGATAGATTTATTCAGAAAAGAGTTTCTGATGAGAAAAATCTTTTAATCAAGAACTGGAATTAAAAGAGAACATAATATTCATAGCAAATGGAGTTTGACATAAACCATGACTCCAGCTTGAGTTGGGATTTTGTAACAGAGAGATTCTAGTGCATGGTAACATATGATTATAGGTTCATTTAAGGTAAACCTTATTACTAATTGGGTGGCCATGGCATGCTATGCTAGGTGTTAACCATGGTCTATGAGGTTCATAAAATGATTTAGAGAAATCATTTATGGTAAGAAAGAGTTCTGATGATATTAAAAGTTGATATCATGTCTCATTGCCAATTAGTGATGAGCCTAGTAAGTCACACACATGCACAAGTTATCACCTATTTAAATATGATTTAATTAATTAATTAAAGAGTTTAATTGATTAATTAAATAGATTTGGATTGCAGTTAAATTGCAAAGTCCCTAGCATGACTTGAAACCAAATCTAGATTATTGGATGTGTAGTATAAATTAAATTTATATTTAAAGTGTTTAAATATGAATTTAATTGATGAGAAATTAATTAATAGAGATTAATTAATTTATTTATATTTGATATAAATTAATTAGAAGAAGAAAATAATTATTTTGGGTTAAGAACTCAAAATTAAGACACAGGGGCATTTTGGTCATTTCACAGTGTGACATGTGGCACCATGAGATGGTGACACATGGCATAACACATAAGCTTGCCAAATGTTTTTTAATCATGTAAGATGATTAAAATCAAGATTAAATATAGGTTTGACACTTGGCACAATGTGATTGGGTCACTTAAACCTAGAGCTAATCAAAAGGTGACATGTGGCTAGGGTTTAATGTGTTAACCTAGCTATTTAAGTGTGGTTATGAAAAGAAAACATAACCAGCAGCCTCTCCTCTCAATTGTCACGCCACTTTGAGCCTCTCCAGCTATTTCTCTTCATCTCTCATCAATTCAAAGAGATTAGCCATCAATCCCTTGAATTAAGAACACTAGAAATTGTTTCTAGTGTCCATTTATCTCTAATCTCTTAAAAGGCAGAACTTGAATTTCTAATTAATAGAAAAGGCTTTAGAAGTTGTTCAAGGGCTACCATAGGTGTTCTTGGTGTGGACAAGCTAGAGGGACAACATCCGGTGTCACGAAGACGAATCTCAAAGCGCAGACACTGCGGCACATCAAGAGGTTAGTGTAATCGTTCTTGATTTAATCTAGGGTTCTAAAATTAATCTGATTAATTTTAAAATCTTAAATGGAAAATACAGATCCAAAAACATATTAAAAGAGTTTTAATATGTTGTTTATCATTGAAATCAAATAGTTAAAAATAAATCTTGCATGGTGCATGTGACCCTAGGTGAAATTTTTTGAATTCAATGGTATAATCTTGTGTTTTTCACGCTTCCGTTCCTTCAATTGGTATCAGAGCCACTATATTTGCCATTTAGATTGTTGATTATATAATTTAATTGTGTGTTTGATCATGAGATCAAGAGATTCATTGCTGGTTGGATCATGAGGTGTGGCGGCACACATGGTGAAGCCACCATTGGTGGCGGCATCAATGGTTCCTTGGGTGGTTCAAGGTTTGGCTTTTAATTCTGCAATTGTTGTATGATCTAAGGCCTATTCTTTGACTAATTAAAGTGTTTAATTAGTTGTTTTAATCACACAATTAAATTATGATTCAAATCAGAATTTTAAAAATTGTTTGAATGTGATTCAAATCTGAATTTTAAAAGTTGTTTGAATGTGATTCAAATCTGAATTTTTAAAGTTGTTTGAATCATATTTAAATCTGATTTTTTAAAATTGATTCAATAAAATTCAGATCTGATTTTTTAAAAAATATTTGAATGTGATTCAAATCTGATTTTTCAAAAAATGTTTGAATGTGATTCAAATCTGAATTTTTGAAGATGTTTGAATGTGATTCAAATCTGAATTTTTAAATTTTGTTTGAATGAGATTCAAATCTGAATTTTTAAATTTATTTGAATCACATTCAAATCTGGATTTTTAAGTTGAATATGAGATATTCAATTTAACTTAAGTATGTATGTTTTATTTAATTGTTAAATAGTGATATGCATGATGGATGATCATGGACTATAAAAGACCAATGTGATTGGATTTATTTCTTTTATGTTTCTTTGGGATTGTAAATTAATTAATTTATTTTAATTTATTTTGGGCATGTATTATTAAGTTTGTAATATTTTTGGGTTGTAATTTCATTTATTTAAGTTCTTGTAAATTCGCCTTGGTATGCCAAGGATTACTATGTAATATTGGATTGCAAGAAGTTTAAGGAGGTCAAGAGCATTGGTGGGACCAGTGGGAGGAATTCAATATCAAGTGTTGATTATGTACTCCTTCAGCAACTCTTGTAAAATAAATGAATGAATGAAATGCACCTAGGAATGCCCTGATTCAATTCTTGGTGGCTCAGAATTGAATCCCTTAGAAAGTCCATGATCATACCATATTTACTGCTTATCCATGAATGCATGAGATGTATGGGAATGTATGCAATTATATGATATATGCATGCTAAATGGATAATGTGCAAAGTGAGACCTTAATAGTAAATAGAATGACCATAAAATCTTCCAAACAAATGATTAAGTTGGAAATGCTATAATTAAAGTAATTATAACATAAGCCCTCCATTGGGGCAATTATTTTAAGAAATTTTAAATAGTTGCATGAGATGCAATTAATTTAAGAGATTTTCTTAAGAATAATTGTTAAGCATGAGATGTTGTAAATATGTAAATGGTTTGGTGGCCAATATTGGATGTACCTGAGGACATTAAAATTATTTGCATAATTACTGGCTTAATGGGATCAACTTAACTAATTCAAGATAAGTCAATAATGGATGTACCTGAGATTTTGAGCATTAGGGGCTAGGTAAAGGATTGAACCTCACATGAGATGTGATGGGCAAGGAGTTGCTCACTTATAGTTTATTGTAATTCCAATAATGGATGTACCTGAAGATGATCAATAGAATTATAAGAATTCAATCACCCACTAGAAATCCATCCAACTAGGATTTCCGTTTTCTACTTTGGAAGTGTAGGATTCGCTAAGTTAGTGGGAGGACCAATTTGATTAAAAGACCATAATCATTTTGGTTAATTACATGATACATTTACTAATTAATCTGGTTATTTTCTGCAATTAATTTTCTGATAAAAATGAGCACAAAACAACCACCACCATCCAATATCCTTGCAAGCATACTTGATCACAACAGGTTGACAGGACCTAATCTGTCTGATTGGCTAAGAAATTTGAAACTTGTCCTGAACCTTGAACATATAGGATATGTTCTAGATTCAAATGTTCCTGGTCCCTTACCTCCAGAGGCCACACAAGAGGAACATGAAACTTTGGACAAGTGGAAGGAGCATGATATGAGAGCTAAGTGTTACATGCTTGCTTCCATGAGTAATGAGTTACAGAAGCAACATGAGAACATGCAGAGTGCGAGTGAGATCCTCCTTCACCTACAAGAGTTGTATGGTGAGCACAACAGGAATGCTAGGTATGAGATATCTAGACAGCTATTCCGTATGAGGATGTCTGAGGGACAGAATGTTGGGGATCATGTCCACAAGATGATTCGGCTGATTGAGCAGTTGGAACATCTTGACTTCAACATGGATTTCCAACTACAAACGGATTTGATCCTTCAGTCCCTTCCTGAGTCTTTTGGGAATTTTGTGACAAATTTCCATATGACTAAACAGGAATGCACCTTAGCTGAATTACTCAACATGCTGGTTATTGCCCAAAAGAATATGCCAGGCAATAAAGGAAAAGAGGTAGCTTTGGTTGCATCTTCTTCTGCTGGAAAGTCTAACAAGAAGAAGGGCAATAAGAAAAAGAAACCTCAGATTCCTGGTCCTTCCAAGAAAATAGCTAAACAGAAAAGGAAGACTAAAGCTGATGGAGGCAAAGGAAAGTGTTTCCACTGCCAAAAGGATGGGCACTGGAAAAGGAACTGCCCAGAGTATCTTGCTTCTCTGAAGGACAAGAAGGATACACCTTCGGAAGGTATGTCCATATCTTGTTATTTAGATTCTGATGATACTCATAGTTCATCTACAGCTTGGGTTTTAGATACTGGTGCCAGTTCTCACATTTCTAATGATATGCAGGAACTAGCAAACAGTAGCAGCTTGCGTTCTCAAGATATTAGAGTCAGGATTGGCAATGGCTCAACTGTTGAAGCTTTAGCCATAGGATCTAAATCTTTTTACATGTTTGGACATGTTTTGTGTTTGGATAATATTTTATATGTACCTGATGCTTTTAAGAACATCATTTCTATATCTAGTTTGACTAGAAATGGCTATGAATTTCAGTTCACAAATGATGTTTGCAATATTTATTTTGGAAATAAATATGTTGGTTCGGGTTATATGAATGATGGTCTTTATTATTTGGATAATAATGACAAACACAAATTGAATGCAAGTGATCTAAAAGAATACAATGCCATGGTGAAAACCAACTCAAGTTCAAAATATATTTGGCACTTAAGGTTATGTCATGTTGCAGAAGATAGGATTGCAAAATTGGAGAAAATGGGGATTTTATTCTCATTGGGCTCTGAGCCTACTCCAACTTGTGAATCTTGCCTTCAAGGCAAAATGACTAGATCACCCTTTGTTGGACAAGGGCTAAGAGATGAAAATATTTTGGAACTAATACATAGTGATGTATGTGGTCCGTTTAAAGAAATGGCTAGAGGGGGCTTTCATTATTTTATTACCTTTACTGATGATAAATCAAGGTTTGGGTATTTGTATTTGATGAAATACAAACATGAATCCTTTGAAAAGTTCAAAGAATTTAAATCTGAAGTAGAAAATCAAACAGGAAAAAGTATTAAAGCTCTTCGATCAGATCGTGGAGGTGAATATTTGAGTACTGAATTTGATGAATACTTGAAAGAGCATGGCATTGTTTCTCAGCTGACTCCTCCAGGAACGCCACAGCTGAATGGTGTATCTGAAAGGAGAAATCGTATCCTATTGGATATGGTACGTAGTATGATGAGCTATACTGATATGCCAATCTCCTTTTGGGGATTTGCATTAGAATCAGCTTTATATATTCTGAATAGGATTCCATCAAAATCAGTTTCTTCCACACCTTATGAGATATGGCATGGAAGAAAACCAAGTCTTAAGCATGTTAAGATTTGGGGTTGTCCAGCTTATGTCAAAAAGCTGAACACTGATAAATTGGAGACCAGATCAGAAAGAGGTCGATTTGTTGGATATCCAAAAGATAGTTTTGGATATTATTTTTATTTACCTACTTCACAAAAGGTTGTGATAAGTAGAGATGCCACATTTCTTGAACAACAGTTTGTTCAAGAAGGAGGCAAAGGAAGGCAAATAGAGTTAGAATTGGAGAATTCTGACCAACCAACAGATCAGATGGATATAGATCCATCTAGTCAACCTATACCCATTGATCAAACATCTACAGCTGTTCCTCGTAGAACAACCAGGGTATCTCACCCACCAGTGAGATATGGTTTTCTTTATGAAGAAGAACAAGAGTTGTCTACTCATGAAGAAGTAGATCATGGAGATGATCCACTTACCTATGAAGAAGCTATATCAGATATAGAATCTTCAAAATGGATTGATGCTATGAAATGCTGAAGGAACGGAAGCGTGAAAAACACAAGATTATACCATTGAATTCAAATAATTTTCACCTAGGGTCACATGCACCATGCAAGATTTATTTTTATCTATTTAATTTCAATGATAAACAACATATTAAAACTCTTTTAATATGTTTTTGGATCTGTATTTGCCATTTAAGATTTTAAAAATAATCAGATTAATTTTAGAACCCTAGATTAAATCAAGAACGATTACACTAACCTCTTGATGTGCTGCAGCGTGTCTGCGCCTTTGAGATTCGTCTTGAGGACACGGATGTTGTCCCTCTAGCTTGTCCACACCAAGAACACCTATGGCAGCCCTTGAACAGCTTCTAAAGCCTTTTCTATTAATTAGAAATTCAAGTTCTGCCTTTTAAGAGATTAGAGATGTAAACAGGACACTAGAAACAATTTCTAGTGTTCTTAATTCAAGAGATTGATGGCTAATCTCTTTGAATTGATGAGAGATGAAGAGAAATAGCTGGAGAGGCTCAAAGTGGCGTGACATATGAGAGGAGAGGCTGCTGGTTGTGTTTTCTTTTCATAACCCCACTTAAATAGCTAGGTTAACACATTAAACCCTAGCCACATGTCACCTTTTGATTAGCTCTAGGTTTAAGTGACCCAATCACATTGTGCCAAGTGTCAAACCTATATTTAATCTTGATTTTAATCATCTTACATGATTAAAAATATTTGGCAAGCTTATGTGTTATGCCATGTGTCACCATCTCATGGTGCCACGTGTCACACCGCAAAATGACCAAAATGCCCTCGTGTCTTAATTTTGAGTTCTTAACCCAAAATAATTATTTTCTTCTTCTAATTAATTTATATCAAATATAAATTAATTAATTAATCTCTATTAATTAATTTCTCATCAATTAAATTCATATTTAAACACTTTAAATATAAATTTAATTTATACTACACATCCAATAATCTAGATTTGGTTTCAAGTCATGCTAGGGACTTTGCAATTTTATTGCAAACCAAATCTATTTAATTAATCAATTAAACTCTTTAATTAATTAATTAAATCATATTTAAATAGGTGATAACTTGTGTATGTGTGTGACTTACTAGGCTCATCACTAATTGGCAATGAGACATGATATCAACTCTTAATATCATCAGAACTCTTTCTTACCATAAATGATTTCTCTAAATCATTTTATGAACCTCATAGACCATGGTTAACACCTAGCATAGCATGCCATGGCCACCCAATTAGTAATAAGATTTACCTTAAATGAACCTATAATCATATGTTACCATGCACTAGAATCTCTCTGTTACAAAATCCCAACTCAAGCTGGAGTCATGGTTTATGTCAAACTCCATTTACTATGAATATTATGTTCTCTTTTAATTCCAGTTCTTGATTAAAAGATTTTTCTCATCAGAAACTCTTTTCTGAATAAATCTATCTGTCTGGCCAGAACTTGAAACATCAAGAAAATTTAAATGAACATTGGATTTTATGTCTATTTACTTAGAGGAACAGATTCCTTCTTGATCAACACCTACCTCCATATTTAACTAGCAGGAGCAATCACATGCCCATATACCCATACATAGTACAAGTATGAAAGTAGTATCAAACTCAAACTACCTATATACAAGATAACTGTGCTATCTCAGGTCTAAAGATTATATGCATTGATATGATTTATGACAAAACATTGACAAGAGTAAACTCCATGTGCTTGTCATAAGTGTCACTGGTTCGGCCTACTTATCATTTATAAGTGCCTATCATGTTTGTTATATGGCATGAGACTCACCATTCCATCTTATTTATATCTCATATAAATAACTTGGGAACAAACATGAATACAATCTTTCTGGATAAGTCATGTCCTTATTATGAAGTATCCTCGATTGTGAACCTATTTATGATACTTTGTGCTAGAAATATTGTCACTCATATTCTTAACAACTTAAGAATAATATTTCTAACAAAATATCAATGGACCTTTTCTATTACACATAAATATATTATGTAAACGGAAAAGTGGAAATGCCTTTTATTATTAAAAATATGTACAAGATACATACTAAATGATATGCTCTAGGGCATACTACTAACAATCTCCCACTAGCACTAGAGCCATTCATTACAATATCTTAGACCTATCTTCTCAAGATGTCGGTCTAACTGAGTCTGTGACATAGGCTTAGTGAATGGATCACCGGATTTTCAGATGCTATTTTCTGCATGGCTACATCGCCGCCCAACTATTTCTTTGATAATGTGGTAGCGCCTTTCTATGTGTTTGGATTTCGGTGAGACCTTGGTTCCTTAGCTCAGTATGATCGCTCCATTGTTGTGACAGGTGTAATGGAACCGCGACTCAATGGAAGGAACTCGTAAGTTACATCACGAACTTCTTTATCCAAGCGACTTCCTTTGCAAAGATCGATGCAACAATATACTCACCTCGATGAGTGGAATCTGCAATCGTGCTCTGTTTGGAACTCTTCCAACCGATGCACCTCCATTACAAATGAACACATATCCAGAGGTAGACTTTCTATCATCGATATCGATTGGAAATCGAATCGGTATAACCATCCAATTGCAAGTCTCCACCTCCATAAATCAAGAATAAATCCTTAGTTCTTCTTAAGTACTTAAGAATATTCTTGTGACTATCCAGTGTTCCAAACTGGATTGGATTGATACCGCTAGTCAAACTAATAACATATGCGATATCAGGCCTAGTACACAACATTGCATACATTAAACTTCCAATAGCCAAGCATATGGAATCTGGCCATCTTATCTCTTTCTTGGTGTCTTTGGAGACATCTCTTTAGAAAGGTGGATACCATGTCTCACTGGTAACAATCCTCTCTTGGAATCAAGCATGTTAAACCTCTTTAACACCTTTTCCAAGTATAGACTTTGGGATAAACCAATTATTCTTTCGCTCTATCTCTATAGATGCGAATCCCAAGAATATAGGTTGCCTCCCTAAGTCTTTCATGGAGAATGTATTTGACAACCATACCTTTATAGTCATCAACATACTGTATCATTACCCATCAACAAAGATGTCATCCACATATAAGACAAGGAAAGTGATAGCACCGCCACTAACCTTCTTATATACACATGGCTCATCCTCATTTTTGATAAAACCAAAAGATTTAATGGCTTCATCAAAACGGATGTTCCAACTCCTCGAAGCTTGTTTCAACCCATAAATGGATCGCTTTAGCTTGCATACCTTGGAACCATCTTGGGATTCAAATCCCTTAGGTTGTTCCATGAAAATGTTTTCTTCAATGTATCCATTGAGAAAAGTTTTGACATCCATCCGCCAAATCTCATAATCATAGTATGCACTATTGCTAATAAAATCCTAATTGATTTAAGCATGGCAACAAAGTAGAAAGTCTCCTCATAGTCTATTCCTTGCCTTTGGCGAAACCCTTTCGCTACTAGCCTTGCCTTATAGGTCTCTACCTTTCCATCAGAACCAATTTTCTCTTGAAAACCCATTTGTTCCCTATAGGTACAATACCTTTAGGTGGGTCAACAAGATCCCAAACTTGATTCTTATACATGGAATCAATCTCGGATTTCATAGCATCAATCCATTTTGAAGAGTCTATATCTGATATAGCTTCTTCATAGGTAAGTGGATCATCTCCATGATCTACTTCTTCATGAGTAGACAACTCTTGTTCTTCTTCATGAAGAAAACCATATCTCACAGTGGGTGAGATACCACAGTTGTTCTACGAGGAACAAATTGTAGATGTTTCATCAATGGGTATAGGTTGACTAGATGGATCTATATCCATCGATCTGTTGGTTGGTCAGAATTCTCCAATTCTAACTCTATTTGCCTTCCTTTGCCTCCTTCTTGAACAAACTGTTGTTCAAGAAATGTGGCATCTCTACTTATCACAACCTTTTGTGAAGTAGGCAAATAAAAATAATATCCAAAACTATCTTTTGGATATCCAACAAATCGACCTTTTTCTGATCTGGTCTCTAATTTATCAGTGTTCAGCTTTTTGATATAAGCTGGACAACCCCAAATCTTAACATGCTTAAGACTTGGTTTTCTTCCATGCCATATCTCATAAGGTGTGGAAGAAAGCGATTTTGATGGAATCCTATTCAGAATATATAAAGTGATTCTAATGCAAATCCCCAAAGGAGATTGGCATATCAAGATAGCTCATCATACTACGTACCATATCCAATAGGGTACGATTTCTCCTTTCAGATACACCATTCAGCTGTGGCGTTCCTGGAGGAGTCAGCTGAGAAACAATGCCATGCTCTCTCAAGTATTCATCAAATTCAGTACTCAAATATTCACCTCCACGATCTGATCGAAGAGCTTTAATATTTTTTCCTGTTTGATTTTCTACTTCAGATTTAAATTCTTTGAACTTTTCAAAGGTTTCATGTTTGTATTTCATCAAATACAAATACCCAAACCTTGATTTATCATCAAGAAAGGTAATAAAATAATGAAAGCCCTCTAGCCATTTCTTTAAACGGACCACATACATCACTATGTATTAGTTCCAAAATATTTTCAGCTCTTAGCCCTTATCCAACAAAGGGTGATCTAGTCATTTTGCCTTGAAGGCAAGATTCACAAGTTGGAGTAGGCTCAGAGCCCAATGAGGATAGAATCCCCATTTTCTCCAATTTTGCAATCCTATCTTCTGCAACATGACATAACCTTAAGTGCCAAATATATTTTGAACTTGAGTTGGTTTTCACCATGGCATTGTATTCTTTTAGATCACTTGCATTCATTTTGTGTTTGTCATTATTATCCAAATAATAAAGACCATCATTCATATAACCCGAACCAACATATTTATTTCCAAAATAAATATTGCAAACATCATCTGTGACTTGAAATTCATAGCCATTTCTAGTCAAACTAGATATAGAAATGATGTTCTTAAAAGCATCAGGTACATATAAAATATTATCCAAACACAAAACATGTCCAAACATGTAAAAAGAATAAGATCCTATGGCTAAAGCTTCAACAGTAGAGACAATGCCAATAAGGAAACTAATATCTTGAGAATGCAAGTCGCCATCTTGTTTGCTAGTTCTGCATATCTTTAGAAATGTGAGAATCGGCACCGATATCTAAAACCCAAGCTGTAGATGATCTATCAGTATCATCAGAATCTAAATAACAAGATATGGACATACCTTCCGAAGGTGTATCCTTCTTGTCCTTCAGAGAAGCAAGATACTCTGGGCAGTTCCTTTTCCAGTGCCCATCCTTTTGGCAGTGGAAACACTTTCCTTTGCCTTCATCAGCTTTAGTCTTCCTTTTCTGTTTAGCTATTTTCTTGGAAGGACCAGGAATCTGAGGTTTCTTTTTCTTATTGCCTTTCTTCTTGTTGGACTTTCCAGAAGAATAAGATGCAACCAAAGCTACCTCTATTACTTAATTACCTGGCATATTCTTTAGGGCAATAACCAGCATGGTGAGTAATTCAGCTAACGTGCATTCTGTTTAGTCATATGGAAATTTGTCACAAAATTCCCAAAAGACTCAGGAAGGGTCAAGGATCAAATCCGTTTGTAGTTGGAAATCCATGTTGAAGTCAAGATGTTCCAACCGCTCAATCACCAATCATCTTGTGGACATGATCCCCAACATTACGTCCCTCGGACATCCTCATACGGAATAACTGTTTAGATATCTCATACCTAGCATTCCTGTTGTGCTCACCATACAACTCTTGTAGGTGAAGGAGGATCTCACTAGCACTCTGCATGTTCTCATGTTGCTTCTGTAACTCATTACTCATGGAAGCAAGCATGTAACACTTAGCTCTCATATCATGCTCCTTCCACTTGTCCAAAGTATCATGTTCCTCTTGTGTGGCCTCTGGAGGTAAGGGACCAGGAACATTTGAATATAGAACATATCCTATATGTTCAAGGTTCAGACAAGTTTCAAATTTCTTAGCCAATCGCATGATTAGGTCCTGTCAACTGTTGTGATCAAGTATGCTTGCAAGGATATTGGATGGTGGTGGTTGTTTTGTGCTCATTTTTATCGAGAAAATTAAGCTGAGAAAATAACCGATTAATTAGTAAATGTATCATGTAATTAACCAAAATGATTATGGTCTTTTAATCAAATTGGTCCTCCCACTAACTTAGCGAATCCTACACTTCCAAAGTAGAAAACGGAAATCCTAGTTGGATGGATTTCTAGTGGGTGATTGAATTCTTATAATTCTATTGATCATCCTCAGGTACATCCATTATTGGAATTACAATAAACTATAAGTGAGCAACTCCTTGCCCATCACATCTCATGTGAGGTTCAATCCTTTTACTAGCCCCTAATGCTCAAAATCTCAGGTACATCCAATATTGACTTATCTTGCATTAGTTAAGTTGATCCCATTGAGCCAGTAATTATGCAAATAATTTTAATGTCCTCAGGTACATCCAATATTGGCCACCAAACCATTTACATATTTACAACATCTCATGCTTAACAATTATTCTTAAGAAAATCTCTTAAATTAATTGCATCTCATGCAACTATTTAAAATTTCTTAAAATAATTGCCCCAATGGAGGGCTTATGTTATAATTACTTTAATTATAGCATTTCCAACTTAATCATTTGTTTGGAAGATTTTATAGCCATCCTAATTACTATTAAGGTCTCACTTTGCACATTATCCATTTAGCATGCATATATCATATAATTGCATACATTCCCATACATCTCATGCATTCATGGATAATTTGTAAATATGGTATGATCATGGACTTTCTAAGGGATTCAATTCTGAGCCACCAAGAATTGAATCAGGGCATTCCTAGGTGCATTTCATTCATTCATTTTACAAGAGTTGCTGAAGGAGTACATAATCAACACTTGATATTGAATTCCTCCCACTGGTCCCACCAATGCTCTTGACCTCCTTGAACTTCTTGCAATCCAATATTACATAGTAATCCTTGGCATACCAAGGCGAATTTACAAGAACTTAAATAAATGAAATTACAACCCAAAAATATTACAAACTTAATAATACATGCCCAAAATAAATTAAAATAAATTAATTAATTTACAATCCCAAAGAAACATAAAAGAAATAAATCCAATCACATTGGTCTTTTATAGTCCATGATCATCCATCATGCATATCACTATTTAACAATTAAATAAAACATACATACTTAAATTAAATTGAATATCTCATATTCAACTTAAAATTCCAGATTTGAATATGATTCAAATAAATTTAAAAATTCAGATTTGAATCACATTCAAACAACTTCAAAAATTCAGATTTGAATCACATTCAAACATTTTTTAAAAAATCAGATTTGAATCACATTCAAATATTTTTTTAAAATTCAGATCTGAATTTTATTGAATCAATTTTAAAAAATCAGATTTAAATATGATTCAAACAACTTTAAAAATTCAGATTTGAATCTCATTCAAACAACTTTTAAAATTCAGATTTGAATCACATTCAAACATTTTTTAAAATTCTTATTTGAATCATAATTTAATTGTGTGATTAAAACAACTAATTAAACACTTTAATTAGTCAAAGAATAGGCCTTAGATCTTACAACAATTGCAGAATTAAAAGCCAAACCTTGAATCACCCATGGAACCATTGTTGCCGCCACCAATGGTGGCTTCTCCATGTGTGACGCCACATCTCATGATCCAACCAGCAATGAATCTCTTGATCTCATGATCAAACACA
Source organism: Hevea brasiliensis (assembly GCF_030052815.1). Lineage (NCBI taxonomy): Eukaryota > Viridiplantae > Streptophyta > Magnoliopsida > Malpighiales > Euphorbiaceae > Hevea > Hevea brasiliensis. The sequence continues at coordinate 86,345,294 of NC_079493.1, read as the reverse complement.
CAATTAAATTATATAATCAACAATCTAAATGGCAAATATAGTGGCTCGATACCAATTGAAGGCAGGCGTGAAAAACACAAGATTATACCATTGAATTTAAATAATTTTCACCTAGGGTCACATGCACCATGCAAGATTTATTTTTATCTATTTAATTTCAATGATAAACAACATATTAAAACTCTTTTAATATGTTTTTGGATCTGTATTTGCCATTTAAGATTTTAAAATTAATCAGATTAATTTTAGAACCCTAGATTAAATCAAGAATGATTACACTAACCTCTGGATGTCCGCAGCGTGTCTGCGCCTTTGAGATTCGTCTTCAGGACACCAGATGTTGTCCCTCTAGCTTGTCCACACCAAGAACACCTATGGCAGCCCTTGAACAGCTTCTAAAGCCTTTTCTATTAATTAGAAATTCAAGTTCTGCCTTTTAAGAGATTAGAGATGTAAACAGGACACTAGAAACAATTTCTAGTGTTCTTAATTCAAGAGATTGATGGCTAATCTCTTTGAATTGATGAGAGATGAAGAGAAATAGCTGGAGAGGCTCAAAGTGGCGTGACATATGAGAGGAGAGGCTGCTGGTTGTGTTTTCTTTTCATAACCCCACTTAAATAGCTAGGTTAACACATTAAACCCTAGCCACATGTCACCTTTTGATTAGCTCTAGGTTTAAGTGACCCAATCACATTGTGCCAAGTGTCAAACCTATATTTAATCTTGATTTTAATCATCTTACATGATTAAAAATATTTGGCAAGCTTATGTTTTATGCCATGTGTCACCATCTCATGGTGCCACGTGTCACACTGCAAAATGACCAAAATGCCCCTGTGTCTTAATTTTGAGTTCTTAACCCAAAATAATTATTTTCTTCTTCTAATTAATTTATATCAAATATAAATTAATTAATTAATCTCTATTAATTAATTTCTCATCAATTAAATTCATATTTAAACACTTTAAATATAAATTTAATTTATACTACACATCCAATAATCTAGATTTGGTTTCAAGTCATGCTAGGGACTTTGCAATTTTATTGCAAACCAAATCTATTTAATTAATCAATTAAACTCTTTAATTAATTAATTAAATCATATTTAAATAGGTGATAACTTGTGTATGTGTGTGACTTACTAGGCTCATCACTAATTGGCAATGAGACATGATATCAACTCTTAATATCATCAGAACTCTTTCTTACCATAAATGATTTCTCTAAATCATTTTATGAACCTCATAGACCATGGTTAACACCTAGCATAGCATGCCATGGCCACCCAATTAGTAATAAGATTTACCTTAAATGAACCTATAATCATATGTTACCATGCACTAGAATCTCTCTGTTACAAAATCCCAACTCAAGCTGGAGTCATGGTTTATGTCAAACTCCATTTGCTATGAATATTATGTTCTCTTTTAATTCCAGTTCTTGATTAAAAGATTTTTCTCATCGAAACTCTTTTACGAATAAATCTATCTGTCTGGCCACGAACTTGAAACATCAAGAACAATTAAATGAACATAGGATTTTATCTCTATTTACTTAGAGGAACAGATTCCTTCTTGATCAACACCTACCTCCATATATAACTAGCAGGAGCCAACACATGCCCATATACCCATACATAGTACAAGTATGAAAGCAGTATCAAACTCAAACTACCTATATACAAGATAACTGTGCTATCTCAGGTCTAAAGATTATATGCACTGATATGATTTATGACAAAACATTGACAAGAGTAAACTCTATGTGCTTGTCATAAGTGTCACTGGTTCGGCCTACTTATCATTTATAAGTGCCTATCATGTTTGTTATATGGCATGAGACTCACCATTCCATCTTATTTATATCTCATATAAATAACTTGGGAACAAACATGAATACAATCTTTCTGGATAAGTCATGTCCTTATTATGAAGTATCCTCGATTGTGAACCTATTTATGATACTTTGTGCTAGAAATATTGTCACTCATATTCTTAACAACTTAAGAATAATATTTCTAACAAAATATCAATGGACCTTTTCTATTACACATAAATATATTATGTAAACGGAAAAGTGGAAATGCCTTTTATTATTAAAAATATGTACAAGATACATACTAAATGATATGCTCTAGGGCATACTACTAACAAATCCGAGATTGATTCCATGTATAAGAATCAAGTTTGGGATCTTGTTGACCCACCTGAAGGTATTGTACCTATAGGGAACAAATGGGTTTTCAAGAAGAAAATTGGTTCTGATGGAAAGGTAGAGACCTATAAGGCAAGGCTAGTAGCGAAAGGGTTTCGCCAAAGGCAAGGAATAGACTATGAGGAGACTTTCTACTTTGTTGCCATGCTTAAATCAATTAGGATTTTATTAGCAATAGCTGCATACTATGATTATGAGATTTGGCAGATGGATGTCAAAACAGCTTTTCTCAATGGATACATTGAAGAAAACATTTTCATGGAACAACCTAGGGGATTTGAATCCCAAGATGGTTCCAAGGTATGCAAGCTAAAGCGATCCATTTATGGGTTGAAACAAGCTTCGAGGAGTTGGAACATCCGTTTTGATGAAGCCATTAAATCCTTTGGTTTTATCAAAAATGAGGATGAGCCATGTGTATATAAGAAGGTTAGTGACAGTGCTATCACTTTCCTTGTCTTATATGTGGATGACATACTGTTGATAGGTAATGACACAGGTATGTTGACGACTATAAAGGTATGGTTGTCAAATACATTCTCCATGAAAGACTTAGGGGAGGCAACATATATTCTTGGGATTCGCATCTATAGTGATAGAGCGAAAAGAATAATAGGTTTATCCCAAAGTCTATACTTGGAAAAAGTGTTAAAGAGGTTTAACATGCTTGATTCCAAGAGAGGATTGTTACCAGTGAGACATGGTATCCACCTTTCTAAAGAGATGTCTCCAAAGACACCTGAAGAAAGAGATAAGATGGCCAGGATTCCATATGCTTCGGCTATTGGAAGTTTAATGTATGCAATGTTGTGTACTAGGCCGGATATCGCATATGCTGTTAGTTTGACTAGCAGGTATCAATCCAATCCGGTTTGGAACATCGATAGTATCAGAATATCCTTAAGTACTTGAGAAGAACTAAGGATTTATTCTTGATTTATGGAGGTGGAGACTTGCAATTGGATGGTTATCGATTCGATTTCCAATCGGATATCGATGATAGAAAGTCTACCTCTGGATATGTGTTCATTTGTAATGGAGGTGCGATCGGTTGGAAGAGTTCCAAGCGAGCACGCATCGCAGATTCCACTCATCGAGGCCGAGTATATTGTCGCATCGGATGCTACAAAAGAAGTTTTTTGGATAAAGAAGTTATTGACAGAACTTAAAGTAGTTCCTTCCATTGAGTCGCGGTTCCATTACACTTGTGACAACAATGGAGCGATCATCTGAGCTAAGGAACCAAGGTCTCACCAGAAATCCAAACACATAGAAAGGCGCTACCACATTATCAGAGATATAGTTGGGCAAGGCGATTTAGCCATGCAGAAAATAGCATCAGCTGAAAATCCAGCTGATCCATTCACTAAGCCTATGTCACAGACTCAGTTAGACCGACATCTTGAGAAGATAGGTCTAAGATATTGTAATGAATGGCTCTAGTGCTAGTGGGAGATTGTTAGTAGTATGCCCTAGAGCATATCATTTAGTATGTATCTTGTACATATTTTTAATAATAAAAGGCATTTCCACTTTTCCGTTTACATAATATATTTATGTGTAATAGAAAAGGTCCATTGATATTTTGTTAGAAATATTATTCTTAAGTTGTTAAGAATATGAGTGACAATATTTCTAGTACAAAGTATCATAAATAGGTTCACAATCGAGGATACTTCATAATAAGGACATGACTTATCCAGAAAGATTGTATTCATATTTGTTCCCAAGTTATTTATATGAGATATAAATAAGATGGAATGGTGAGTCTCATGCCATATAACAAATATGATAGGCACTTATAAATGAAAAGTAGGCCGAACCAGTGACACTTATGACAAGCACATGGAGTTTACTCTTGTCAATGTTTTGTCATAAATCATATCAGTGCATATAATCTTTAGACCTGAGATAGCACAATTATCTTGTATATAGGTAGTTTGAGTTTGATCGCTTTCATACTTTTACTATGTATGTGTATATGGTCATGTGTTGGCTCATGCTATTTATATATGGAGTTAGTTTTTGATAAAGATTGTATATGTTCCTCTAAGTAAATAGAGATAAAATCCTATGTTCATTTAATTGTTCTTGATGTTTCAAGTTCCTGGCCAGGACAGATAGATTTATTCAGAAAAGAGTTTCTGATGAGAAAAATCTTTTAATCAAGAACTGGAATTAAAAGAGAACATAATATTCATAGCAAATGGAGTTTGACATAAACCATGACTCGGCTTGAGTTGGGATTTTGTAACAGAGAGATTCTAGTGCATGGTAACATATGATTATAGGTTCATTTAAGGTAAACCTTATTACTAATTGGGTGGCCATGGCATGCTATGCTAGGTGTTAACCATGGTCTATGAGGTTCATAAAATGATTTAGAGAAATCATTTATGGTAAGAAAGAGTTCTGATGATATTAAGAGTTGATATCATGTCTCATTGCCAATTAGTGATGAGCCTAGTAAGTTACACACATACACAAGTTATCACCTATTTAAATATGATTTAATTAATTAATTAAAGAGTTTAATTGATTAATTAAATAGATTTGGATTGCAATTAAATTGCAAAGTCCCTAGCATGACTTGAAACCAAATATAGATTATTGGATGTGTAGTATAAATTAAATTTATATTTAAAGTGTTTAAATATGAATTTAATTGATGAGAAATTAATTAATAGAGATTAATTAATTTATTTATATTTAATATAAATTAATTAGAAGAAGAAAATAATTATTTTGGGTTAAGAACTCAAAATTAAGACACAGGGGCATTTTGGTCATTTCACAGTGTGACACGTGGCACCATGAGATGGTGACACATGGCATAACACATAAGCTTGCCAAATGTTTTTTAATCATGTAAGATGATTAAAATCAAGATTAAATATAGGTTTGACACTTGGCACAATGTGATTGGGTCACTTAAACCTAGAGCTAATCAAAAGGTGACATGTGGCTAGGGTTTAATGTGTTAACCTAGCTATTTAAGTGTGGTTATGATAAGAAAACATAACCAGCAGCCTCTCCTCTCAATTGTCACGCCACTTTGAGCCTCTCCAGCTATTTCTCTTCATCTCTCATCAATTCAAAGAGATTAGCCATCAATCTCTTGAATTAAGAACACTAGAAATTGTTTCTAGTGTCCTGTTTACATCTCTAATCTCTTAAAAGGCAGAACTTGAATTTCTAATTAAGAAAGGCTTTAGAAGCTGTTCAAGGGCTGCCATAGGTGTTCTTGGTGTGGACAAGCTAGAGGGACAACATCTGGTGTCCTGAAGACGAATCTCAAAGGCGCAGACACGCTGCAGCACATCAAGAGGTTAGTGTAATCGTTCTTGATTTAATCTAGGGTTCTAAAATTAATCTGATTAATTTTAAAATCTTAAATGGCAAATACAGATCCAAAAACATATTAAAGGAGTTTTAATATGTTGTTTATCATTGAAATCAAATAGTTAAAAATAAATCTTGCATGGTGCATGTGACCCTAGGTGAAATTTTTTGAATTCAATGGTATAATCTTGTGTTTTTCACGCTTCCGTTCCTTCAGTTTCACCTCCAATTGGTCTCATACCAATTGGAGCCACACACTTAAAGTTCTAAACCAAAACATACACTGCCCTATTGCACATTGTTCATCCCTACAAATTACAAATCCAACACTTACCAAGTTCGTTCTTCCATCCCAATTCTAGTTTTTACCATAACATTAACACATTTAACAACACATTTTTTGTCATTTTGGCAGCTTGTAACCAATCTCAACATGCACACTATAATTCAGAATTTTCCAAGTCCAATTACAACAATTAACCACAAGACATACCTCATTTACATGTCCAAATTCAAACTACTATACACATATCCAAATTCAAACAAGTATTCATATACACATGCTGCCATCAATGACAACATAATTCAACAATATTTCATGAACTCAAACACTTCAATCTTCTTCATGAGGCTGCCACAAGTTTACACATACTCATCAATTTCCATTTTCACTTTTCAAGCTTCCAAATCAAACCTTACACATGGAATTCAACTACAATACAATCAAACATTTAAATCATTATTCAAACCACTATTTACATGCAAGAATAAGCTGTTCTTATTGAGGTTCCATGGCTGCCAAAATGCACATTTTCACTATTTCATCAAACTTCAAAAATCCTTCCACAAATCAACTTCCCACAGCATCCATTCAAAGTTTAATGAAATAAGAATTAAAAATACATACTTACTACTTTTGAAATTCTTCAAAACCTCACCAAACTTAACTTTCTTGCTCCCTATCTACTGCCCAAATTGTGTAGAACAACTTCAGTGAAGGAAAATGCAAGGATCATGGCTTGAAGATGGAAGAATGGAGCTTGCATACAATTCAGCCATGGAGGTTCCTTTCATCAAGGTTTCGGCTGGTTTTGCAAAGTGAGGAAGATGAAGTTATCTTTTGTCCAAGGGTTGATTAAATGTCCACTTAAGTGGAGTTAGTGGAGCACTAATAGGATTAAAAGTATTTTTTTATGTTAAACTTTCCAATTTTCTACATTTTCCTCTTATCTTTTGCTATTTGGAGTATGTACCACTATTTTAATTTTTCATAACATTTTTCAAGTATAATATCATTTATTTTTAATGGACATTTAGGTCAAAAGACAACTCGGGGTGTTAAATGACCACAATGCCCCTGTTCGGGTTGCATTCCCGATTTTGTTGGTAACACCGAGTTTTATCGTTTTCTCAATTTCTCGTTTTTCTTTGTACTAATTGATTAATTTTTCTTTGATATTTCTAATGATATTTATACTTCAATAGATGTCTATTTATGTCCTAAAAATATTTTCAAAGGTTCCTCACGGTCTAGGGCTAGTCAACTGTCTACGACGTAACTTCCCGGTGCGGTCACCCATCGCTAGGGATCTCGGCTCGTTTAACTTGGTTACATTTTATTGCTATTATTTTTCCTTTGTTCTTCTTGTATTTTATTTTCTTGTATTTCATTATTTTATGTCTCCTCATCAATATTTAAGTGTAGTTCTAGGCGTCCTAGCTATCAAGACAACACTGGTCATCGGAACAGTAGAACGCACTACCGAACATAGGGGTGTTACAATTCTCCCCCCCCTTAAAATAAATTTCATCTTGTAATTTTACCTGGCATCAGTTTCTGAACAGCTGTGGGTGCTGTCTCCTCATGTCCTCTTCAGGTTCCCAAGTAGCTTCTTAGCCTGAATGATAGTTCCACAACACTTTAACTAGGTGTATCTGTTTATTCCTCAGCTGCTTCACCTCATATGCCAGAATTTCTATGGGTTCTTCATCATATGAGAGGTCTGGATTCAAGGAACGAAAGCGTGAAAAACACAAGTTTATACCATTGAATTCAAAAATTTTCACCTAGGGTCACATGCATCATGCAAGATTTATTTTTATCTATTTGATTTCAATGATAAACAATATATTGAAACTCTTTTAATATGTTTTTGGATCTGTATTTGCCATTTAAGATTTTAAAATTAATCAGATTAATTTTAGAACCCTAGATTAAATCAAGAACGATTACACTAACCTCTTGATGCACTACAGCGTGTCTGCGCCTTTGAGATTCGTCTTCAGGACACCAGATGTTGTCCCTCTAGCTTGTCCACACCAAGAACACCTATGGCAGCCCTTGAACAACTTCTAAAGCCTTTTTTATTAATTAGAAATTCAAGTTCTGCCTTTTAAGAGATTAGAGATGTAAACAGGACATTAGAAACATTTTCTGGACAGTGGAAACATTTTCTTACTGGCAATGGAAACACTTTCCTGTTTTCAATAGAAACACTTTCCTGTTGGCAGTGGAAACACTTTCCTTTGCCTTTGTCAGCTTTGGTCTTCCTTTTCTGTTTAGCTATTTTCTTGGAAGGACCAGGAATCTGAGGTTTCTTTTTCTTATTGCCCTTCTTTTTGTTGGACTTTCCAGGAGAAGAAGATGCAACCAAAGCTACCTCTTTTCCTTTATTGCCCGGCATATTCTTTTGGGCAATAGCCAGCATGTTGAGTAAACCAGCTAAGGTGCATTCCTGTTTAGTCATATGGAAATTTATCACAAAATTCCTAAAAGACTCAAGAAGGGACTGAAGGATCAAATCCGTTTGTAGTTTGAAATCCATGTTGAAGTCAGGATGTTCCAACTGCTCAATCAGCCGAATCATCTTGTGGACATGATCCCCAACATTCTGTCCCTCAGACATCCTCATACGGAATAGCTGTCTAGATATCTCATACCTAGCATTCCTGCTGTGCTCACCATACAACTCTTGTAGGTGAAGGAGGATCTCACTCACACTCTGCATGTTCTCATGTTGCTTCTGTAACTCATTACTCATGGAAGCAAGCATGTAACACTTAGCTCTCATATGATGCTCCTTCCACTTGTCCAAAGTTTCATGTTCCTCTTGTGTGGCCTCGGAGGTAAGGGACCATAAACATTTGAATCTAGAACATATCCTATATGTTCAAGGTTCAGGACAAGTTTCAAATTTCTTAGCCAATCAGACAGATTAGGTCCTGTCAACCTATTGTGATCAAGTATGCTTGCAAGGATATTGGATGGTGGTGGTTGTTTTGTGCTCATTTTTATAAGAAAATTAACTACAGAAAATAACCAGATTAATTAGTAAATGTATCATGTAATTAACCAAAATGATTATGGTCTTTTAATCAAATTGGTCCTCCCACTAACTTAGCGAATCCTACACTTCCAAAGTAGAAAATGGAAATCCTAGTTGGATGGATTTCTAGTGGGTGATTGAATTCTTATAATTCTATTGATCATCCTCAGGTACATCCATTATTGGAATTACAATAAACTATAAGTGAACAACTCCTTGCCCATCACATCTCATGTGAGGTTCAATCCTTTACCTAGCCCCTAATGCTCAAAATCTTAGGTACATCCATTATTGACTTATCTTGTATTAGTTAAGTTGATCCCATTGAGCCAGTAATTATGCAAATAATTTTAATGTCCTCAGGTACATCCAATATTGGCCACCAAACCATTTACATATTTACAACATCTCATGCTTAACAATTATTCTTAAGAAAATCTCTTAAATTAATTGCATCTCATGCAACTATTTAAAATTTCTTAAAATAATTGCCCCAATGGAAGGCCTATGTTATAATTACTTTAATTATAGCATTTCCAACTTAATCATTTGTTTGGAAGATTTTATGGTCATTCTAATTACTATTAAGGTCTCACTTTGCACATTATCCATTTAGCATGCATATATCATATAATTGCATACATTCCTATACATCTCATGCATTCATGGATAAGCAGTAAATATGGTATGATCATGGACTTTCTAAGGGATTCAATTCTGAGCCACCAAGAATTGAATCAGGGCATTCCTAGGTGCATTTCATTCATTCATTTTACAAGAGTTGCTGAAGGAGTACATAATCAACACTTGATCTTGAATTCCTCCCACTGGTCCCACCAATGCTCTTGACCTCCTTGAACTTCTTGCAATCCAATATTACATAGTAATCCTTGGCATACCAAGGCAAATTTACAAGAAAATTACAACCCAAAAATTATTACAAACTTAATAATACATGCCCAAAATAAATTAAAATAAATAAATTAATTTACAATCCCAAAGAAACATAAAAGAAATAAATCCAATCACATTGGTCTTTTATAGTCCATGATCATCCATCATGCATATCACTATTTAACAATTAAATAAAACATACATACTTAAATTAAATTGAATATCTCATATTCAACTTAAAAATCCAGATTTGAATATGATTCTAATAAATTTAAAAATTCAAATTTGAATCTCATTCAAACAAATTTAAAAATTCAGATTTGAATCACATTCAAACAACTTTAAAAATTCAGATTTGAATTACATTCAAACATTTTTTAAAAAATCAGATTTGAATCATATTCAAACATTTTTTTAAAAATCAGATCTGAATTTTATTCAAACAATTTTAAAAAATCAGATTTAAATATGATTCAAACAACTTTAAAAATTCATATTTGAATCACATTCAAATAACTTTTAAAATTAAGATTTGAATCACATTCAAACAATTTTTAAAATTCTGAATTGAATCATAATTTAATTGTGTGATTAAAATTCTAATTAAACAATTTAATTAGACACAGGATGAGCTTTTAGATCATACAACAATTGTAAATTAAAAAGCAAACCTTGCGCCACATTGAAGAACCATTGTTGCCGCCACCAATGGCGGCTTCACCTTGTGTGCTGCCACACATCCATTGCAACCAGCAATGGATCAATCATCTCATGATCAAATCACACAATTAAATCATATAATCAACAATCTAAATGGCAAATATAGTGGCTCTGATACCAATTGAAGGAACGGAAGCGTGAAAAACACAAGTTTATACCATTGAATTCAAAAATTTTCACCTAGGGTCACATGCATCATGCAAGATTTATTTTTATCTATTTGATTTCAATGATAAACAATATATTAAAACTCTTTCAATATGTTTTTGGATCTGTATTTGCCATTTAAGATTTTAAAATTAATCAGATTAATTTTAGAACCCTAGATTAAATTAAGAATGATTATACTAACCTCTTGATGCACTGCAGCGTGTCTGCGCCTTTGAGATTCGTCTTCAGGACACCAGATGTTGTCCCTCTAGCTTGTCGACACCAAGAACACCTATGGCAGCCTTTGAACAGCTTCTAAAGCCTTTTCTATTAATTAGAAATTCAAGTTCTGCCTTTTAAGAGATTAGAAATGTAAACAGGACACTAGAAACAATTTCTAGTGTTCTTAATTCAAGAGATTGATGGCTAATCTCTTTGAATTGATGAGAGATGAAGAAGAATAGATAAAAAGCCTCAAAGTGGCGTGACAAAGAAGAGGAGTAGCTGCTGGTTATTTTTTCTTTTCATAACCACACTTAAATAGCTAGGTTAACACATTAAACCCTTGCCACATGTCACCCTTTGATTAGCTCTAGGTTTAAGTGACCCAATCACATTGTGCCAAGTGTCAAACCTATATTTAATCTTGATTTTAATCAACTTACATGATTAAAAAATATTTGGCAAGCTTATGTGTAATCCCATGTGTCACTATCTCATGGTGACACGTGTCACACTATGAAATGACCAAATGCCCCTGTGTCTTAATTTTGAATTCTTAACCCAAAATAATTATTTTTCTTCTTCTAATTAATTTATATCAAATATAAATAAATTAATTAATCTCTATTAATTAATTTCTCATTAATTAAATTCATATTTAAACACTTTAAATATAAATTTAATTTATACTACACATCCAATAATCTAGATTTGGTTTCAAGTCATGCTAGGGACTTTGCAATTTAATTGCAAACCAAACCTATTTAATTAATCAATTAAACTCTTTAATTAATTAATTAAATCATATTTAAATAGGTGATAACTTGTGTATGTGTGTGACTTACTAGGCTCACTAATTGGCAATGAGACATGATATCAACTCTTAATATCATCAGAACTCTTTCTTACCATAAATGATTTCTCTAAATCATTTTATGAACCTCATAGACCATGGTTAACACCTAGCATAGCATGCCATGGCCACCCAATTAGTAATAAGGTTTATCTTAAATGAACCTATAATCATATGTTACCATGCACTAGAATCTCTCTGTTACAAAATCCCAACTCAAGCTGGAGTCATGGTTTATGTCAAACTCCATTTGCTATGAATATTATGTTCTCTTTTAATTCCAATTCTTGATTAAAAAGATTTTCTCATCAGAAACTCTTTTCTGAATAAATCTATCTGTCCTGGCCAGGAACTTGAAACATCAAGAACAATTAAATGAACATAGGATTTTATCTCTATTTACTTAGAGGAACAGATTCCATCTTGATGAACACCTACCTCCATATATAGCTAGTAGGAGCCAACACATGCCCATATACCCATACATAGTACAAGTATGAAAGCAGTATCAAACTCAAACTACCTATAGACAAGATAACAGTGCTATCTCAGGTCTAAAGATTATATGCACTTATATGATTTATGACAAAACATTGACAAGAGTAAACTCTATGTGGTTGTCATAAGTGTCACTGGTTCGGCCTATTTATCATTTATAAGTGCCTATCATGTTTGTTATATGGCATGAGACTTACCATTCCATCTTATTTATATCTCATATAAATAACTTGGGAACAAATATGGATACAGTCTATCTGGATAAGTCATGTCCTTATTATGAAGTATCCTTGATTGTGAACCTACTTATGATACTTTGTGCTAGAAATATTGTCACTCATATCCTTAACAACTTAAGAATAATATTTCTAACAAAATATCAATGGACCTTTTCTATTACACATAAATATATTATGTAAACGGAAAAGTAGAAATGCCTTTTATTAATAAAAATATGTACAAGATACATACTAAATGATATGCTCTAGGGCATACTACTAACATGAATTTACCTCAATCTCTTCAACTGATAGTACATGAGATGGGTCACATCTGTGCCTCCTTAACATGGACACATGGAAGACATTGTGTATCCTTTCTAGCTCTGGAGGTAATGCTAGCCGATATGCCAAAGGACCCACTCTTTCCAGAACCTCATATGGTCCGATAAAGCGAGGACTCAGTTTCCCCTTTCTGCCAAATATCATAATCCTCTTCCAAGGAGAAACTTTGAGGAATACCTTATCACCCACTACATATTCAATATCTCTTCTATTCAGATCAACATAGGACTTCTGACGGTCTGATGCAGCCTTGAGTCGATCTCTGATCAATCTGATCTTTTTCTCTTTCTGCTGAAAAATTTCTGGCCCAATCATCTTCCTTTCACCTACTTCATCCCAACATAGGGGAGTTCTGCACTTCCTGCATACAAAGCTTCATATGGAGGCATCCCAATGCTTGATTGGTAGCTATTGTTATAAGCAAACTCAATCAAAGGCAAGTGTGTATCCCAACTACCTTCAAACTCAATCACACAAGCCCGTAGCATATCCTCCAATATATGAATTACCGTTTCAGACTGGCCATCTATCTGTGGGTGGAATGCTGAGCTGAAGTTCAATCTAGTTCCTGGGGCTCTTTGAAGACTACCCCAGAATCTAGAAGTGAGCCTAGGATCTCTATAAGATACAATCGATAATGGCACTCCATGCAATCTTACAATCTCATTTATGTACAATCTGGCCAATCTCTCTAAACTGTAGTCCATCCGGACTGGCAAAAAGTGAGCAGACTTGGTTAGTCTATCAATTATAACCCATACTGCATCATGACTATTATGTGTCCTCGGAAGTCCCATCACAAAATCCATAGTTATTCGTTCCCATTTCCACTCTGGTACTAGCAATGGATGTAACAAACCAGTTGGAACTTGATGTTCTGCCTTCACTTGCTAACAAGTTAGACATTTGAAAACAAATTCAGCTATATCCCTCTTCATACCCATCCACCAGTAATGCTCTTTCAGCCCTCTGTACATTTTAGTTCTACCAGGGTGCATAGCAAAAGGAGACTCATGTGCTTCCTTCATAATGATCTGTCTCAATTCCACATCATTAGGAATGCACATTCTGCCCTGATGCAGTAATAAACCATCATCTCTCACAGAAAATTCAGGTTTATTGTCCTGCTGGACTTCTTTCAGTAGCTTCTGATATTTTTCATCACTCTGAGCAGCCATTCTGATCTGATCAATCAACACTGGCTGTACATGCCATGCAACTACTGTCTGTCCCTCATCATCAATCTCCAAACTGGCATGCTGTGCTTTCAACTCATGTACCATGGACAAAGGAAAAAACTCTGAGACTTGCCATAGTCTTGTGACTTAAAGCATCAACCAACACATTTGCTTTCCCTGGCTGATAGTCTATTAAGCAATCATAGTCTTTAATCAGTTCTAACCATCTCCTCTGTCTCAAATTCAATTCCTTCTAGGTGCCCAAGTACTTTAAGCTCTTGTGATCTGTGTAAATGTAACATTTCTCCCCATACAAATAGTGTCTCTAGATCTTTAGAGAAAAAATAATAGCTCCTAGCTCCAAATCATGTGTTGGGTAGTTCCTCTCATGCGGTTTCAGCTGGTGTGATGCAAAAGCAATGACATTCCGATCTTGCATCAGTACATAGCCTAACCCATTGTGAGAAGCATCACTATAAACTGTGTATTCTTTACTCGGGGTAGGTAAAGTAAGGACTGGAGCTTCAGTCAAACACCTCTTTAACTCATCAAAACTCTGCTGGCATTTATCTGTCCACTGAAATTTTACATCTTTCCGAAGCAGCTTGGTCAGTGGAAAAGCTAACATAGAAAACCCTTTCACAAACTAGCTGTAATATCCAACTAAACCCATAAAACTATGAATTTCTGTGATATTCCTGGGTGGCTTCCAATTAAGGATAGCTTCTACCTTGCTGGAATCTACCTTGATCCCTTAAGCTGACACAACATGTCCCAAGAAGGAGATTTCTTTTAGCCAAAATTCACATTTCGATAATTTGGCGTATAGTTATTTCTCCCTTAAAGTCTGCAGTATAATCTGCAAATTTCTGTCATGCTCCTCTACATTCCTCGAATATATCAAAATATCATCAATAAACACCACCACAAATTGGTCGAGTTATGGTCTGAAGATAGTGTTCATCAGATCCATAAAAGCAGCTGGAGCATTAGTTAACCCGAATGGCATTACTAGAAACTCATAGTGGCCATATCGAGTTCGGAATGCAGTTTTTGGAATACTCTGCTCTTGCACCTTCAACTGATAATAACCAGATCGCAAATCAATTTTGGAGAATACAGCTGCACCCTTCAACTGATCAAACAGATCATCAATGCGAGGCAATGGATATCTGTTCTTTATTGTCACCTTATTCAACTGCCGGTAGTCAATACATAAGTGGAGGGTGCCATCTTTCTTCTTAACAAACAATACTGGTGCTCCTTAAGGTGACACACTAGGGCAGATAAACCCTTTTCAAGTAGTTCTTACAACTGTACCTTCAACTCCTTCAACTCTGCTGGTGCCATTCTGTATGGTGTTATGGAGATTGGATCCACACCAGGCATAACATTAATTTCAAACTGCACCTCTCTTTCTAGAGGTAATCCTGGCAGTTCATCAGGAAACAAATCTGGAAAGTCATATACTGTAGGGATGTCCCTCAATGCTGGACTCCCCACTTTGCTGTCTACCACATGTGCCAAGTATGCTTCACATTCCTTTCTGATCATTTTTGTGGCTAGTGTAGCCAAAATGACGTTTGATGGCAATAGCTGCCTCTCCCCATGTATTACCACTTCGCTGTACTGAGGGAGACCAAAAGTGACTGTATTCAGTCTATAGTCAATCATGGTGTGATGCCTGGCTAACCAATCCATGCCCAAGATGATATCATAATCTCTAAAGGGCATTTCAATGTGATCAGATAGAAAAGTGTGTCCTTGGATCACCAAAGGACAATCCCTATACATTCTATTAACCCTGACCTCTTGTCCTAGCAGACTTGTTACTAGTACCTCAAAGTCCATTTTTGTACATGGAATAGCAATGCAATCAATGATGCTAGCACTCACATAAGAATGGGTAGAACCCGGATCAAATAACACAAACACATCTTGATTAAAAGTTGAGAAGGTATTAGCCATAATATCAGATGTCTCAGCCTCTTCTCTCTGTCTCATTACATAGACTTTGACTGGAGCACTGCCTTGCTCTGATTGATTCACTGTGCCTTAGCTGCCTGCTGGACTACCTCTACCCTTGCCTCTACCTCTACTAGGTGGTTGTGAACCTCTGGTGACAAGGCTCTGAATTGACCCTTCAGCAGTAGTAGGAGGTGGTCCAACTCTGTGAGTACTGGTGCAGTCTTTGGCAAAGTGCCCTGTGCCTACACAGTTATAATAGGCTCCTATGGCCTTGTAGAACACCCCACCATGATTTCTTCCACAAGTTTCACATTGGCGAGGAGGGTAGGAACTTCTGGTACTCTGCTGACCAGATAGAGGAGGTTTCTGTCCCGAATATCTTCCCCTACCAGACTTCTTTCCACCTCTGTTGTGTCCCCCAAAGTTCTTCCTCTTTTTAGTAGGACTACTGGAACTCTGTTCTACTGACTTTCCCTCTTTTTCTATCTTATCTGATTTCTTTTTCTCAGGGGCTACTTCTAACTCAATTCTTTCTAATTCCAGTGCTTGAGAAATAAGTTCAGAGAAGTTAGTATGTTTGAATCCGACCACTTGTAATCTGATATTGGGCTTCAAGCCAGTTTCAAACCTCTTACATCTCTCCCTGCTGGTAACAAGTAGACTTATTGCATAATGGCTCAGGCGAGAAAATTCCCTTTCATATTCAGCCACCGATCTACTCCCCTGTTTCAGACTTAGGAACTCTTGCAGCTTCTGGTCCACATAAGCATTAGGGACATATTTTTGTCTGAACTCCCATACAAAGTCATTCCATGTTAGTATTGAAGGTTCTACCAGACTATGGGGAATGGTTTTCCACCAGTCATATGCATCTCCCTGTAGCAGAAACACTAAATATTCAAATCTGAGCTCCTCTGTACAATGTAGCTTCTTGAACACCCTATCCATTCTCTCTAAACATTGTTCTGCCTCTAGAGGATCTATTGTCCCCTTGAACTCAGTAGGCCCATATTTCATCAGCTTGTCATACTGCCTAGCTGAAGATTGTGGTTGTACCACTGGTGTCTGTAGTGGGACTTGAGTAGGCACGTTACCAGCCATCTGTTGGAACATTGCAGCCATCTGCTAAGCGAATTGAGTAGGAAACTGCGGTACTGAGGGGGCTGACGCGGCTGATCCACGGACATTGTGTAGGGCTGGGGCATCCCCTTGCACCTCAGCCTCTATAGATTGATTGTCTGAACGATCCCCTTCTTCCATAGTCAATTTGAGAATCTTAGACCTCCTGAATAATTAACACAAGGAGATTTCCTCCCGTTAGTGCATATTTATAATGTAATGTACTATATGTATCAAACAATGACATTGAGCAGTTGTATTATGAAGAAAGAATATTCAAATTACAGGTGAAAACAGAATTTAAAAACTAGCTCTGATACCACTTAAACATGTCACACCCTATCCCTCCGTAAGGCATAATATGATCCCGTAGTATACCTAATGAATTACCAACTTCGTCTATTGATAACCCATTAAATACACTACAAGGGACTTTAAACCTTTTCTTACTTCTTTTTACAGTGGTGAGCACTAATTACAGGTGTTAAAATTTTTTTTTTTTAAAATTTAGTAGTGTGCCATCTGTATTTTGAATAAAACAGTTCTTCAAAAGCCTGTAAAAAAAGCACTTCAATTATTTTGTTCAATCCCTAAACTCCAATATTTAATCAACACAATATGTTTCTCAACATTTGTCAACTCAAATCCATAATAATTTTCCAGTGTTTTCAAAAGCTGAGATAAGAAATATATCACAAATTTTACAAGCCAAAATAATTTACAATTTATTTTACAACTTCAATGTACAATTTTAATTTACAACTGCTCAAAACCAAGAACACTATATATACATACAATGAACATACATTACAATACAAAATGCAAAATATGGTATACTCAATATACCCGATGAACTCTTAATGAAGCACTAACTGCCTAGTCTGCTGCCCTGTCAGTCTGTCTACCTACGACAGCAATGAAAAGCTATCGCTGAGCCAATGTCTCAGTGGTGCACAACATTAACACAATGCAACTTTAAATCAAAAATCATAAGTCGTAAAAATAGTGGATACTTAAAACCATAGTTAAATTCAAAGACAGTGAATGTCATAAAGAATTTAAACTCCATTTGACAATATCATAATAAATATCAATAAATCACACACAGCTTAATCATGTTCCAAAGTCCAATTCATCCCAAGAGCCGATGGCTAATGAGGAATAACATTGCTAGCTAGCAATAATATGAGTACTCATTCTATTCGTCCTCAACAGGCACACACCTCAACACTTCAGCCAGAGAGGGAATTCAAAGTCAATTCATCCACTAGACAAGCTAGCGAGGAATTCAATCAATATACATGATAGCTGTGGTTTCAAACCATTTAAAATGCTTTTCAATTAATAAGTATCCATCAAATATCATTCAAATAATTTTTCACAATTTAAAACAATAACATACAAATTATCACAACTTATTTCAATTGAAAAATTCAAAAGAAATAACTATTGTGCACAAACCTCTAAAGTGTAGCCTCTTGGCCCTGACTCAGTGTTTTCTTCCCCTTCCCTGAGTCTTTGCTAACTGAAAAACACAATTTAAAGTGTTTTAGTACTCATTTATACTGTCTCTAACAATAAGGTTCAATAATTAATTTATTGAATTCTATTATTTTCCTTAATCAACCTAAAATGTTGACTCTCGATGCACTCTATGTGAATTAGGTTTTAATGTTACCAATATGTCACATTTTATAGCCTTTTAGTATTGGTACATGTTACCCAATTCTTTTTCAAGTATATTGCATTTTATTACAATTTATCAGATTTCGGTATACTAATTTAACCTAGCCGGATGACCTAGTTCTCTCAGTTTTCGAGTTTTAGTCAAAATTACAAATTTATAGGTCTATGTCCTATTGCACGCGGGGCAAAATTTCAGGTCATTCTGAGTTGTGTAGACCAAGTTATGGTCAATTTACCAACGCTGGACAGAATGTACCAAAATGGTAACTTTAGGTCATTTTTAGGTCACTTTTGGTTCGGCCAGTTTTTGGACCTGAACTTGTGCAAGCTATTTGGCTTGGTTCTAGCCATTTTTGGGCTTTTTGTCTTCATAAGAATTGTAGATATATGTCTCAACTATTCATGGTAAAAATTTTAGGTCAATTGGACCTGTTTTGGTCAATTTTTAGGCTTTCAAAGCTCTAATCTGGATTTGGTCATTTTTCAAGTCACCTTCTAGGCAGAATTTTGGTAAGCTTCCTTCATGAAAGTTGGCACATTTTGTGCCTAATTTCACCTCCAATCGGTCTCATACCAATTGGAGCTACACACTTAAGGTTCTAAACCAAAACATACACTGTCCTATTACACAGTGTTCATCCTTACCAATTACACATCCAACACTTACCAAGTTCACTCTTCCATGCCAATTCTAGTTTGTACCATAACATTAACACATTTAGCAACACATTTTTGGTCATTTTGGCAGCTTATAACCACTCTCAACATACACACTATAATACAGAATTTTCCAAGTCCAATTACAACAATTAACCACAAGACATACCTAATTTACATGTCCAAATTCAAACTACTATACACATATCCAAATTCAAACAATTATTCATATACACATGCTGCCACCAATGACAACATAATTCAATAATATTTCATGAACTCAAACACTTCAATCTTCTTCATGAGGCCACCACAAGTTTACACATACCCATCAATTTCCATTTTCACTTTTCAAGCTTCCAAATCAAACTTTACACATGGAATTCAACTGCAATACAATCAAACATTTAAATCATCATTCAAACCACTATTTACATGCAAGAATAAGCTGTTTTTATTGAGGTTCCATGGTTGCCAAAATGTACATTTCCACTAGTTCATCAAACTTCAAAAATCCTTCCACAAATCAACTACCCACAACACCCATTCAAAGTTTAATGAAAGAAGAATTAAAAATACATGCTTACCACTTTTGAAATTCTTCAAAACCTCACCAAAACTTAACTTTCTTGCTGCATATCTATTGCCCAAGTTGTGTAGAACAACTTTAGTGAAGGAAAATGCAAGGATCATGGCTTGAAGATGGAAGAATGGAGCTTGCATGCAATTCGGCCATGGAGGTTCCTTTCACCAAGGTTTCGGTTGGTTTTGCAAAGTGAGGAAGATGAAGTTATCTTCTGTCCAAGGGTTGATTAAATGTCCACTTAAGTGGAGTTAGTGGAGCACTAATAGGATTAAAAGTATTTTTTTATGTTAAACTTTCCAATTTTTCACATTTTCCTCCTATCTTTTGCTATTTAGATTATGTACCACTATTTTAATTTTTCATAACATTTTCCAAGTGTAATATCATTTATTTTTAATGGACATTTAGGTCAAAAGACAACTCGGGGTGTCAAATGACCACAATGCCCCTGTTCGGGTTGCATTCCTGATTTTTTCGGTAACAGCGAGTTTTATCGTTTTCTCGATTTCTCGTTTTTCTTTGTACTAATTAATTAATTTTTCTTTGATATTTCTAATGATATTTATACTTCAATAGACGTTTATTTAAGTCCTAAAAATATTTTTCAGGGTTCTCCGCGGTCCAGGGCTAGTCAACAGTCCACGTCGCAACTTCCCGGTGTGGTCACCCATCACTAGGGTTCTCAGCTCGTTTAACTTGGTTACATTTCATTGCTATTATTTTTCCTTTGTTCTTCTTGTATTTTCTTTTCTTGTATTTCATTATTTTATGTCTCCTCATCAATATTTAAGTGTAGTTCTAGGTATCCTAGCTGTCCGGACAACACTGGTCACCGGAACAGTAGAACGCACTACCCAACATAGGGGTGTTACAAAATATCACATAAAGACTTCTTAAAATCAAATTGAGTTCAGGAAATGAGTTGATTACAGGCTAGGTGCTCCGGCACGCCGTGTAGCACGTCTTGCTCTGCTATACTATAGATGGGTAAGGGGTGTTACACATTAAGTCACAAATCAAATTTTTGGGTATTTAAAACTACTGTAATTTTTAAAAAAATTTCGGTAGCGTACCGGCTGTATTTTGGGAAAATAATTCTTCAAAACCTAAGAAGAAACACACTTCCAATATTTTTGCTCAACTATAACTGCAATACAAATCCATTTCATCTCACAATCTCATACAAGAAGCTCAACTCAAAATCAACCGCAATTCGAAGCATCTCATTTCAAAAAAAGAATAATTTCTCATTCACAAAACACAAAAATTTAATTATTTACATTGATTACAAAACTCAGAAATAAATTTGAATATTATAATAATTTTAATTTTAATTCCATACCCAAAATAATATTACAAAAGTTTTTGTTCAATTGCTCAACCAATTTACATACATATAATTACATGCATACATCAAAATCTAATGTACAAGGATATACCTCTGATATACCCGAAGTTAATCCCAATGAGTCTTCAAGGAGCAGCTACCGAAAATCTCACTCGGCTACTCTATCTTTACTTTCACCTGCGACAGCATACAAAGCAATCGCTGAGTGGTGAACTCAGTGGTGCACAACCATGATTTAAAACATAATATACAATACCTTACCAAAATTTTAGCAAAGAATTTGGAAATCTTGAAATTCAATCAAAATTTCAAAAATCAAAATATTCGTTGGCTATAAAATAAATCATTTGTTAAAATGACTCTGCTCAAGAATTTCAATTTATCAAGTCAAAACTGAACATTTAAAGCAATTCCAGTAATTTATAGAAACAAATCTTAATTCCAATAAAATCAATTATGCATAAATCCCATTTGAAATCATAATTCTTACTGTTCAAAACCCATTCTTTATCTCACTAATTGTGCAAGACTAATCCGCAAGGGCCATCTTCAGGGCGATTCTAACTCCCTATGGTCGGGGAGGTCGAATCGGGATTCTAACTCCCTATGGTCGAGGAGGTCGAATCATCATGCGCAGTGCACACCACAATAATGCAACCTCCAAAGGGTCAATGAAAAACTTAGATCTAACCTCTAATAAGAGGAGAATCTAAGCCTGTGCACATACCATAGTATTCAAAACAAAACAAAGCTAACTCCATTGTCTCCTCAATAAATGAAAGAGACGGGTAATAACCTAATAAAGCATCTATAATGAGATATAAAATAATATCATGAATCTCTTTATCCTCTTTGTGAGCATAAATCACAACAAAATTCAATTCAATGTCAATTCCAATATCCAAAAAATTTTATGCTCATCACAATTCAAAACAAATTTTATCCATTCCCATGTCAAATATGTTTCAATCAAAATTTTTTCAAAGCTAACTTTATTCAATTCATGACAAAATAAAATCATAACTAATTTCATTTTCTAAAACTAAACTCATTAATACCCTAACACATTTCAATAATTGTTGAGATAAATTCAATATTTGATAAACATAATACAACAAGAAATGAAATCATTTAGTCAAAAGACATATGAAGAAACATAATCAATAAAAATACTAGTTGTGCACAAACCTCTTTGTTGACTAGTTTACTCCAAATTTCGGTTTTTTCTTGAAGATCCCTTTCCAGTCTCTTTTTCAACTGAAACACACAATTTACAGTGTTTCAGTATCATAACTTATACTAAATCCAATAAATAATTCATGTCTACTGAATTCTAGCCCTAATATGCTTAAATTAACGTTCTTTGAAATTTGTATTTCGGGGTTACTATTTATGGCACTATTCAAGTCAAAATATTGACTTTCTCATGCCTAATAGGTATGTGAATTCCAATTACACCCACATACCACATTTTGAGTGTCAAATTTGTTGGTTTTGGTTTCCATTTCAATTTCTAACTCTCCTAAGAGAAATTGCCATTTTTCAGTTTTGATCCCCTATTTTGCATTGTTCCATTGGTCTGGTTACTGTGGAAATTTGGCTAAGTGTCCTTCATCAAAGTTGTTCCTTATTGTCTTATCTTTAATTCCCATTTTGAATCACTCCATTTGGAGTTTTTTAGGCCAAGATATGGTCATTTTACTAAGGCTAGCTGGATTGGTGTTACCTAGAATTTCTAGGCTTGTTTAGGTTCTGGTAGTTTTGGACAACTAATTTTGGGTGGCAATTTCATTTGGTTATGGGCAAAATTTGGATTGGTGTTCTCCATGAAAGTTTTAGTGTTATATCATACCTTTCCAATGCCACAAAAATCAGGTCATTTGGACCTGCCTAGGCCAAGTTATGGCTAAATGAGACACTGTTCATTTGGTCATTTTTGTATAATGGCTGTGCACATTGCCCGAATTTGACCTAATTGTTCACCATCTAAATGTCATTTTATGTCATTATCCCATAATTGTCATAATTAGAAAATATAAAATTATTGAGTCATGCTTCGGCCACACTAATGATGTCATAATTCTTATTTTAATTTCCTTTTCTTTTCCATTATTTTCTTCATACTTTTTCAATTTAAATCTATACGTCAAAATTTTCATTTCTCAGATTTTATTAGACAGCTAGGTTAGGAGTCACCTCTATGAGTGAGTTGACCAATTTGCCCCTCTCCAGTTTGCTCAAATTTGTAAATAATTTGGCGTTTCTTTCGGAGCCTTGACCTAATTATTTGACCTACTTATCAGCTCTTTTCTATGATTTTCTCTTTTTCACTAGGTTTGTAATAGTCCTTAGAACCGCGGCGTCACAATTTCCCGTTCAAAATTGGAGTTAATACTGACCTCATAGTCACTTCTTGGTAAGGTCACCCATCGCTGTGACCATCGGCTCATTTAATTTTTTATGCATTGTTTTTCTTATTTATACTTAGCCTTCTAGTCAGCCCTATTTATTTTGGTTCAGGGCTTTTCTAGGTGTCTTAACATGGTTCTAATCCTCTTAATTGTTCAGATCGACACCAGTCACTGAAACAGTGAAATATACCAGGCTATGCATATAGGGGTGTTATAATTCTCCCTCCCTTAAAATAAAATTTGTCTCGAAATTTTTACCTGTTATCAGTCTCTGGACAGCTGTGGGTGTTGTCTCCTCATGTCCTCTTCACGCTCTCAAGTAGCTTCCTGGCCTGAATGATGGTTCCACAGCACTTTAACCAATACTATTTACTCATCGATTGCTCACCTCATGTGCCAAGTTTCTTATGAGCTTCTGTCATAAGTTAGATTCAAATTCATTTCAATTTTAGAGGTAAGCATATCTATGTGCTAGTGGAACCACTTTTTCTAGGACCTCGTATGATCCTATGGGTGAGAACTTAGTTTTACTCTTTTCTTATCAAACCTCTTGATCATTTGATGCAACCTTCAGTTTAGTTTGGAATATTTTAGTCTTTTCTTGCTGTTATTTTAGCAATTATTTTCTTTTGTAGTCTTTTTTCTTTTTTTAAATGACCTTGTTGGTCATATATGCACTGCTTATCTCTTTATTGGCCATAGGTCCATAACTATTATCTTACCATCTCCATTTATGACCAAGGCCTATGTGCCATTTTGCACTATCTCATTTGCTTTTGTTTAACTTATTTCTTTCTTGAAAAAATAGTTCGGGATATCTTTACGCGTCTTAAGTAGATTGTTTGCCCTGGTGGCAATTCCTCATCTAGTGTTTTTCTCATTTCTTACTGCTCTATTTGTTTTCTTTTTTTTTTTCATTCCATAACTTAACTTTAATTATTTTATTCTCCAATCTTATCTTGTTCCTTAACTTAACTGTCGAGTCATGATTTAACACCTTTTATCATCCCTAATAAATCCGCTATACTTCAATATTACTTTGATTTGGTCCTCTAACCATTCTAGTCAACACTTTAACTAATATTCATAACGTTTCTTTATTACATTTGCACCAAGTATTCTAATTTTTACTTCCACAACTCTTTTATCTATCGATATTCTATAGCTTATTTTGCAGTGATGTGTACTCATTACTTCCTTTTATACTGAACTATAACCTTTCGATATTCTAACTTTAGAGTTTTAAATGCTAGGTTAGGATTTTCAAACTCCCTTACAATAATAAAATTATGTCCCGGTAGAATTTTACCAAAACAGATGCCATTTGCAATAATCCTCATCTTAGTGCACTATCGGGTAGTACGTAGCACTACACAATAATCTCAAGTCAATATTGTAATCTGCAGCTTACAGTACAAATATTAAGAATGTTGCATAGTTACTACGATACATTCCAATAGATCAAACTTTCCTACATTTTATTCTTTTCGAATTCACTAATATCCAAAACTTATTTTAATTACCGTATACATTGACAATTACTAGTAGTAACATCTTTGCTCTCATCTAGAGCAATTATATTACTATAACTTGCTTTTAGGTCCTCTTGCCTTATTTTAAGTAGACTCACTAATTAGCATTATAAATTATGGTATGCTAGAAAATACTTTTCGCTGACAATTCTTCCAAAATTAATGTCAATCATACTTGTTATCGTAGTTTTATCCTAAAGGACTAGTTACTAATGCATCAAAATTTATTCCCTTTGTAAAGGAGTAGTAACAAAACATATAATTCTAACACTAACATACAAATAAGTAGTGTTGGGATCAAATAATAACTAATTGTTTCTTCTAAAAATTAAGAACTTACCAGCAGCTACATTCAAAGTTTCTGCTCTTTCCCCCTGGTGCCTGGAGTACACATTGGCTGGTTCACTACTCTGTTCAAGTTGAATCGCTGTGCTTAAATTGCGAGGAGTACCAACTCTATTTCTATCTCATCCTCTACTGACTGTCTGTGAACTTTGGCTAGCAGATCGAGGTTCTTTAGTACAATCTCTAGCAAAGTGTCCAAGCTTTCCACAATTGTAGCAAGCTCCAGTGGCTTTACGACAAATGCCCCCATATAGTTTGCCACAAGAGTTGTAGATGCGAGGAGGATATGAGCTTCTAATTGTTCGATGACTAGACCTTGGTGGCTTCTGTTCTGATGATCTGCCTCTATCATATCCCTGTGCTCGGGGTTCCTCAAATTCTTTTCTCTTTCCCAAATTACTATTCGAGCTATGAGCATCAAGTTTCTCACTCTTCTCTATTTCATGTTACCCTTGTGAGGGTTGGGTCTGTACTTGGGCTTGAGCTGACAGACTTTCAGCCATTTGTTGAAAGAAAGTGGCCATTTACTGGGCCATTTGTGCAGTAATTTATACCGATGGAACTGGTATAGCCGGATTTTCAACACTCTGAGGAGCTGAGGCCTCTCCCTGTGCCTCAACTGCAACTAGTTATTCTACTGATTTATCTCTCTTCCATTCTATTCACAAAATCTTCTTTTCCTAGAACAACCTATATAAGGAGGTTTCTCTCCGTCAGTTCATATTTATGATGCAAATGTACTATATGTATCAAACATTTGAACTGTTGTAATTTTCGACAAAATATTTTAAATTCACAATTCAAAATTTACTTCAAAATCATTGCTCTGATACCACTAAACATGTCACACCCTATTCCTCTGTAAAGCATAACATGATCCCATAGTACAGCTAACGAATTACCATACTTCGCCTATCGGTGATCCATTAAATATACTACAAGGGATTTTAAAACAATTTCTATACATTTTTTAAGTTGGTGGGTAAATTTTTTTCACAAATATTAAAACTTTTAATTGACATTAAGTCACAAATCAAATTTTTGGATATTTAAAACTAGCACAATTTTTACAAAAATTTAGGTAGAGTACTGGCTGTATTTTGAGAAAACAATTCTTCAAAACCTGAAAAGAAACACGCTTCCAATATTTTTACTCAACCATAACTCCAATACAAATCCATTTCATCTCACAATCTCATACAAGAAGCTCAACTCAAAATCAACCTCAATTCGAAGCATCTCATTTCAAAAAAAAAAGAATAATTTCTCATTCACAAAATACAAAAATTTAATTATTTACATTGATTACAAAACTCAGAAATAAATTTGAATATTACAATAATTTGCATTTTAATTACATACCCAAAATGATATTACAAAATTTCTTGTACAACTGCTCCACCAATTTACATATATATAATTACATGCATATATCAAATCTAATGTACAAGGGTATACCTCTAATATACCCGAAGTTAATCCCAATGAGTCTTCAAGGTGCAGCTACCGGAAATCTCACTTGGCTGCTCTATCTTTACTTTCACCTGCGACAGCATACAAAGCTATCGCTTAGTGGTGAACTCAGTGGTGCACAACCATGATTTAAAACATAATATACAATACCTTACCAAAATTTTAGCAAAGAATTTGGAAATCTTGAAATTCAATCAAAATTCCAAAAATCAAAATATTCGTTGCCAATAAAATAAATCATTTGCTAAAATGACTTTGCTTAAGAATTTCAATTTATCAATTCATAACTGAACATTTAAAGTAATTCCAGTAATTTATGGAAACAAATCTTAATTCCAATAAAATCAATTATGCATAAATCCCATTTGAAATCGTAATTCTTACTGTTCAAAACCCATTCTTTATCTCACTAATTATGCAAGACTAATCCGTAAGGGCCATCTTCGGGGCGATTGTAACTCCCTATGGTCGGGGAGGTCGAATCGGAATTCTAACTCCCTATGGTCGGGGAGGTCGAATCATTGTGCACAATACACACCACAATAATGTAACTTCCAAAAGGGCCAATGAAAAACTTAAATCTAACCTCTAATAAGAGGAGAATCTAAGCTTGTGCCATACCATAGTATTCAAAGCAAAATAGAGCTAACTCCATTGTCTCCTCAACAAATGAGAGAGATGGGTAATAACCTAGACAAGCATTTATAGTGAGATATAAAACAATATCATGAATCTCTTTATCCTTTTTGTGAGCATAAATCACAACACAATTTAATTCAATGTCAATTCCAATATCCAAAAATTTTTATGCTCATCACAATTCAAAACAAAATTTATCCATTCCCATGTCAAGTATGTTTCAATCAAAAATTTTCCAAAGCTAACTTTATTCAATTCATGACAAAATAAAATCATAACTAATTTCATTTTCTAAAACTAAACTCATTCATACAATAACACATTTCAATAATTGTTGAGATAAATTCAATATTTGATAAACATAATACAATAAGAAATGAAACCATTTAGTCAAAAGACATATGAAGAAGCATAACCAATAAAAACACTAGTTGTGCACAAACCTCTTTGTTGACTAGTTTACTCTAAATTTCAGTGTTTTCTTAAAGATCCCTGTTTAGTCTCTTTTTCAACTGAAACACACAACTTACAGTGTTTCAGTATCATAACTTATAATAAATCCAATAAATAATTAATGTCTACTGAATTCTAGCCCTAATATGCTTAAATTAACGTCCTTTGAAATTTGCATTTCGGGGTTACTTTTCATGGCACTATTCAAGTCAAAATATTGACTTTCTCATGCTTAATAGGTATGTGAATTCCAATTACACCCACATACCACTTTTTGAGTATCAAATTTGTTGGTTTTGGTTGTCATTTCAATTTCTAACTCTCCTAAGAGAAATTGCCATTTTTCAATTTTGATCCCCTATTTTGCATTGTTCCATTGGTCTGGTTACTGTAGAAATTTGGCTAAGTGTCCTCCATCAAAGTTGTTCCTTATTGTCTTATCTTTAATTCTCTTTTTGAATCACTCCATTTGGAGTTTTTCAGGCCAAGATATGGTCATTTTACTAAGGCTGGCTAGATTAGTGTTACTCAAAATTTCTAGGCTTGTTTAGATTCTGGCAGTTTTGGACAACTAATTTTAGGTGGCAATTTCATTTGGTTATGGGTAGAATTTGGGTTGGTATTCTTCATGAAAGTTGTAGTGTTATGTCATACCTTTCCAATGCCGTAAAAATCAGGTCATTTGGACCTGCCTAGGCCAAGTTCTGGCCAAATGAACAGACACTATTTATTTGGTTATTTTTGTACAATGGCAGTGCACATTACCCAGATTTGATCTAATTATTCACTATCTAAATGTTATTTTATATCATTATCCCATAATTGTTATAATTAGAAAATATAAAATTATTAAGTCATGCTTAGGTCACACTAGTGATGTCATAATTCTTATTTTAATTTCCATTTCTTTTCCATTATTTTCTTCATAATTTTTCAATTTAAATCCATATTTCAAAATTTTCATTTCTCAGATTTTATTGGATAGCTAGGTCAGGAGTCACCTCTAGGGGTGAGTTGACTAATTTGCCCCTCGCCGATTTGATTCGGTTTGTAAATAATTTGGCATTTCTTCTGGAGTCCTGACCTAATTACTTGACCTACTTACCAGCTCTTTTCTGTGATTTTCTCTTTTCCACTAGGTTCGTAATAGTCCTTAGGACTGCGGTGTCACAATTTTCTGTTCAAAATTGGAGTTAGGACTGACCTCGTAGTCACTTCTCAGTAAGGTCACCCATCGCCATGACCATCGGCTCATTTAACTTTTTATGCATTGTTTTTCTTATTTATATTTAACCTTTTATTTAGCACTATTTATTTTCGTTCAGAGCTTTTCTAGGTGTCTTAACATGGTTCTAATCCTCTTAATTATCCGGACCAACACCTGTCACCAGAACAGTGAAATATATAAGGCTATGCATATAGGGGTGTTACAATTCTCTCCCCCTAAAAATAAAATTCGTCTCGAAATTTTTACTTGGTATCAGTCTCTGAACAGCTGTGGGTGCTGTCTCCTCATGTCCTCTTCACGCTCCCAAATAGCTTCATGGCCTGAATGATGGTTCCACAGCACTTTAGCCAATACTATTTACTCATCGATTGCTCACCACGTGTGCCAAGTTTCTTATAAGCTTCTGTCATAAGTTAGATTCAAATTCATTTCAATTTTAGAGGTAAGCAAATCTGTGTGCTAGTGGATCCACTTTTTCTAGGACCTCGTATGATCCTATGGGTGAGAACTTAGTTTTACTCTTTTCTTATCAAATCTCTTGATTATTTGATGCAACCTTCAGTTTAGTTTGGAATATTTTAGTCTTTTCTTGCTGTTATTTTAGCAATTATTTCCTTTATAGTCTTTTTTTTTTTTTAAATGACCTTATTGGTCATATACGAACTGCGTATCTCTTTATTGGCCACAGGTCCATAACCATTATCTTACCATCTCCATTTATAACCATGGCCTATGTGCCATTTTGCACTATCTTGTTTGCTTTTGTTTAACTTATTTCTTTCTTGATAAAATAGTTCGGTATATTGTTACACGTCTTAAGTAGGTTGTTTGCACTAATGGCAATTCCTCATCTAGTGTTTTTCTCATTTCTTACTGTTTTATTTGTTTCCTTTTTTTTTTTTTCATTTCACAACTTAACTTTAATTATTTTATTCCTCAATCTTTTCTTCTTCCCTAACTTCACTGTTGAGTCATGATTTAGCACCTTTTATCATCCCTAATAAATCCATTATACTTCAATATTACTTTGATTTGGTACTATAATCATTCTAGTCAACAATTTAACTAATATTCATAACGTTTCTTTATTACATTTGCACTAATATTCTAATTTTTACTTCCACAACTCTTTTATCTATCGATATTCTATAACTTATTTTGCACTGATGTGTAGTCATTACTTCCTTTTGCACTGAAGCAGTGGTTCAGCTTGTCAAAGAGGGAAAGAAGCGATCTCTACCTCTAGGGTTGGCTGTTCTGGAGGTCGGAACAAAGAGCCCGACACTTCTATCGAATCCTGCCTCGGCATCTGGGAGGCAGCAGCGGCTTTCATTTCTTGCACTTTCTGGGTGACCTCCCTTTTCGCTTGCGGCTCTCCTTCACGCTCTCGCCTCCAGCCATACCTGCACAGAGAACAAGTTAGTGAGATCACCAAAGTTAGGAGATTGAAGATTTAGGTTATACCAATCCCGGGTCCGAGGTCAGAGAGTTGTAGCTCATAATCCTTATGGGCGATCATTTGCATTAGCCACCACTTTAGTTCAGCCATAACTGTATCCAAACATGAATACTTGTGAGTGGCCGCTTGATCCTTCAATTCCTTTACCATGGCGTCCTCGTCTTTATTTAGGGCAATCTTCTTTGGAACTAAAGGAACCAGATACTGCCAACTGAGCGGGATAACCTCAAAGCCATTCGGGTCCTTACTCCTCAATATGAAGAACCAATTTTTCCAATTCTTCAACGAAGAGGGGAGATCGGTGAAAAGCTCGCAGTTTAGCTTGGCTTGGAAAAACCAATACTCATTGTCCTTCCACAGAGTGAGCCTATGCAACTCAGCAAAAACCTTTGTGGTAGGCTCCAGCTTTTTAGCTCGGTATAAACCTCTGAAAGCCACTAAAGTCCGCAAGGAGTTTGGGTGCACTTCGGCTACACAGACATGATGAAACTTTAGAATGACTCTAAAGATTTCGTTCATGGGAAACCAAAGCCCAGCCTTCAATTGTTCTTCATATACCATGATTAGGTCATTTTCTTCAAAGGAATGATCGGCTCAGAGATCACCGTGACATCTGATAAGCTCGAAGGAGTCAGTTTGAAGGTTGTACTCTTGGCTAATGGACTGGAGATTGGTCTTCTTAAGAACTGATGGCAACTCATCCACAGGTAAGTTCTCTTTCCTTGAAGAAGACGTTTGTTTTGATTTAGTTGCCTGACCATAGGCTAGGACAGTGGTTGTAGAAGGTTCAGGTTGCTCACTCAGTCTGGCCACCTCACCTTCATTCGATGTTTATGAGATATGAATAGAAGGAGGACTAGCAGCTCTCTGACCATCTATATCACTCATTTTTAGAGAATAAAAGTGAAATCGATCAAAAAAAGATCTAAATTCTTAGTGGAGTATAAATCGATGCCGGAAAACTCTATAAAACAAGGGAGAGTGTCGAATTCACTAGAGTAAGGTTTGAAAATGACATAAGGGAACAAATGGCTAACCTCCTCCCTATTTATATCCGCCCGAGCATTAAAAGCTCACAAAGCCCCAAGGGAAGCATCGGTTAGCAAGACCAAGCCATTTCAATGACACGTCAAAAGAAGATTCTAGAAACATAGTAAAAGGTCGAACAAATGAGATTGGTTAACAAAGATCATCAGATTGAACAGAGTTTCGACCCAACAGATCGGCAAAATGGCGATTCATTTAGGGATCAAATCGGGTACATTTATCAGAGATCAGAACAATAACCAATGCAATAATAAAAACAGAATATGCAGATCCAAATTTTAATAATAGATTTCATTTCATTTCCAAAAGGTCAGATTACATCATTTGGGCAATCTCTCAAGATCAGATTACATCATTTGGGCGATCTCTCAAAGATCATATTACATCATTTGGGCAATCTCTCAAAATCAACACTACATTCTACCTAACTTAGACTACTTCCGAACCCAAAATGTCGCACAATAGGCCTATGTCGAACCCTAGTCTTGTGGCTGAATCAAAATGTGACACCCCTTACCCGTTTACTGTATAGCTGAGCAAGAAGTGCTACATTCGGTGCCAGAGCACCCCATTTTGTTTTATCATATCTATTATAAACTTTTGATATCATTTAAAAATAGGTATTCCATATGTGGATTTTTTTTTTTTATTTTATAACTTATTTCTGTGGAGACCCGGACAGAGCCTCTCCTATTTTATTAGCATCAGGAGGGTTCCACTAATCACCTGTTAACATGTCCATATTCATTTAACACATTTCCATATCATATTCTCTTTTATCATACCATTCACAATTATTTATGAGATCTCAAAATGAAGTATCATCTATTGCATTCATATAGAAATTCATAGATAATAATGTACAAGTTTTCATTACAATCTCAAAGTTGAATTACAAGTCCAAAATGAAATACATCATAAACTAGTAATTACATCATAATTAGACATAATGAACCAAAATACTAGTCTAGGCATGGGCCCTACCAAAATACAAAAGACTGGTGAGATGACTCGACGGGCGATCCGGTCGAGCTCTGTCAGTGGCACCATCGGTGCTTTATTCGCTGCTACTGACTAGTCTCCAATACCTACGCAATGGAAAACCAACGCGCTAAGCACAATGCTTAGTGGTGCATAACTTATAATAACAATAACTAAACAATTTAAATAATAGTTCTATACATATGCCAAATTTCATAATTTTTAGGTATTTTGCATTTTCATTTCACTTTGGAAATAATTTAAGTTATCGAGATCTTTTCTGTTCACTTATTGTATATTCAGTCCTAATTAATTATTATCAGTGCTTAAGAAACCTATAACAAATTATCAAAGGTGGATACACGAGAGTATACCAGTTAGACAGCCATATATCTGTCTAGTATACATCTGTCAGGCACGAGGCCAACTGTCAGGCACGAGGCCCACTGTCAGGCTTGTAAAGCCAGAATAAAGTTTGCCACAATGGCCAATAAGTAGGCATATAGCCTGTAGAACAATCATACCAGACATTTTCTCAATAGGCAGTACTGCTATTTATAGTCCCTAATTGGTATACCAATCGATCCAAACTAAATAAATAAGTCTAGGTATACTATGGGCAATTACACATTATTACATATTTATTTGAATGTTCATATCACTTTATAGTGGGAAATAGGTCCCACCTACCTCTTTCATATGGCTTAGTATTTAATAGCTTGTTAGGGTTAAATGCCATACCATAAGACAATTTATCTCATGGATCCTTCTTTGGTTTCAGTTTTTGTCTCTCTCATTTACCTATCCATTTGATTAATTTGTAGCCACTGTTTGGCTACACTTTCTTCATGGAAGTTGTTCCTCTATGTCTTATCTTTATTTTTGAATCATGTTAATTTGATTTTTAGAACTCAAGTTATGGTCGGATAACCATAACTGACTCATTTCCAGATTCTAGTTCCTTAACTAGGCAACTTTTGGACTTAAAGTTTACCTAATTAATGGAATAGGTTGCAGCCACTTTTAGGCATGGTGATCTTCATAGAAATTGTTGCCCTATGTCTGTGGTCACTTGGAATTTTTAATCACAATTTTTCAAGTTTTGTGGAGTTATTTATGGCCAAATAGCTGACCTGGGCTCATGTACCCTGTGCCAACAGGGGCTCAGTTCAGGATAGTGAATACAGGTCACTTTTTGAGGTTCTTACAGGCATAATTTGGGGAAGGTCTCTAAAATAAGGTTGTAGCCCTATCTCTCAGGTTTTTGGAAAGGTGTGATTCATCTCAATTGGATTTTGCTAGGGGGAGTTATGACTAAAAGACTATTCTGGAGTCAAGTGATGTTTGGTCAGATTGCAGGTTTTGATGCAGTGACTTATTCTAACTATTTGACCTAGCTCTCTTAGTTTTTGGGTTTTAGTCAAAAATACGAATTTGTAGGTCTATGTCTTATGGACTTTTTGCCACTAGTTTCATTACATTTGAGTTCTTGTAGACCAAGTAGTGGCCATTATGCCAAAACTAGTCAGGTGAGTTTGTGTCCAGCAATTTCTTGGCAACCTAATTCTAGGCAGTTTTGTGACCCAAATTTGGCCAGCAATTTGGTTTGGTTTTTGGCATTTTTGGGTTTAGTGGTCTCTATGAAAATTGTAGCCCTATATCTAAGCTTTCGAATGGTATCAAATTCAGGTCATTTGGACCAGTATAGAGGGAGTTATGACCAAATGAATATGCACTGTTCATTTGGTCATTTTCTGGGTTTAGTGCAGGGTCATCCGGATTTGGGCAGTGTTTAGGTCAAGTTTTTGACATAATTTAGGCATGGTGTCTATATGAAAGATGGGATATTTTGAGTTTAATTTCACCTTCAATTGGCTTCATACCAATTGGAGTCACACATTTTCAGTTATGGTTCCACAAACCCACTGGACGCATTGAGTCCCAATCTGTAGAAAAATGACACTCTCAAAATTCAATCTCCTCCAACTTCCTTGCTTCAATTTGCATAAATAACACTTCTATAAGAAACAATCTCAACTCAATAGGTCAATTTCAAGTATTCACATAAAGTCCTCAATCATGTACATAAACCCTAGTTTCAAAGTTTCAAAATTGCACAAACACTACACATTCAAACTCCCAAACATATCAACCTGTCTAACTTTCTCATTGAATCATTTTTCATCACATGAAAGGAACAAACCTCAAGGTTCCATGGCTGTCGAAAATTCAAGTGTCTCTTTACTCAAGATTTTTTTTTGATTTCATGAAATTTATAAATGGCTAAACATGCTTTTCATGTTTAATGAAGAGAAAAAGATGGATTAGTGCATTAACCTTACTCGAGCTTCCCAAACTTTAACTTTCTTGCTTCTTAGTACTATCTATGGCTTCCTTATGGAGTGGGGAGTAGTTTTTGTGAATTGAGCTATGGGTTTTATGTGGAATAAGCTTGGGAAATCAAGCTTGAAGCTTAATAACAATGGAAGAAAATGGAGGGAGTGTGCCGGCCATGGGAGAGAAAGAGAGAGAAGAAGTGGAGGTAGAAGATGGAAGTGGGTGGGAGTGTAACACCCTCACTGTAGCACTTCTGTACATTCTACTGTTCCGGTGACCGGTGTCGGTCTGGATAGCTAGAACGTCTGAAAAAATATTTAGACTAGAGTGATGAGTGATAAATAACTCAAATAATGCTAAGAAAAATTTAAGAAAAATTTTAGAAATAAAATACAACCAAGTTAAATGTGCCGGTGCCCTAGCGATGGGTAACCCAGCGGGAACCTAAACTCGGAAGAAAATTTATGAAATAGTTTTTGGAACTCCAAAGAAGAGTCATTGAGGTTTCTATGGCATTATAATGCCAAGAAAAGACTTACAAAAATTTTTAGATCGGCACAGATGATTTTGGCTCGATAAGCCAAATGGAGGGCATTTTGGTCATTTCGTCTTCAAAGATGATTTTGGCCAACTTGTCTAGTTAAACAAATAATTATTATGACATAAAATATGAATAAATATTGCTAAAAATTGAATTGAAAATGAGTAGAAAAGAAAAGAAAAGAAAATGAATGAAAATTTGAATTTTGACATCACATGATGTCATTAAACCACTCCCACCCAATTACATTATGACACATGTCTTTAAACCATTTAAAATGAGTAAAAGGGGCAGAAATTAAAGAAAAACAATTAGATTCTTCTTTCTTTCTTCTTCTTGTTGAGACTCCCTTTCTCCCATCCACCATTTTTCTTTTCTTTAGCTCAATTTCCCTTAGGTTTTCATCATAAAATCCCTAAGTCTCAATACTAAAAGTTGTCCTAGAGTCTTGCTAAGGTGATTGGTTGCCAAGAAAGTGAAGGAAAATTGAAGTTAGCTAAAGGAAAATTCTGCTTACAAGGTTAGTGCTATATCTCTTTCTTTTGTCTTTAAAATTGATGTTAGGAGTATGAAATGAGTTAGAAATTTAAAGAATTAAAAGAATATGTTGAGGAATTGAAAGCCATAAATTTCTGCAGCCATGAGAAACCTTGAGAAAATTATGATTTTGATGGAATTAAATTTGATTAGTATTGTTCTTGATGAGTTGTATATGGTAGAAGTTGAATTATAAGGTCTTATGCATGAATTGAGGTATTGAAAATTAGGGTTTTGAGCTATATTAGGGTTTGGCCATATTGATGGTAAATGGAAGTTTTAATGGTCAATTAGTGACCATTTGGCTAAGTATAATGAGGAATTGAAGTGAATGGTAGCTTGGGATTTGAGGTTGGGTGTGATGCCCTGAGTGCCTTACAGGTCTAGATGTGAGTCTAGCAGGTTTGGGCAGCTATAACTTGGGTTGTATAGGTTCAATTGGTGCAAGGAAAATTTGAAATGAAATTAGATACATAATGGCACAACTTTGATGAAGGAAACCTATCCAGAAAACAAACTTAGGATGCCCTAAAAATTGACCGAATCTGGATAGCACCAATTCTGCCTGGGCAAAATGACCAAATAAACAGTGTTCATTCATTTGGTCATAACTCAGTGTAGAAAGGTCCAATTGACCTGAAATTTATATTAATGGAAAGCTGAGACAATTTAGAACAACTTTCATGCAGAATACAAACTCAAATTCTGGACTTAACTAAATGAAATTGCTAGCCAAAGTTGGACTACTATATTTGGCAGAACCAAAAAGTGCCCAGAAATTCTGGGTAAAAGCAATCTGACCAGTTATGGTGAAATAGCTATAACTTGAGCTAGAAAACTCTAAATGGGGTGATTCAAAAAGTGAAATGTAACTAAACACAGTAAAGAACAACTTTGATTAAGAACACTTGATCAAATTCTCACTGTAGAATGGCCTAATGGAACAGTGAACTCTAGCACCCAAAACTGAAATTTTTGATTTATTTTCCATTGGTTAGAAGTATGGATTGGCAACTAATGCCAACACTTTTGGGAACCAAAATGTGGTAAATCTATGTGATTAAAACTCATGTAACTATTATATATGAGAAAGTTAAATATTTTGACTTAAATGGCCAAATAAATAGTAACCTTACATGTTAAGTACAAATATTCAAGAAATAACTTTGTAATATGCCCTAGTAGGCCTAATGTGATTAGTTTGGATAGGTTGGCATGCCAATAGGGTTCTGATAGCAGTATTGCGTATGGCTTCATGCCATTTTGTAATATAATAGCATATGGCTATACTGATTATGATGTTATACTTGGCTTTATGCCTTATTGCTTTTATGGCTTATTAGCCATTTTGTCCGCACACCGGGAGACACATTGTGACCGATGGTGTGACGGCCCGAGGTACCTGATACCCAGTGCTAGTTTAACCATTTATCCAGTCCGGTCAATTTGTATAGGTTATTTGGGCATGAAAAAGTATAAATGTAATTGAATTGATTATTAATTGATTATTAAAGGAAGTAAGGAAATTAAAGATCAAGATAAAGAACAAGAATGATTACAACAATAAAAAGAGGCTCAAAATCATCTAGAAAACGATTAATAAAATGCTAGAAAGAATTGAAATAAACTGGACTGATGATAAAAAAAAAGTTATCTATTATTGAATGCACTGGGAACTTTAATTATTATGAAATAATTTAAGATAACCTAGAAGATTTTGAATTAAAGGATACAAAAAGATTAATAATAGAAATATAACTTAAATAAATGTTACAAATGTACCTTTCATAATGATATTAAGTTAAGAATAATGCTATTAGAATATTAGTATATTGTATTTTCTTACTGTAACCTTATGAATTAAGCACCTCCAAAGAGGATTAAATTAGGGAAAAAAAAAGGGATAGTAAATGTTAGCAACCTTATTGAAGCATAATTAGATCTAAATTATCTGAACCATGTTTTATTTCCATCTGTATTTTGTATATTATTTTCTTGTTATATTATTGTATCACTAAGCAGTAATGCTTAGCGCGATGGATTGTTTCCTCGTGCAGGTACTGAAGGTAAAGCCCAGCGAATATTAAACTGAGATTTTGGAGTTCTGATTTGCAGAAGTGTCTAAAGTATTCACGGTTGTCTCTTCAGCAATACATGTAGATAGGGCCCATATAGGTCATAATTTGTATGTTGTATAAAATGATTAGTTATAGTATTATAATGTAAATTATGAAAATGTAATTAATAGGTATGTGATGTAAATTAATAAATCGGTTAATTCATATGTGATTAAATTGTATATCATGTACATTAATGAAGATTGAAATTTTTCATATATGAGTTGAGCATGAATGGGAATGTATAGAAATAGATATGAATGAAATTGTATAGATTTGAATATGGAATTGAAATATATAGATGATACGTGAAATGATGAGATTCTTATTTTAAAATATTATTGAAATTTTCAAACAGGTAAATAGTAAAACATGTCAAATGTTAATAAAATAAGGAAAACTCCGTTAGTTTCTCCATCGAAAAATAATTGATATTAAAAAATAATAACTTGAAAATGATTAAAGGAATAAAGTAAGATAAGATAGGGTGCTCTGACACCGAATGTAGCACGCCTTGCTCGGCTACACTGTAGTCGGGCGAGGGGTGTCACAGGGAGTTTGTCCTCTAGTGTCTATTTATATTTTTATTTTTGTACTTTTATTTTTTTTTTTTTAAATTTCCATAAGCCTTTTTATTTTCTTTTCCTTTCTTCTTTCTTTTCTTTTTCTTTTCTTCTTCTTTTCTTTTCTAATTCAATTCATAAGTTTTAATTCATATTAATTATTTTGATTCTCTAAAATTTTAAATTTGACATTTAGGTCAAAATTCACCTTTGGGGGCGAATGACCAAAATGCCCTTCATGGTGCTCATCGGGTTATTTTTATTATTTTATACCAATTAATAAATTCTCTAAATTTTATTTTTTTCTCTAAATTTTTCCTATATTTTCTTAATATTTATTCTATCAATTTATGACTCCTCACTATAGTTTAGTTGTAGTTCCAAACATTTTGACAATCCGAACAGACATTAGTCGTCAGAACAGTAAAATGTACGGACTACCTATGGTGAGGGCGTTACAATTCTTCCCCTCCAAATATAAATTTTGTCCTCGAAATTTACTTGATGTGAAGAGCTGAGGGAACTGTTGCCTCATCATCTCCTCGCTCTCTCACGTCGCTTCTTCTGTGTTGTGGTGTCTCCACAAGACTTTCACTAGTGGGATCCTCTTATTTCTGAGTTCTTTCACTTCCGGTGCCAAGATTCTAACTGGTTCTTCTTCATATGTCAAATTAGGTTGCACAATTATCTCCTCTGCTGAAATGATATGTGAAGGATCTGATCTGTATCTCCTGAGCATCGAGATATGGAACACGTTGTGAATCTTATCCAGCTCAGGTGGTAAGGATAGCCTGTAGGCTACTGGATCCACAAGCTTAATGACATCATATGGACCAATAAACCTAGGGCTCAACTTACTCTTCTTACCAAATCTTAATACTTTCTTCTAAGGTGATACCTTGAGAAACACCTTATCGCCAACCTCATACTCTATATCCTTTCTCCTCAGGTCAGTATATGACTTATGCCTGTCTGAGGTGACTTTCAAATTGTCTCTAATGAGTTTTACTTTTTCCTCAGTCTGTCTCACCAAATCTGGGCCCACTACCTTTTCTTCACCCATTTCTTTCCAGCATAAGGGAGTCCTGCATCTCCTCCCATACAATCCTTCATATGGAGCCATTTTTATGCTGGCTTGGTAGCTGTTGTTATAAGCAAACTCTACCAAAGGAAGATACTTCTCCCAACTTCCTTCAAAATCAATAATGCAGCTTCTTAACATATCCTCCAATACCTATCATATCATATCATTCATGTCAATAGTATCGGGTCATTAATTTCATTCCTTTAACAATTATAGTAATTCATTAAGTTCTAAGGGTTACCTAAATCACCCTTTCTAACTGTCCATCCGTCTGTGGATGGAAAGCCGTACTAAAGTGCAGTTGAGTGCCTAAAGACTCCTGTAGCCTCTTTCAAAACCTCAAAGTAAATCTCAGGTCTCAGTAAGATATGATAGATGTTGGCACTCCATGTAGCCGGACTATCTCATCTCTGTAAATCCCTACTAATCTCTCCAATGAGTAGTTGGCTCTAACTGGTAGGAAGTGAGCTGACTTGGTCAATCTATCCACAATCACCCATATAGTATCATACTTCCTATGTGTCAATGGTAGCCCAGTCACAAAATCCATGGTGATGCGGTCCCATTTCCACTCTGGTATTGATATAGGTTGCAACAACCCTGATGGAACCTGTTGCTCAGCCTTAACCTACTGTTATGTCAAACATCTAGTCACAAAATCACCAATCTCTTTCTTCATTCCAGGCCACCAATAATGTGTTTTCAGGTCTTGGTACATCGTGGTAATTCCTGGGTGCATGGCATGGAAGCTACTGTGTGCCTCTTTCAAGATATTCTTTTTTAGTTCCTCACTCCTGGTACACATACTCTTCCTTTATAATACAGGCACCCATCTCCTTTCAACTCATAGTCAGTCTCCTTCTCCTCTTGAGTTCTGCCCATAACAGTTAGCAACTTTTCATCCCTTAACTGTGCTTCTTGTATTTGCTATAACAAGCTTGGCTTTACAAGCAACTCAACCAAAATTTCCCATCCTGTGCTAAAGACAACCGAGCATTCAGTGCTCTGAAAGCCATCATGGACTTCTTGCTCAGTGTGTCAGCTACATTTGCCTACCCATAATGGTAGTCAATCACACAGTAATAATCTTTAAGGAATTCAATCCATCTCCTTTTGTCTCAGATTGAATTCCTTATGGGTTGGCAAATACTTCAGACTCTTATGATCCATGTAGATGTAGCATATCTCAGCATATAGGTAATGCCTCCATATCTTCAATGTAAATATTATTGCTGCCAATTCCAGATTATGAGTTGGGTAGTTCTTTTCATGTGGCCTTAGCTGTCTGGA
This sequence comes from Hevea brasiliensis, assembly GCF_030052815.1. Classification (NCBI taxonomy): domain Eukaryota; kingdom Viridiplantae; phylum Streptophyta; class Magnoliopsida; order Malpighiales; family Euphorbiaceae; genus Hevea; species Hevea brasiliensis. The sequence continues at coordinate 86,303,929 of NC_079493.1, read as the reverse complement.
AGCATAGGCAACTACTTTCCCTTCTTGCATCAGAACACACCCAAGCCATTGTGAGAGGCATCGTAGATCACATAGTCTTTCTCTGACTCTGGCTGTGTCAACACTGGAGCTTCTATAAGCATAGCCTTCAACTTCTCAAAGTTGGTTTGACATTTATCATTCCAGTTAAACTTTGCATTCTTATGCAGTAACTTAGTCAGTGGGGCTGCTATAAGGGAAAATCCCTTCACAAATCTCCAGTAGTATCCAGCTAACCCCAAAAAGCTTCTAACTTCTGTTAAATTTCTGGGAGGCTTCCATTCAACTATTGGTTCAATCTTCTTTAGGTCCACCCTGATCCCATTTGCTGACACAATGTGTCCAAGGAATGATATCTCATCCAACCAGAAGTCACACATGGATAACTTGGCATACAACTGCTTTTACTGTAGTGTTTATAGTACTACTCTCAGGCATTCATCATGCTCTTTCTGGTTCTTAGAACACACCAAGTTATCATCTATAAAGACCACAACAAACTGATCCAAGTAGGGATGAAAAATGCAGTTCATTAGGTCCATTAAAGCTGCTGGTGCATTTGTTAGCCCAAGTGGCATCATTAGAAACTCATGGTGTCTATACCGGGTCCTGAAAGAAGTCTTAGGAACATCTGTCTCCCTCACTCTCAACTGGTGATAGCCAGATCTGAGATCTATCTTGAAGAATACTCCAGCTCCGCTCAACTGATCAGATAGGTCTTCTACCCGAGGCAAAGGGTATTTATTTTTCATAGTCACCTTATTCAGCTGTCGGTAGTCTATACAAAGCTGAAGGGTACCATCCTTCTTCTTCACAAATAGCACTAGTGCTCCCCAAGGTGACACACTAAGGCGTATGAAACCCTTGTCTAGTAGCTCCTGTAACTAAACTTTTAACTCTCTCAGTTCAGTAGGTGCCATCCTATATGGAGCAATAGACATCGGTGTTGTACCCAGCATAACCTTTATAGCAAACTCCACTTCTCTATCTAGTGGTAAACCCGGCAACTCTTCTAGAAACACATCCGAGAATTCACATACTGTGGGGATCTCTTGTATGCTTGGGCTAGTCTTCCTGGTGTCAACCACATGTGCTAAGAAAGCCTCACAGCCCTTTCTTATCATTCTTCTGGCTGCTGTGGCTGATATGATAGTAGAAAGACAACTCGTTCCTTCACCCACAACTGTAATCTCATCCCCATCTGCTGTCTGTAGTGACATCCTCTTTAGCCGACAATCTACCATTGCCTAATGACGTGATAACCAATCCATACCCAATATCACATTAAACTCATGGAATGGTAGCTCAATCAATTCAGCTGAAAACTCATAACAATGTATCCTCAAAGGATAACCCTTGTAGACCTTTTTCACCATGACACTATGGCTTAAAGGGTTTGTGACTTGTATGTCCTCCTCTAACTCCTCTACTTGTACCCCTCTATCAACTGGCGACGTGATACACACATATGAATGTGTGGAACCAGGATCAATCAATGCACTCACTAATAGATCATAAAGAGAAAAAGTACCTCTAATGACATCAGCTTGCTCTGGCTTATCTCGAGCTCTCATAGCATAAGCATGAGGTGCTACCCTAGTCTCCTGCCTTTGAACTGTCTCTGTAGTAGGCCTCTGTGATGTACCAGCTGCATCAGGCCTCACAGGTCTTCTACCCCTTTGTGCTGCTGGGGCAGACCTCTCCATCTGAGGTGGAGCAGTGGGAACACTGGTATTCTTCTGTGGACAATCCTTCAGGAAGTAATCCATAGACCCACATCTGAAACACCCACCAGTCAATAATCTGCACTCTCCTCTGTGGGGTCAGCCATAATGGTTATAAGTGGGTGGTGGGGCTGATCCCCGTGTAGCTGCACCAGGTGAACTACCCACTGATGCACTAGACTGTCCTCCTCCTCTCCTTGGAGAAAACCGAGACTTCTGTTTCTTGCCCCAACCCTGAGTCTAACCCTGAGACTCCTTGGGCCTCTTACTACCCATATCTGCTGAACCAGACTGATCAGATCCAGAACCCCTCTTGCATTGCCTATACTTTCTGGATTGCTCTTCATTTCTAACTCTCTCCACATCAAGGGCTGATGCTACCAACAGAGAGAAATTTGTGAAGTGGTGAGATGTCACTATCAGCCTAATGTTGTCATTCAGTCCGTCTTCAAACCTTCTGCACTTATCAGTATCTGTGGGCATCAACTCCAATGCATATCCGCTAAGTCTCATGAGTTCCTGCTCATATTCAGAGACTGTAAGCTGCCTCTGTCTGAGTGCCAGGAATTCTCTCCTTCTAGCCTCCAAGTACACATGACTGATGTATTTCTTTCTAAATTTAGCCAGAAAGAACTCCCAAGTGATCTGTGCAAACTGTACCACTCTCAATACTATCACCCACCATCTATAAGCATCCTCTTATAGCAGTGACAGAGCACATTCCAACTGCTGCTGTGGGGTGCAGTGCAACTACTGCAATACCCTCTCTGTCCTCTCCAGTTAATACTCTGCTATGGCTAAATCATCATCCCTCTTACCCTTAAAGTCAACTGCCCCATACATCCGCAGTCTCTCTAGTGGGGATCTATGTACAGGTTGTGACTGTGGGGGCGGTGGTGGCTATACATGTGGTGGTGGTCATTGTGGCTGTGGCTGTAGAGGTGGAGATGGTTGTGGCTGTGGGATGGCTCCGGTAAGCTGATGGAGTAGCTGAGTCATCTGTTCCAGGAAGGCCTATTGTGCTCTCCCTGCAGTGCCATGGGATGACTCGGCTCTACTACTTTGCTCCCTATTAGGAGCAGGTGCTGGTGCATGTCTCTCTACCTCCTCCTCTATCGATCTTAGAGGTCCATGCTCTGAAGGATCAGATGCCAACGATCCTATAAAACAAATAAAGAACAAATCTGCATTAGTGTCACCTCGACTCTATTTAAAGGCCAATGCATGTGATGCACTCTATCTATTTCAAACTATCTAGGTCTAGGACTGCCTAAACCTATGCTCTGATACCACTAAATGTGATGCCCCTTACTCGTCTACTGTACAGCCAAGCAAGAAGTGCCACATTCGGTGCCGGAGCACCCTATTTTGTTTTATCATATCTATTATAAACTTTTAATGTCATTTAAAATTAGGTAATCCATATGTGGAATTTTTTTTTTATATAACTTATTTCTGTGGAGACCCAGACAGAGCCTCCCCTGTTTTATTTGCATCTTGTGGGTTCCACTAATCACCTGCTAACATGTCCTTATTCATTTTACACATTTTCATATCATATTCTCTTTTATCATGTCATTCACAATTATTTATGAGATCTCAAAATAAAGAATCATCTATTACATTCATATAGAAATTCATAGATAATAATGTACAAGTTTTCATTACAACCTGAAAGTTGAATTACAAGTCCAAAATGAAATACATCATAAACTAGTAATTACATCATGATTAGACATAATGAACCAGAATACTAGTCTATATATGGGCCCTACCTGAAGGAACAGAAGCGTGAAAAACACAAGTTTATACCATTGAATTCAAAAATTTTCACCTAGGGTCACATGCATTATGCAAGATTTATTTTTATCTATTTGATTTCAATGATAAACAACATATTAAAACTCTTTTAATATGTTTTTGGATCTGTATTTGCCATTTAAGATTTTAAAATTAATCAGATTAATTTTAGAACCTTAGATTAAATCAAGAACGATTACACTAACATCTTGATGCAACTCGCAGTGTCTGCGCCTTTGAGATTCGTCTTCAGGACACCAGATGTTGTCCCTCTAGCTTGTCCACACCAAGAACACCTATGGCAGCCCTTGAATAGCTTCTAAAGCTTTTTCTATTAATTAGAAAATCAAGTTCTGCCTTTTGAGAGATTAAAGATGTAAACAGGACACTAGAAACAATTTCTAGTGTTCTTAATTCAAGAGATTGATGGCTAATCTCTTTGAATTGATAAGAGATGAAGAAGAAGAGATGAAAACCCTCAAAGTGGCGTGACAAAGGAGTGTGGCTGCTGGTTTTGTGTTATTTTCTCATAACAACACTTACATAGCTAGGTTAACACATTAAACCCTTGCCACATGTCACCCTTTGATTAGCTCTAGGTTTAAGTGACCCAATCACATTGTGCCAAGTGTCAAACCTATATTTAATCTTGATTTTAATCATCTTACATGATTAAAAAACATTTGGCAAGCTTATGTGTAATCCCGTGTGTCACCATCTCATGGTGCCACGTGTCACACTGCAGAATGACCAAAATGCCCCTGTGTCTTAATTTTGAGTTCTCAACCCAAAATAATTATTTTTCTTCTTCTAATTAATTTATATCAAATATAAATTAATTAATTAATCTCTATTAATTAATTTCTCATAAATTAAATTCATATTTAAACACTTTAAATATAAATTTAATTTATACAACACATCCAATAATCTAGATTTGGTTTCAAGTCATGCTAGGGACTTTGCAATTTAATTGCAAACCAAACCTATTTAATTAATCAATTAAACTCTTTAATTAATTAATTAAATCATATTTAAATAGGTGATAACTTGTGTATGTGTGTGACTTACTAGGCTCATCACTAATTGGCAATGAGACATGATATCAACTCTTAATATCATCAGAACTCTTTCGTACCATAAATGATTTCTCTAAATCATTTTATGAACATCATAGACCATGGTTAAAACCTAGCATAGCATGCCATGGCCACCCAATTAGTAATAAGGTTTACCTTAAATGAACCTATAATCATATGTTACCATGCACTAGAATCTCTCTGTTACAAAATCCCAACTCAAGCTGGAGTCATGGTTTATGTCAAACTCCATTTGCTATGAATATTATGTTCTCTTTTAATTCCAGTTCTTGATTAAAAGATTTTCTCATCGAAACTCTTTTACGAATAAATCTATCTGTCTGGCAGGAACTTGAAACATCAAGAACAATTAAATGAACATAGGATTTTATCTCTATTTACTTAGAGGAACAGATTCCATCTTGATCAACACCTACCTCCATATATAACTAGTAGGAGCCAACAAATGCCCATATACCCATACACAGTACAAGTATGAAAGCAGTATCAAACTCAAACTACCTATATACAAGATAACTGTGCTATCTGAGGTCTAAAGATTATATGCACTGATATGATTTATGACAATACATTGACAAGAGTAAACTCCATGTGCTTGTCATAAGTGTCACTGGTTCGGCCTACTTATCATTCATAAGTGCCTATCATGTTTGTTATATGGCATGAGACTCACCATTCCATCTTATTTATATCTCATATAAATAATTTGGGAACAAACATGAATACAATCTTTCTGGATAAGTCATGTCCTTATTATGAAGTATCCTCGATTGTGAACCTATTTATGATACTTTGTGCTAGAAATATTGTTACTCATATTCTTAATAACTTAAGAATAATATTTCTAACAAAATATCAATGGACCTTTTCTATTACACATAAATATATTATGTAAACGGAAAAGTGGAAATGCCTTTTATTAATAAAAATATGTACAAGATACATACTAAATGATATGCTCTAGGGCATACTACTAACAATCTCCCACTAGCACTAGAGCCATTCATTACAATATCTTAGACCTATCTTCTCAAGATGTCGGTCTAACTGAGTCTGTGACATAGGCTTAGTGAATGGATCAGCTGGATTTTTCAGCTGATGTTATTTTTCTGCATGGCTATATCGCCTTGCCCAACTATATCTCTGATAATGTGGTAGTGCCTTTCTATGTGTTTGGATTTTGGGTGAGACCTTAGTTCCTTAGCAGTATGATGCTCCATTATTGTCACGATGTAGTGGGCTGACTCAATGGAAGGAACTCTGTAAGTTACATCACGAACTTCTTTATCCAAACAGCTTCCTTTGCAGCATCTGTTGCAGCAATATACTCAGCCTCTGTAGTGGAATCTGCAGTCGTGCTCTGTTTGGAACTCTTCCAACTGACTGCACCTCCATTACAAATGAACACATATCCAGAGGTATACTTTCTATCATCGATATCTGATTGGAAATCAGAATCAGTATAACCACCCAATTGCAAGTCTCCACCTCCATAAATCAAGAATAAATCCTTAGTTCTTCTCAAGTACTTAAGAATATTCTTGACAGCTATCCAGTGTTCCAAACCTGGATTGGATTGATACCTGCTAGTCAAACTAACAGCATATGCGATATCCGGCCTAGTACACAACATTGCATACATTAAACTTCCAATAGCCGAAGCATATGGAATCCTGGCCATCTTATCTCTTTCTTCAGGTGTCTTTGGAGACATCTCTTTAGAAAGATGGATACCATGTCTCACTGGTAACAATCCTCTCTTGGAATCAAGCATGTTAAACCTCTTTAACACCTTTTCCAAGTATAGACTTTGGGATAAACCAATTATTCTTTTCGCTCTATCTCTATAGATGTGAATCCCAAGAATATAGGTTGCCTCCCCTAAGTCTTTCATGGAGAATGTATTTGACAACCATACCTTTATAGTCGTCAACATACCCATGTCATTACCCATCAACAGTATGTCATCCACATATAAGACAAGGAAAGTGATAGCACTGTCACTAACCTTCTTATATACACATGGCTCATCCTCATTTTTTATAAAACCAAAGGATTTAATGGCTTCATCAAAACGGATGTTCCAACTCCTCGAAGCTTGTTTTAACCCATAAATGGATCGCTTTAGCTCGCATACCTTGGAACCATCTTGGGATTCAAATCCCCTAGGTTGTTCTATGAAAATGTTTTCTTCAATGTATCCATTAAGAAAAGCTATTTTGACATCCATCTGCCAAATCTCATAATCATAGTATGCAGCTATTGCTAATAAAATCCTAATTGATTTAAGCATGGCAACAGGCGAGAAAGTCTCCTCATAGTCGATTCCTTGCCTTTGGCGAAATCCTTTCGCTATTAGCCTTGCCTTACAGGTCTCTACCTTTCCATCAGAACCAATTTTCTTCTTAAAAACCCATTTGTTCCCTATAGGTATAATACCTTCAGGTGGGTCAACAAGATCCCAAACTTGATTCTTATACATGGAATCAATCTCGGATTTCATAGCATCAATCCATTTTGAAGAGTCTATATCTGATATAGCTTCTTCATAGGTAAGTGGATCATCTCCATGATCTACTTCTTCATGAGTAGACAACTCTTGTTCTTCTTCATGAAGAAAACCATATCTCACTGGTGGGTGAGATACCCTGGTTGTTCTACGAGGAACAGCTGTAGATGTTTCATCAACGGGTATTGGTTGACTGGATGGATCTATATCCATCTGATCTGTTGGTTGGTCAGAATTCTCCAATTCTAACTCTATTTGCCTTCCTTTGCCTCCTTCTTGAACAAACTGTTGTTCAAGAAATATGGTATCTCTACTTATCACAACCTTTTGTGAAGTAGGCAAATAAAAATAATATCCAAAACTATCTTTTGGATATCCAACAAATTGACCCTTTTTCAGATCTGGTTTCCAATTTATCAGTGTTGACTTTTGATATAATTTGGACAACCCCAAATCTTAACATGCTTAAGACTTGGTTTTCTTCCATGCCATATCTCATAAGGAGTGGAAGAAAGCGATTTTGATGGAATCCTATTCGGAATATACAAAGTGATTCTAATGCAAATCCCAAAGGAGATTGGCATATCGGTATAGCTCATCATACTACGTACCATATCCAATAGGGTACGATTTCTCCTTCGGATACACCATTCACCGTGTGTCGTTTCGGAGAGTCGGTGAGAAACAATGCTATGCTCTCTCAAGTATTCATCAAATTCAGTACTCAAATATTCACCTCCACGATCTGATCGAAGAGCTTTAATATTCTTTCCTGTTTGATTTTCTACTTCAGATTTAAATTCTTTGAACTTTTCAAAAGATTCATGTTTGTATTTCATCAAATACAAATACCCAAACCTTGATTTATCATCAGTAAAGATAATAAAATAATGAAAACCCCCTCTAGCCATTTCTTTAAATGGACAACATAGATCACTATGTATTAGCTCCAAAATATTTTCAGCTCTTAGCCCTTGTCCAACAAAGGGTGATCTAGTCATTTTACCCTGAAGGCAAGATTCACAAGTTGGAGTAGGCTCAGAGCCCAATGAGGATAGAATCCCCATTTTCTCCAGTTTTGCAATCCTATCTTCTGCAACATGACATAACCTTAAGTGCCAAATATATTTTGAACTTGAGTTGGTTTTCAACATGGCATTACATTCATTTAGATTGCTATACTCTGGCTAATGGAAACACTTTCCTATTGGCAATGGAAACACTTTCCTGTTGGCAGTGGAAACACTTTCCTTTTGCCTTCATCAGCTTTAGTCTTCCTTTTCTGTTTAGCTATTTTCTTAGAAAGACCAGGAATCTGAGGTTTCTTTTTCTTATTGCCCTTCTTCTTGTTGGACTTTCCAGCAGAAGAAGATGCAACCAAAGCTACCTCTTTTCCTTTATTGCCTGGCATATTCTTTTGGGCAATAACCAGCATGTTGAGTAAACCAGCTAAGGTGCATTCCTGTTGAGTCATATGGAAATTTGTCACAAAATTCCCAAAAGACTCAGGAAGGGACTGAAGGATCAAATCCGTCTGTAGTTAGAAATCCATGTTGAAGTCAAGATATTCCAACTGCTCAATCAGCCGAATCATCTTGTGGACATGATCCCCAACATTCAGTCCCTCAGACATCCTCATGCGGAACAGCTGCCTAGATATCTCATACCTAGCATTCCTGCTGTGCTCACCATACAACTCTTGTAGGTGAAGGAGGATCTCACTCGCTCTCTGCATGTTCTCATGTTGCTTCTGTAACTCATTACTCGTGGAAGCAAACATGTAACACTTAGCTCTCATATCATTCTCCTTCCACTTGTCCAAAGTTTCATGTTCCTCTTGTGTGGCCTCTGGAGGTAAGGGACTAGGAACATTTGAATCTAGAACATATCCTATATGTTCAAGGTTCAGGACAAGTTTCAAATTTCTTAGCCAATCGCATGATTAGGTCCTGTCAACCTATTGCGATCAAGTATGCTTGCAAGGATATTGGATGGTGGTGGTTGTTCTGTGCTCATTATTATCAGAAAATTAATTGCAGAAAATAACCAGATTAATTAGTAAATGTATCATGTAATTAACCAAAATGATTATGGTCTTTTAATCAAATTGGTCCTCCCACTAACTTAGCGAATCCTACACTTCCAAAGTAGAAAACGGAAATCCTAGTTGGATGGATTTCTAGTGGGTGATTGAATTCTTATAATTCTATTGATCATCCTCAGGTACATCCATTATTGGAATTACAATAAACTATAAGTGAGCAACTCCTTACCCATCACATCTCATATGAGGTTCAATCCTTTACCTAGCCCCTAATGCTCAAAATCTTGGGTACATCCATTATTGACTTATCTTGCATTAGTTAAGTTGATCCCATTGAGCCAGTAATTATGCAAATAATTTTAATGTCCTCAGGTACATCCAATATTGGCCACTAAACCATTTACATATTTACAACATCTCATGCTTAACAATTATTCTTAAGAAAATCTCTTAAATAAATTACATCTTATGCAACTATTTAAAATTTCTTAAAATAATTGCCCCAATGGAAGGCCTATGTTATAATTACTTTAATTATAGCATTTCCAACTCAATCATTTGTTTGGAAGATTTTATGGTCATTCTATTTACTATTAAGGTCTCACTTTGCACATTATCCATTTAGCATGCATATATCATATAATTGCATACATTCCCATACATCTCATGCATTCATGGATAAGCAGTAAATATGGTATAATCATGGACTTTCTAAGGGATTCAATTCTGAGCCACCAAGAATTGAATCAGGGCATTCCTAGGTGCATTTCATTCATTCATTCATTTTACAAGAGTTGCTGAAGGAGTACATAATCAACACTTGATCTTGAATTCCTCCCACTGGTCCCACCAATGCTCTTGACCTCCTTGAACTTCTTGCAATCCAATATTACATAGTAATCCTTGGCATACCAAGGCGAATTTACAAGAACTTAAATAAATGAAATTACAACCCAAAAATTATTACAAACTTAATAATACATGCCCAAAAAAAATTAAAATTAATTAATTAATTTACAATCCCAAAGAAACATAAAAGAAATAAATCCAATCACATTGGTCTTTTATAGTCTATGATCATCCATCATTCATATCACTATTTAACAATTAAATAAAATATACATACTTAAATTAAATTGAATATCTCATATTCAACTTAAAAATTCAGATTTGAATCACATTCAAACAACTTTAAAATTCAGATTTGAATCACATTCAAATATTTTTTAAAAAATCAGATTTGAATCACGTTCAAATATTTTTTAAAAAATCAGATCTGAATTTTATTCAATCAATTTTAAAAAATCAGATTTAAATATGATTCAAACAACTTTAAAAATTCAGATTTGAATCACATTCAAACAACTTTTAAAATTTAGATTTGAATCACATTCAAACAATTTTTTAAATTCTGATTTGAATCATAATTTAATTGTGTGATAAAAATTCTAATTAAACAATTTAATTAGACATAAAATGGATCTTAAATCATACAACAATTGCACATTCACCATCCATTTACCTTTGCACACCATTGTGATGCATCAACCATGCACACCATGGTGTTCATCATTTGTGCCGCCACTTTGACTTTGCAACCAGCAATAAACTCTTGATCTCATGATCAAACACACAATTAAATCATATAAACATCAATCTAAATGGCAAATATAGTGGCTCTGATACCAGTTGAAGGAACGGAAGCGTGAAAAACACAAGTTTATACCATTGAATTCAAAAATTTTCACCTAGGGTCACATGCATCATGCAAGATTTATTTTTATCTATTTGATTTCAATGATAAACAACATATTAAAACTCTTTTAATATGTTTTTGGATCTGTATTTGCCATTTAAGATTTTAAAATTAATCAGATTAATTTTAGAACCCTAGATTAAATCAAGAACGATTACACTAACCTCTTGATGCACTACAGCGTGTCTGCGCCTTTGAGATTCATCTTCAGGACACCAGATGTTGTCCCTCTAGCTTGTCCACACCAAGAACACCTATGGCAGCCCTTGAATAGCTTCTAAATCTTTTTCTATTAATTAGAAAATCAAGTTTTGCCTTTTAAGAGATTAAAGATGTAAACAGGACACTAGAAACAATTTCTAGTGTTCTTAATTCAAGAGATTGATGGCTAATCTCTTTGAATTGATAAGAGATGAAGAAGAAGAGATGAAAACCCTCAAAGTGGCGTGACAAAGGAGTGTGGCTGCTGGTTATGTGTTATTTTCTCATAACAACACTTAAATAGCTAGGTTAACACATTAAACCATTGCCACATGTCACCCTTTGATTAGCTCTAGGTTTAAGTGACCCAATCACATTGTGCCAAGTGTCAAACCTATATTTAATCTTGATTTTAATCATCTTACATGATTAAAAAAACATTTGGCAAGCTTATGTGTATTCCCATGTGTCACCATCTCATGGTGCCATGTGTCACACTGCAAAATGACCAAAATGCCCCTGTGTCTTAATTTTGAGTTCTCAACCCAAAATAATTATTTTTCTTCTTCTAATTAATTTATATCAAATATAAATTAATTAATTAATCTCTATTAATTAATTTCTCATAAATTAAATTCATATTTAAACACTTTAAATATAAATTTAATTTATACTGCACATCCAATAATCTAGATTTGGTTTCAAGTCATGCTAGGGACTTTGCAATTTAATTGCAAACCAAACCTATTTAATTAATCAATTAAACTCTTTAATTAATTAATTAAATCATATTTAAATAGGTGATAACTTGTGTATGTGTGTGACTTACTAGGCTCGTCACTAATTGGCAATGAGACATGATATCAACTCTTAATATCATCAGAACTCTTTCTTACCATAAATGATTTCTCTAAATCATTTTATGAACCTCATAGACCATGGTTAACACCTAGCATAGCATGCCATGGCCACCCAATTAGTAATAAGGTTTACCTTAAATGAACCTATAATCATATGTTACCATGCACTAGAATCTCTCTGTTACAAAATCCCAACTCAAGCTGGAGTCATGGTTTATGTTAAACTCCATTTGCTATGAATATTATGTTCTCTTTTAATTCCAGCTCTTGATTAAAAAGATTTTCTCATCAGAAACTCTTTTCTGAATAAATCTATCTGTCCTGGCCAGGAACTTGAAACATCAAGAACAATTAAATGAACATAGGATTTTATCTCTATTTACTTAGAGGAACAGATTCCATCTTGATCAACACCTTCCTCCATATATAACTAGTAGGAGCCAACAAATGCCCATATACCCATACACAGTACAAGTATGAAAGCAATATCAAACTCAAACTACCTATATACAAGATAACTGTGCTATCTCAGGTCTAAAGATTATATACACTGATATGATTTATGACAAAACATTGACAAGAGTAAACTCCATGTGCTTGTCATAAGTGTCACTGGTTCGGCCTACTTATCATTTATAAGTGCATGATTTCTCTAAATCATTTTATGAACCTCATAGACCATGGTTAACACCTAGCATAGCATGCCATGGCCACCCAATTAGTAATAAGGTTTACCTTAAATGAACCTATAATCATATGTTACCATGCACTAGAATCTCTCTGTTACAAAATCCCAACTCAAGCTGGAGTCATGGTTTGTGTCAAACTCCATTTGCTATGAATATTATGTTCTCTTTTAATTCCAGTTCTTGATTAAAAAGATTTTCTTATCAGAAACTCTTTTCTGAATAAATCTATCTGTCCTGGCCAGGAACTTGAAACATCAAGAACAATTAAATGAACATAGGATTTTATCTCTATTTACTTAGAGGAACAGATTCCATCTTGATCAACACCTACCTCCATATATAACTAGTAGGAGCCAACAAATGCCCATATACCCATACACAATACAAGTATGAAAGCAATATCAAACTCAAACTACCTATATACAAGATAACTGTGCTATCTCAGGTCTAAAGATTATATGCACTGATATGATTTATGACAAAACATTGACAAGAGTAAACTCCATGTGCTTGTCATAAGTGTCACTGGTTCGGCCTACTTATCATTTATAAGTGCTTATCATGTTTGTTATATGGCATGAGACTCACCATTCCATCTTATTTATATCTCATATAAATAATTTGGGAACAAACATGAATACAATCTTTCTGGATAAGTCATGTCCTTATTATGAAGTATCCTCGATTGTGAACCTATTTATGATACTTTGTGCTAGAAATATTGTCACTCATATTCTTAACAACTTAAGAATAATATTTCTAACAAAATATCAATGGACCTTTTCTATTACACATAAATATATTATGTAAACGGAAAAGTGGAAATGCCTTTTATTAATAAAAATACGTACAAGATACATACTAAATGATATGCTCTAGGGCATACTACTAACACTACCAAAATACAAAAGACTGGTGAGGTGACTGGACAGTGGCAGAGCTAGTCAGAGCTTTATCTGGGCACTACTGGTGCTGCTGTTACTGCGACTGCTCGGATTGGTCTCCAATACCTACGCGATGGAAAACTAACGCGCTAAGCATAACGCTTAGTGGTGCATAATTTATAATAACAATAACTGAATAATCTAAATAATAGTTCTATACATATGCCAAATTTTATTACTTCTAGGTATTTTGCATTTTCATTTCACTTTGAAAACAATTTAAGTTATTGGGATCATTTTTATTCACTTATTATATATTCAGTCTTAATTAATTATTATTAGTGCTCAAGAAACCTATAACAAATTATCAAAGGTGGATACACGAAAGTATACTAGTTAGACAGTCATATGTCTATCTAGTATACATCTGTCAGGCACGAGGCCCGCTGTCAGGCTTGTAAAGCCAGAATAAAGTTTGGCACAATAGCCAATAAGTAGGCATATAGCCTGTCGAACAATCATACCAAACATATATTGTCAGTTTATGATTTTCTCGGCAGGCAGTATTGCTATCTGTAGTCCCTAATTGGTATACCAATCGATCCAAACTAAATAAATAAGTCTAGGTATACTATGGGCAATTACACATTATTACATATTTATTTAAATGTTCATATCACTTTACAGTGGGTAAATAGGTCCCACTTTCCTCTTTCATGTGGCTTAGTGTTTAATAGCTTGTTAGGCTTAAATTCCCTACCATAAGATAATTTACCTCATGGACCCTTCTTTGGTTTCAGTTTTTGTCTCTCACATTTACCTATCCATTTGATCAATTTTTAGCCACTGTTTGGCCACACTTCCTTCATGGAAGTTGTTCCCCTATGTCTTATCTTTATTTTCCTTTTTGAATCATGTCAATTTGATTTTTAGAACTCAAGTTATGGTTAGATAACCATAACTAACTCATTTCTAGATTCTGGTTCCTTAACTAGGTAGCATTTGGACTTAAAGTTTACCTAATTAATGGAACTGATTACAATCATTTTTAGGCATGGTGATCTTCATAGAAATTGTTGCCCTATGTCTTGTGATCACTTATGATTTCTAATCATAATTTTTCAAGTTTTTTTGAGTAATTTATGGCTAAATAACTAACTTAGGCTCATGTACCCTATGCCAATAGGGGCTCAGTTCAGGACAGTGAATGTAGGTCACTTTTTGAGGTTCTTACAGGTATAATTTGAAGAAGGTCTCTAAAATAAAGTTGTAGCCCTGTATCTCGGGTTTCTGGAAAGGTATGGCTCATCTCAATTGGAATTTTCTAGTGGGAGTTATGACTAAAAGACTATTCTGGAGTCAAGTGAAGTTTGGTCAGATTGCAGGTTTTGATACAGTGACTTGTTCTAACTATTTGATCTAGTTCTCTTGATTTCTAGGTTTTGGTCAAAATACCAATTTTGTAGTAATGTGTCTTGTGGACATTTTACCACTAGTTTCATTACATTTGAGTTCTTATAGACCAAGTAATGGCCACTATGCCAAAACTGGTCGGGTGAGTTTGTGTCCAGCGGTTTCTGGGCAACCTAATTCTGGACAGTTTTGTGACCTAAATTGAGCTAGCAATTTGGTTTGATTTTTGAGATTTCTGGGTTCAGTGGTATTCATGAAAATTGTAGCCCTATATCTAAGCTTTTCAATGGTATCTAATTCAGGTCATTTGGACCAGTATAGAGGGAGTTATGACCAAATGAATATGTACTGTTCATTTGGTCATTTTCTGGTTTTGGTGCAGGGTCATCCAGATTTGGGTAGTGTTTAGGTCAAGTTTTTGACAAAATTTCGGCATGGTGTCTACATGAAAATGGGCTATTTTAAGTCTAATTTCACCTCCAATTGGCCTCATACCAATTGGAGTCACACATTTTCAGTTATGGTTCCACAAACCCACTGGACTCATTGAGTCCCAACCTGCAAGAAAATGACACTCCCAAAATTCAATCTCCTCCAACTTTCTTACTTCAATTTGCATGCATAACACTTCTATAACCAACAATCTCAACTCAATAGGTCAATTTCAAGCATTCACATAAAGTCCTCAATCATGTACACAAACCCTAGTTTCAAAGTTTCAAAATTGCACAAACACTACACATTCAAACTCCCAAACATATCAACTTATCTAACATTCACATGGAACTATTTTTCATCACTTGAAAGCAACGAACCTCAAGGTTCCATGGCTACCAAAAATTCAAGTTTCTCTTTCCTCAAGATTTTCTTTTTAATTTCATGAAATTTATACTTGGCTAAACATGCTTTTCATGTTTAATGAAGAGAAAAAGATGGATTAGTGTAGTAACCTTACTTGAGCTTCCCAAACATCAACTTTCTTGCTTCTTACTACTATCTATGGCTTCCTTATGGAGTGGGGAGTATTTTTTGTGAAGTGAGCTATGGGTTTTGGATGGAAGAAGCTTGGGAAATCAAGCTTGAAGCTTGACAACAATGGAGGAAAATGGAGGGAGTGTGCTGGCCATGGGAGAGAAAGAGAGAGAAGAAGTGGGTGGGAGTTTATCTTCTAGTGTCTATTTATAATTTTATTTTTGCACTTTAATTTTTTTTGTAAATTTCCATAAGCCTTTTTATTTTCTTTTCCTTTCTTCTTTCTTTTCTTTTTCTTTTCTTCTTCTTTTCTTTTCTAATTCAATTCATAAGTTTTAATTCATATTAATTATTTTGATTCTCTAAAATTTTAAATTTCACATTTAGGTCAAAATTCACCTCTGGGGATGAAATGACTAAAATGCCCTTCATGGTGCTCATCGAGTTATTTTTATTATTTTATACTAATTAATAAATTCTCTAAATTTTATTTTATTTTTTCTAAATTTTTCCTATATTTTCTTAACATTTATTCCATCAATTTATGCCTCATCACTATAGTTTAGGTGTAGTTCCAGACATTCTGACTGTCTGAATAGACATTAGTCGTCAGAACAGTAAAATTTACGGACTACCTATGGTAAGAGCGTTACAATTCTTCCCCTCTAAATAGAAATTTCATCTTCGAAATGTACTTGATGTGAAGAGATGAGGAAACTGCTGCCTTATCGTCTCCTCGCTCTCCCACGTCACTTCTTCTGTGTTGCGGTGTCTCCATAAGACTTTCACTAGTGGAATCCTCTTATTTCTGATTTCTTTCACTTTCTGATTTCTTTCACTTCCCGTGCCAAGATTATGACTGGTTCTTTTTCATATGTCAAATCAAGTTGCACAATTATATCCTCTGCTGAAATGACATGTGAAGGATCTAATCTGCATCTCCTGAGCATCGTTACATGGAACATGTTGTGAATCTTGTCCAGCTCAGGTGGTAAGGCTAGTCTGTAGGCTACTGGACCCACACGCTCAATAACATCGTATGGACCAATAAACCTAGGGCTCAATTTACCCTTCTTACCAAATCTCAGCACTTTCTTCCAAGGTGATACCTTGAGGAACACTTTATTGCCAACTGAAGGAGCGGAAGGATGAAAAACATAAGTTTAGATCATTAAATTCAAAAATTTTTCTCATAGGGTCTCTTGACTCATGTAAGATTTATTTTTATCTATTTGATTTCAATGATAAACAGCATATTAAAACTCTTTTAATATTTTTTTGGATCTACATTTGCCATTCAAGATTTTAAAATTAACCGATTAATTCATTAGAACCCTCGATTAGATCAAGAACAAGTGCACTAACCTTTTGATGCACTGCAGTTGTGTTTGGCACTTTTGGGATGCGCCTAGGACACCAGATGTTGTCCCTCTAGCTTGTCCACACCAAGATCACCAATAGCAGCCCCTTGAACAGCTTATCAAGCTTTCCCAACCAATTAGAAATTCAGGTTTTGCCTTTAGAGAGATTACAGATGTATACAAGACACTATAAACGATTTCTAGTATTTTTAATTCAAGAGAATGTTGGCAATTCTTTTTGAATTGATGAGAAATGAAGAAGAAGAGAGGAAAGGACTCCTTGGGTGGCAGCACAAAAGAAATAAACAGTAGCTTATATTTTTTCTTTTCATCCTTTCCCTTATATAGCTTGGTCACCACTTAAAACCCTTGCCACATGTCACTTTCTGATTGGCTTTTAGTTTAATTGACCCAATCACATTGTGCCAAGTGTCAAACTTAAATTTAATCATAACTTTAATCATCTTACATGATTAAAAGACAATTAGCAAGCTTATGTGTAGTGCCATGTCTCACCATTTTATAGTGCCACATGTCACCCTGTGAAATGACCAAAATACCCTTGTGTCTTAATTTTGAGTTCCTAACCCAAAATAATTATTTCTCTTCTTCTAATCAATTTATATCAAATATAAATTAATTAATCAATCTTTATTAATTAATTTCTTATAATTAAATTCATATTTAAATACTTTAATTATAAATTTAAATTATATCATACATCTCATAACCTTGATTTGGTTTTAAGCCATGCTAGGGACTTTGCAATTTAATTGCAAATCAAACCTATTTAATTAATCAACTAAACTCTTTAACTAATTAATTAAATCACATTTAACTTGGTGATTACTTGTGTATGTGTGTGACTTACTAGGCTCATCACCAATTGGCAATGAGATATGATATCAACTCTTAATATCATCAGAACTCTTTCTTACTACAAATGATTCCTCTAAACCATTTTATGCACCTTATAAACTATGCCTAACACTTAGCATAGCATGCCATAGCCACAAAATTAGTAATAAGGTTTACCTTAAATGAACCTATCATCATATGTTGCCATGCACTAGAATCTCTCTATTATAAAATCCCAATTCGAGCTAGAGTCATGGTTTATGTCAAACCCCATTTGCTATGAATATTAAGTTTTCTTTTAATTCCAGTTCTTGATTAAATAGATTTTATCATCAGAAACTCTTTTCTGATTAAATCTATCTGTCCTGGCCAAGAACTTGAAACATCAAGAATAATTAAATGAACATAGGATTTTATCCCTATTTACTTAGGGTAACTAATTCCATCTTGATTAGCACCTACCTCCATATATAACTAGTAGGAGCCAACACATGCCCATAGACCCATACACAGTACAAGTATGAAAGTAGTATCAAACTCAAACCACCTTTTTACAAGATAACTGTGCTATCTGAGGTCTAAAGATTATATGCACTGATATGATTTATTACAATACATTGACAAGACTAAACTCCATGTGCTTGTCATAAATGTCATTGGTTCGGCCTACTTATCATGCATAAGTGCCTATCAGGTTTGTTATATGGCATGAGACTTACCATTCCATCTTATTTATATCTCATATAAATACATTGGGAACAAACATGAATACAATCTTTCTGGATAAGTCATGTCCTATGTGAAGTATCCTCGATTGTGAACCAATTTATGATACTTTGTGCTAGAAATACTGTCACTCATATTCTTAACAACTTAAGAATAGAATTTCTTACAAAATATCAATGGACCTTTTCTGTTACACATAAATATATTATGTAAACGGAAAAGTGAAAATGCCTTTTATTAATAAAACATGTAGAAGATACATACTAAATGATATGCTCTAGGGCATACTACTAATAATCTTCCACTAGCACTATAACCATTCATTACAATATCTTAGACCCATCTTCTGAAGATGTTGGTCTAGTTGAGTTTGAGACATAAGCTTAGTGAATGGATCAGCTGGATTTTCAGCTGATGCTATTTTTTTGCATGGCTACATCACCTCGCCCAACTATTTCCCTAATAATTTGGTAGCACCTTTCTATGTGTTTGGATTTCTGGTGAGACCGGGGTTCCTTAGCCTGTATGACTGCTCCATTGTTGTCACAATGAAGTGGAACTGTTCACTCAATGGAAGGAACTACTGCAAGTTCTGTCATGAACTTCTTTATCCAAACAACTTCTTTTGCAGCATTTGATGCTGCAATATACTCAGCCTCGATAGTGGAAACTACAGTCATACTCTATTTGGAACTCTTCCAACTGACTACACCTCCATTAAAAATGAACACATACCCAGAGTTAGACTTTCTATCATCGATATCTGATTAGAAATCAGAATCAGTATAACCATCCAATTGTAAGTCTCCACCTCCATAAATCAAGAATAAATCCTTAGTTCTTCTCAAGTACTTAAGGATATTCTTGACAGCTATCCAGTGTTCCAAACCTGGATTAGATTGATACCTGCTAGTTAAACTAACAGCATATGCGATATCCGGCCTAGTACATAGCACTGCATACATCAAACTTCCAATAGTCGAAGCATATGGAATCCTGGCCATTTTATCTCTTTCTTCAAGTGTCTTTGGAGATATCTCTTTAGAAAGGTGGACACCCTGTCTCACTGGTAACAATCCTCTCTTGGAATCAAGCATGTTAAACCTCTTTAACATCTTTTCCAAGTATAGACTTTGGGATAAACCAATTATTCTTTTCGCTCTATCTCTATAGATGCGAATCCCAAGAATATAGGTTGTCTCCCCTAAGTCTTTCATGGAGAATGTATTTGACAACCATACCTTTGCAGTTGTTAGTGTACTTGTGTCATTACCCATCAACAGAATGTCATCCACATATAAGACAAGAAAAGTGATAGCATTGTCACTAACCTTCTT
Organism: Hevea brasiliensis; assembly: GCF_030052815.1. Taxonomy (NCBI): domain Eukaryota; kingdom Viridiplantae; phylum Streptophyta; class Magnoliopsida; order Malpighiales; family Euphorbiaceae; genus Hevea; species Hevea brasiliensis. The sequence goes on along the minus strand of NC_079493.1, from coordinate 86,283,677 downwards.
ATATATACATGGCTCATCCTCATTTTTTATAAAACCAAATGATTTAATGGCTTCATCAAAATGGATGTTCCAACTCCTCGAAGCTTGTTTCAATCCATAAATGGATCGCTTGAGCTTGCATACTTTGGAACCATCTTGGGATTCAAAACCCCTAGGTTGTTCCATGAAAATGTTTTCTTTAATGTATCCATTGAGAAAAGCTGTTTTGACATCTATCTGCCAAATCTCATAATCATAGTATGGAACTATTGCTAATAGAATCCTAATTGATTTAAGCATGGAAACAGGCGAGAAAGTCTCCTCATATTCGATTCCTTGTCTTTGGCAAAACCATTTCGCTATTAGCCTTGCTTTATAGGTCTCTACCTTTTCATCAGAACCAATTTGCTTCTTGAAAACCCATTTGTTCCCTATAGGTACAACACCTACAGGTGGGTCAACAAGATCCCACACTTGATTCTTGTATATGGAATCAATCTCAAATTTCATAGCATCAATCCATTTTGAAGAGTCTATATCTGATATAGCTTTTTCCTAGGTAAGTGGATTATCTCCATGATCTACTTTTTCATGAGTAGTCAACTCTTATTCTTCTTCATGAAGGAAACCATATCTCACTGGTGGGTGGGATGCCCTGGTTGTTCTACGAGGAACAGTTGTAGATATTTCATCAATAGGTATAGGTTGACTAGATGGATCTATATCCATCTGATCTATTGATTGGTCAAAATTCTCCAATTCTATCTCTATTTGCTTTCCTTTGCCTCCTTCTTGAACAAACTATTGTTCAAGAAATGTGGCATCTCTACTTACCACAACCTTTTGTGATGTAGGCAAATAAAAATAATATCCAAAACTATCTTTTGGATATCCAACAAAACAACCCTTTTCTGATCTGGTTTCCAATTTACCAGTGTTCAACTTTTTGATATAAGTTGGACAACTCTAATTCTTAACATGCTTAAGACTTGGTTTTCTTCCATGCCATATCTCATAAGTTGTGGAAGATACTAATTTTGATGGAATCTTATTCTGAATATACAAAGCTGATTCTAATGCAAATCCCTAAAAGGAGATTGGCATATCAGTATAGCTCATCATACTACGTACCATATCCAATAGGGTACGTTTTCTCCTTTCAGATACACCATTCAACTGTGATGTACCTGGAGGAGTCAGCTGGGAAACAATGCCATGTTCTCTCAAGTATACATCAAATTCAGTATTCAAGTATTCACCTCCATGATCTGATCGAAGAGCTTTAATACTTTTTCCTGTTTGATTTTCTTCTTCAGATTTAAATTCTTTGAACTTTTTAAAGGATTCATGTTTGTATTTCATCAAATACAAAGACCCAAACCTTGATTTATCATCAATAAAGGTAATAAAATAATGAAAACCGCCTCTAGGCATTTTTTTAAATAGACCACATACATCACCATGTATTAGCTCTAAAATATTTTCAGCTCTTAGCCCTTGTCCAACAAAGGGTGATCTAGTCATTTTGTCCTAAAGGCAGGATTCACAGGTTGGAGTAGGTTTAGAACCTGATGACGATAGAATCCCCATTTTCCCCAATTTTGCAATCCTATCTTCTGCAACATGACCTAACCTTAAGTGCCAAATATATTTTGAACTTGAGTTGATTTTTGCCATGGCATTGCATTCATTTAGATCTCTTGCATTCAATTTGTGTTTGTCATTTTTATCCAAATAATAAAGACCATCATTCATATAACCCAAACCAATATATTTATTTCTAAAATAAATATTGGAAACATCATCTGTGAACTGAAATTCATAGCCATTTCTAGTCAAACTAGATATAGAAATGATGTACTTAAAAGCATCAGGTACATATAAAATATTATCCAAATATAAAGCATGTCCAGACATGTAAAAAGATTTAGATCTTATGGCTAAAGCTTCAACAATTGAGCCATCACCAATCCGTAGTTTAACATTTCGAGAACGCAAGCTACTACTATTTGCTAGTTCTTGCATATCATAAGAAATGTGAGAACTGGCACTAGTATCTAAAACCCAAGCTATAGATGAACTATGAGTGTCATTAGAATCTAAATAATAAGATATAGACATACCTTCTAAAGGTGTATCCTTCTTGTCCTTCAAAGAAGCAAGATACTCTGGGCAGTTCCTTTTCTAGTGCCCATCCTACTGGCAGTGGAAACACTTTCCTTTGCCTCCATCAGCTTTAGTCTTCCCTTTTTGTTTAGCTATTTTCTTGGAAGGACTAGGAATATGAGGTTTCTTTTTCTTATTTCCCTTCTTCTTGTTGGACTTTCCAGCTGAAGATCATGCAATCAAAGCTACCTCTTTTCCTTTATTGCCCGACATATTCTTTTGGGTAGTAACCAGCATGTTGAGTAAACTAGCCAAGGTGCATTCCTGTTTAGTCATATGGAAATTTGCCACAAAATTCCCAAAAGACTCAGGAAAGGACTGTGCCACGACCCAGGGATGGGGTTGGGACCTGCTTGTTCAACCAGCTACGCACTGGGGTGGATTCGTGTCCCACATCGGAAACGGGAAGAAAAGATTTGGGCCATATATGTGGGAGCCTTCCTCACCTGGTCAGCGTGCTTTTGGGACAAATCCGTGAGGCCCACCGGCCAAAGCGGACAATACTTACTGGAGATGGATTGGGCTGTTACAGACTAAAGGATCAAATCCATTTGTAGTTGGAAATCCATGTTAAAGTCAAGATGTTCCAGTTGCTCAATCAGTCGAATCATCTTGTGGGCATGATCCCCAACATTCTGTCCCTCAGACATCCTCATGCGGAATAGCTGTCTAGACATCTCATGCCTAGCATTCCTGCTGTGCTCACCATACAACTCTTGTAGGTGAAGGAGGATCTCACTCATACTCTGCATGTTCTCATGCTGCTTCTGTAGCTCATTACTCATAAAATCAAGCATGTAACACTTGGCTCTCATGTCCTGCTCCTTCCACTTGTCAAAAGTTTCATGTTCCTCTAAAGTGGCCTCTGGAGGTAAGGGACCAGGAACATTTGAGTTTAGAACATATCCTATATGTTCAAGGTTCAGGAAAAGTTTCAAATTTCTTAGCTAATCAGACAGATTAGGTCCTGTCAACCTATTGCGATTAAGTATGCTTGTAAGGATATTGGATGGTGGTGGTTGTGGTGTGCTCATTATTATCAGAAAATTAACTACAGAAAATAATCAGATTATTTAGTAAATGTATCATGTAATTAACCAAATGATTATGGTCATTTAATCAAATTTTTCCTCCCACTAACTTAGCAAATCCTACACTTCCAAAGTAGAAATCGAAAATCCTAGTAGGATGGATTTCTAATGCGTGATTGAATTCTTATAATCCTATTGATCATCCTCAGGTACATCCATTATTGGAATTACAATAAACTATAAGTGAGCAACTCCTTGCCCAACACATCTCATGTGAGGTTCAATCTTTTACCTAGCCCCTAATGCTTAAAATCTCAGGTACATCCATTATTGACTTATCTTGCATTAGTTAAGTTGATCCCATTGAGCCAGTAATTATGCAAATAATTTTAATGTCCTCAAGTACATCCAATATTGGCCACCAAACCATTTACATATTTACAACATCTCATGCTTAACAATTATTCTTAAGAAAATCTTTTAAATTAATGGCATCATATGCAAGTATTTAAAATTTCTTAAAATAATTGCCCCAATGGAGGGCCTGTGTTATAATTGCTTTAATTATAGCATTTCCAACTTAATCATTTGTTTGGAAGATTTTGTGGTCATCCCGATTACTATTAAGGTCTTACTTTGCACATTATCCAATTAGTATACATATATCATATACTTGCATACATTCTCATACATCTCATGCATTCATGGATAATAAATAAATATGATATGATCATGGACTTTTTAAGGGATTCAATTTTGAGCCACCAAGAATTGAATCAGGGCATTCTTAGGTGGATTTCATTCATTCATATTACAAGAGTTGCTGAAGGAGTACATAATTAACACTTGATCTTGAATTCCTCCCACTGGTCCCACCAATGCTCTTGACCTCCTTAATCTTCTTGCAATCCAATTACATTGTAATCTTTGGCATACCAAGGCAAATATACAAGAACTAAAAAAAATTAAATTATAACCCAAAAAGTATTACAACCTTTATAATACATGCCCAAAATAAATTAAAATAAATTAATTAATTTACAACCCAAAGAAACATAAAAGAAATAAATCAAATTACATTGGTCTTTTATTATCCATGATCATCTATCATGCATATCACTATTTAATAATTAAATAAAACATACATACTTAAATTAAATTGAATATCCCATATTCAACTTAAAAATCCAGATTTGAATATGATTCAAACAAATTTATAAATTCATATTTGAATCAAAATTTAATTGTGTGATTAAAACTCTAATTAAACAATTTAATTAGACATAAAATGGACCTTAGATCATACAACAATTGCATATTTAAAATCCATCAAACCTTGCACACCACAATGGTGCCAAAACCATGCGCACCATTGTGTTCATCCTCATGCCACCACTTTTGCTTTTGCAATCAGCAACGAATAATCATCTCATGATCATATCACACAATTAAATCATATATTAAACAATCTAAATGGCAAATATAGTAGCTCTGATACCAATTGAAGGAGCGGAAGCATGAAAAACATAAGTTTAGATCATTGAATTCAAAAATTTTTCTCCTAGGGTCTCATGCATCATGCAAGATTTATTTTATCTATTTGATTTCAATGATAAACAGCATATTAAAACACTTTTAATATATTTTTGGATATATATTTGCCATTTAAGATTTTAGAATTAATATATTAATTCATTAGAACCCTATATTAGATCAAGAATAAGTGTACTAACCTTTTGATACACTACAGTTGTGTTTGGCACCTTTGGGATGTGCCTAGGACACCAGATGTTGTCCCTCTAGATTGTCGACACCAAGATCACCAATGGAAGCCCCTTCAATAGCTTCTAAAGCCTTTCTAATCAATTAGAAATTAAGGTTTTTCCTTTAGAGAGATTACAGATGTATACAGGATACTAAAAACGATTTCTAGTATTTTTAATTCAAGAGAATGTTGGAAATTCTCTTTGAATTGATAAGAGATGAAGAAGAAGAGAGGAAGAGGACTCCTTGGGTGGTGGCACAAAAGAAATAAACAGCAGCTTGAATTTTTTCTTTTCATCCTTTCCCTTATACAGCTAGGTCACCACTTAAAATCCTTGCCACATGTCACTTTCTGATTGGCTCTTAGTTAATTGACCAATCACATTGTGCCAAGTGTCAAACTTAAATTTAATCTTGACTTTAATCATCTTACATGATTAAAAGATAATTGGCAAGCTTATGTGTAGTGCCATGTGTCACCATCTCATGGTGCCACATGTCACCCTATGAAATGACCAAATTACCCTTGTGTTTAATTTTGAGTTCTCAACCCAAAATAATTATTTTCTTCTTCTAATCAATTTATATCAAATATAAATTAATTAATTAATCTCTATTAATTAATTTCTCATAATTAAATTCATATTTAAATACTTTAAATATAAATTTAACTTATACTATACATCCAATAACCTAAATTTGGTTTCAAGCCATGCTAGGGATTTTGCAATCTAGTTGCAAACCAAACCTATTTAATTAATTAATTAAACTCTTTAACTAATTAATTAAATCACATTTAACTTGGTGATTACTTGTGTATGTTACACGACTTACTAGACTCATCACTAATTAGCAATGAGATATGATATCAACTCTTAATATCATCAGAACTCTTTCTTACCACAAATGATTCCTCTAAATCATTTTATGCACCTTATAAACTATGCTTAACACTTAGCATAGCATGCCATAGCCACAAAATTAGTAATAAGGTTTTCCTTAAATGATCCTATCATCATATGTTACCATGCACTAGAATCTCTCTGTTACAAAATCCCAATTCGAGCTGGAGTCATGGTTTATGTCAAACCCCATTTACTATGAATATTATGTTCTCTTTTAATTCCAGTTCTTGATTAAAAAGATTTTCTCATCAGAAACCCTTTTCTGATTAAATCTATCTGTCCTGGCTAGGAACTTGAAATATCAAGAACAATTAAATGTACATTGGATTTTATCCTTAATTACTTAGGGTAACAGATTCCATCTTGATCAACACCTACCTCCATATATAACTAGTAGGAGCCAACACATGCCCATATACCCATACACAGTACAAGTATGAAAGCAGTATCAAACTCAAACCACCTATATACAAGATAACTGTACTATCTCTGGTCTAAAGATTATATGTACTAATATGATTTATGACAATACATTGACAAGAGTAAACTCCATGTGTTTGTCATAAATGTCACTGGTTCAGCCTACTTATCATGTATAAGTGCCTATCATGTTTGTTATATGGTAATGAGACTCACCATTCCATCTTATTTATATCTCATATAAATACATTGGGAACAAACATGAATACAATCTTTCTGAATAAGTCACGTCCTGTGTGAAATATTCTCAGTTGTGAACTAATTTATGATACTTTTGTGCTAGAAATACTGTCACTCATATTCTTAACAACTTAAGAGTAGAATTTCTAACAAAATATCAATGGACCTTTTCTATTACACATAAATATATTATGTAAACGAAAAAGTAAAAATGCCTTTTATTAATAAAACATGTAGAAGATATATACTAAATGATATGTTCTAGGGTATACTACTAACACCAACCTCATACTTTATATCCTTTCTCCTCAGGTCGGCATATGACTTATGTCTGTCTGAGGTGACTTTCAAATTTTCTCTGATGAATTTCACTTTTTCCTCAGTCTGTCTCACCAAATCTGAGCCCACTACTTTTTCTTCACCCATTTTTGTCCAGCATAAGGGAGTCCTGAATCTCCTCCTATACAATACTTCACATGGAGCCATTTTTATGCTGGCTTGGTAGCTGTTGTTGTAAGCAAACTCTACCAAAGAAAGATACTTCTCCCAACTTCCTTCAAAATCAATGATGCAGCTTCTTAACATATCCTCCAATACTTATCATATCATATCAGTCTTGTCATTAGTGTCGGATCATTAATTTCATTCCTTTAACAATTATAGTAATTCACTAAGTTCTAAGGATTACCTGAATCACCCTTTCTAACTGTCCATCCGTCTATGGATGGAAAGCCATACTAAAGTGCAGTTGAGTGCCTAAAGACTCTTGTAGCCTCTTCCAAAACTTCAAAGTAAATCTTAGGTCTCGGTCAGATATGATAGATATTGGCACTCCATGTAGCAGAACTATCTAATCTATGTAAATCTCTGCTAATCTCTCCAGTAAGTAGTCTGCTCTAGCTGGTAGAAAGTGAGCTGACTTAGTCAATCTATCCCCAATCACCCATATAGTATCATGCTTCCTCTGTGTCAATGGTAGCCCAGTCACAAAATCCATAGTGATGTGGTCCCATTTCCACTCTGGTATAGATATAGGTTGTAACAACCCTGATGGAACCTGATGCTCAACCTTAACCTGCTGTCATGTCAAACATCTAGTCACAAAATCACCAATCTTTTTCTTCATTCCAGGCCACCAATAATATGTTTTCAGGTCTTGGTACATCGTGGTACTTCCTGGGTGCATAACACGGAAGCTATTGTGTGCCTCTTTCAAGATATTCTTCTTTAGTTTCTCATCTCCCGGTACACATACTCTGCCTTTATAATACAGGCATCCATCTCCTTTCAACTCATAGTCAGTCTCTTTCCCCTATTGATTTCTGCTCACAACAGTTAGCAACTTTTCATCCCTTAACTGTGCTTCTTCATAGGTAAGTGGATCATCTCCATGATCTACTTCTTCATGAGTAGACAACTCTTGTTCTTCTTCATGAAGAAAACCATATCTCACTGGTGGGTGAGATACCCTGGTTGTTCTACGAGGAACAGCTGTAGATGTTTCATCAATGGGTATAGGTTGACTAGATGGATCTATATCCATCGATCATTGGTTGGTCGAATTCTCCTATTCTAACTCTATTTGCCTTTCTTTGCCTCCTTCTTGAACAAACTGTTGTTCAAGAAATGTGGCATCTATACTTATAACAAGCTTTTTTGAAGTAGGCAAATAAAAATAATATCCAAAACTATCTTTTGGATATCCAACAAATCGACCTTTTTCTGATCTGGTCTCCAATTTATCAGTGTTGACTTTTGATATAATTTGGACAACCCCAAATCTTAACATGCTTAAGACTTGGTTTTCTTCCATGCCATATCTCATAAGGTGTGGAAGAAAGCGATTTTGATGGAATCCTATTCGAATATATAAAGTTGATTCTAATGCAAATCCCCAAAGGAGATTGGCATATCGGTATAGCTCATCATACTACGTACCATATCCAATAGGTACGATTTCTCCTTCAGATACACCATTCGGTTGTGGCGTTCTGGAGGAGTCGGTGAGAAACAATGCCATGCTCTCTCAAGTATTCATCAAATTCGATACTCAAATATTCACCTCCACGATCGATCGAAGAGCTTTAATATTTTTTCTGTTTGATTTTCTACTTGATTTAAATTCTTTGAACTTTTCAAAGGATTCATGTTTGTATTTCATCAAATACAAATACCCAAACCTTGATTTATCATCGTAAAGGTAATAAAATAATGAAAGCCCCCTCTTGCCATTTCTTTAAACGGACCACATACTTCACTATGTATTAGTTCCAAAATATTTTCAGCTCTTAGCCCTTGTCCAACAAAAGGTGATCTAGTCATTTTGCCTTGAAGGCAAGATTCACAAGTTGGAGTAGGCTCAGAGCCCAATGAGGATAGAATCCCCATTTTCTCCAATTTTGCAATCCTATCTTCTGCAACATGACCTAACCTTAAGTGCCAAGTATATTTTGAACTTGAGTTGGTTTTCACCATGGCATTGCTTTCATTTAGATTGCTATACTCTGGCCAGTGGAAACACTTTCTTACTGGCAATGGAAACACTTTCCTATTGGCAATGGAAACACTTTCTGTGGCGGTGGAAACACTTTCCTTTGCCTTTATCGACTTTAGTCTTCCTTTTACCTTAGCTATTTTCTTGGAAGGACCAGGAATCTGAAGTTTCTTTTTCTTATTGCCCTTCTTCATGTTGGACTTTCCAGCAGAAGAAGATGCAACCAAAGCTACCTCTTCTCCTTTATTGCCTGGCATATTCTTTTGGGCAATAACCAGCATGTTGAGTAATTCAGCTAAGGTGCATTCCTGTTTAGTCATATGGAAATTTGTCACAAAATTCCCAAAAGACTCAGGAAGGGACTGAAGGATCAAATCCGTTTGTAGTTGGAAATCCATGTTGAAGTCAAGATGTTCCAACTGCTCAATCACCGAATCATCTTGTGGACATGATCCCCAACATTACGTCCCTCGGACATCCTCATACGGAATAAGCTGTCTAGATAGCTCATACCTAGCATTCCTGCTGTGCTCACCATACAACTCTTGTAGGTGAAGGAGGATCTCACTAGCACTCTGCATGTTCTCATGTTGCTTCTGTAACTCATTACTCATGGAAGCAAGCATGTAACACTTAGCTCTCATATCATGCTCCTTCCACTTGTCCAAAGTATCATGTTCCTCTTGTGTGGCCTCTAGAGGTAAGGGACCAGGAACATTTGAATATAGAACATATCCTATATGTTCAAGGTTCAGGACAAGTTTCAAATTTCTTAGCCAATCAGACATTAGGTCTGTCAACTGTTGTGATCAAGTATGCTTGCAAGGATATTGGATGGTGGTGGTTGTTTTGTGCTCATTTTTATCGAGAAAATTAGCTGCAGAAAATAATCAGATTATTTAGTAAATGTATCATATTATTAACCTAAATTATTATGGTCTTTTAATCAAATTGGTCCTAACACTAACTTAGCGATTGCTACACTTCCAAAGTAGAACGGAAATCCTAGTTGGATGGATTTCTAGTGGGTGATTGAATTCTTATAATTCTATTGATCATCCTCGGTACATCCATTATTGGAATTACAATAAACTATAAGTGAGCAACTCCTTGCCCATCACATCTCATGTGAGGTTCAATCCTTTACTAGCCCCTAATGCTCAAAATCTCGGTACATCCAATATTGACTTATCTTGCATTAGTTAAGTTGATCCTATTGAGCGATAATTATGCAAATAATTTTAATGTCCTCAGGTACATCCAATATTGGCCACCAAACCATTTACATATTTACAACATCTCATGCTTAACAATTATTCTTAAGAAAATCTCTTAAATTAATTGCATCTCATGCAACTATTTAAAATTTCTTAAAATAATTGCCCCAATGGAGGGCTTATGTTATAATTACTTTAATTATAGCATTTCCAACTTAATCATTTGTTTGGAAGATTTTATAGCTATCCTAATTACTATTAAGGTCTCACTTTGCACATTATCCATTTAGCATGCATATATCATATAATTGCATACATTCCCATACATCTCATGCATTCATGGATAAGCGATAAATATGGTATGATCATGGACTTTCTAAGGGATTCAATTCTGAGCCACCAAGAATTGAATCAGGGCATTCCTAGGTGCATTTCATTCATTCATTTTACAAGAGTTACTGAAGGAGTACATAATCAACACTTGATCTTGAATTCCTCCCACTAGTCCCAGCAATGCTCTTGACCTCCTTGAACTTCTTGCAATCCAATATTACATAGTAATCCTTGGCATACCAAGGCGAATTTACAAGAACTTAAATAAATGAAATTACAACCCAAAAATATTACAAACTTAATAATACATGCCCAAAATAAATTAAAATAAATTAATTAATTTACAATCCCAAAGAAACATAAAAGAAATAAATCCAATCACATTGGTCTTTTATAGTCCATGATCATCCATCATGCATATCACTATTTAACAATTAAATAAAACATACATTCTTAAATTAAATTGAATATCTCATATTCAACTTAAAATTCCAGATTTGAATATGATTCAAATAAATTTAAAAATTCAGATTTGAATCTCATTCAAACAAATTTAAAAATTCAGATTTAAATCACATTCAAACAACTTCAAAAATTCAGATTTGAATCACATTCAAACATTTTTTAAAAAATCAGATTTGAATCACATTCAAATATTTTTTAAAAAATCAGATCTGAATTTTATTGAATCAATTTTAAAAAATCAGATTTAAATATGATTCAAACAACTTTAAAAATTCAGATTTGAATCTCATTCAAACAACTTTTAAAATTCAGATTTGAATCACATTCAAACATTTTTTAAAATTCTTATTTGAATCATAATGTAATTGTGTGATTAAAACAACTAATTAAACACTTTAATTAGTCAAAGAATAGGCCTTAGATCATACAACAATTGCAGAATTAAAAGCCAAACCTTGAATCACCCATGGAACCATTGTTGCCGCCACCATTGGTGGCTTCACCATGTGTGACGCCACACCTCTTAATCCAACCAGCAATGAATCAATCATCTTATGATCAAATCACACAATTAAATCATATAATCAACAATCTAAATGGCAAATATAGTGGCTCTGATACCAATTGAAGGAGCAGGCGTGAAAAACACAAGATTATACCATTGAATTCAAAAATTTTCACCTAGGGTCACAAGCACCATGCAAGATTTATTTTTATCTATTTGATTTCAATGATAAACAACATATTAAAACTCTTTTAATATGTTTTTGGATCTGTATTTGCCATTTAAGATTTTAAAATTAATCAGATTAATTTTAGAACCCAAGATTAAATCAAGAACGATTACACTAACCTCTTGATGTGCTGCAGCGTGTCTGCGCCTTTGAGATTCATCTTTAGGACACCAGATGTTGTCCCTCTAGCTTGTACACACCAAGAACACCTATGGCAGCCCTTGAACAGCTTCTAAAGCCTTTTCTATTAATTAGAAATTCAAGTTCTGCCTTTTAAGAGATTAGAGATGCAAACAGGACACTAGAAACAATTTCTAGTGTTCTTAATTCAAGAGATTGATGGCTAATCTCTTTGAATTGATGAGAGATGAAGAGAAATAGCTGGAGAGGCTCAAAGTGGCGTGACATATGAGAGGAGAGGCTGCTGGTTGTGTTTTCTTTTCATAACCCCACTTAAATAGCTAGGTTAACACATTAAACCCTAGCCACATGTCACCTTTTGATTAGCTCTAGGTTTAAGTGACCCAATCACATTGTGCCAAGTGTCAAACCTATATTTAATCTTGATTTTAATCATCTTACATGATTAAAATTATTTGGCAAGCTTATGTGTTATGCCATGTGTCACCATCTCATGGTGCCACGTGTCACACTGCAAAATGACCAAAATGCCCTGTGTCTTAATTTTGAGTTCTTAACCCAAAATAATTATTTTCTTCTTCTAATTAATTTATATCAAATATAAATTAATTAATTAATCTCTATTAATTAATTTCTCATCAATTAAATTCATATTTAAACACTTCAAATATAAATTTAATTTATACTACACATCCAATAATCTAGATTTGGTTTCAAGTCATGCTAGGGACTTTGCAATTTTATTGCAAACCAAATCTATTTAATTAATCAATTAAACTCTTTAATTAATTAATTAAATCATATTTAAATAGGTGATAACTTGTGTATGTGTGTGACTTACTAGGCTCATCACTAATTGGCAATGAGACATGATATCAACTCTTAATATCATCAGAACTCTTTCTTACCATAAATGATTTCTCTAAATCATTTTATGAACCTCATAGACCATGGTTAACACCTAGCATAGCATGCCATGGCCACCCAATTAGTAATAAGATTTACCTTAAATGAACCTATAATCATATGTTACCATGCACTAGAATCTCTCTGTTACAAAATCCCAACTCAAGCCGAGTCATGGTTTATGTCAAACTCCATTTGCTATGAATATTATGTTCTCTTTTAATTCCAGTTCTTGATTAAAAGATTTTTCTCATCGAAACTCTTTTACGAATAAATCTATCTGTCTGGCCAGAACTTGAAACATCAAGAACAATTAAATGAACATAGGATTTTATCTCTATTTACTTAGAGAGCAGATTCCTTCTTGATCAACACCTACCTCCATATATAACTAGCAGGAGCCAACACATGCCCATATACCCATACATAGTACAAGTATGAAAGTAGTATCAAACTCAAACTACCTATATACAAGATAACTGTGCTATCTCAGGTCTAAAGATTATATGCACTGATATGATTTATGACAAAACATTGACAAGAGTAAACTCCATGTGCTTGTCATAAGCGTCACTGGTTCGGCCTACTTATCATTTATAAGTGCCTATCATATTTGTTATATGGCATGAGACTCACCATTCCATCTTATTTATATCTCATATAAATAACTTGGGAACAAACATGAATACAATCTTTCTGGATAAGTCATGTCCTTATTATGAAGTATCCTCGATTGTGAACCTATTTATGATACTTCGTGCTAGAAATATTGTCACTCATATTCTTAACAACTTAAGAATAATATTTCTAACAAAATATCAATGGACCTTTTCTATTACACATAAATATATTATGTAAACGGAAAAGTGGAAATGCCTTTATTAATAAAAATATGTACAAGATACATACTAAATGATATGCTCTAGGGCATATTACTAACACTTTGCAATCTAATTGCAAGCCAAACCTATTTAATTAATCAATTAAACTCTTTAACTAATTAATTAAATCACATTTAACTTGGTAATTACTTGTGCATGTGTGTGACTCACTAGGCTCATCACTAATTAGCAATGAGATATGATATTAGCTCTTAGTATCATCAGAACTATTTCTTACCATAAATGATTTCACTAAATCATTTTAGGCACCTCATAGACCATGGTTAACACATAGCATAACATGCCATGGCCACCCAATCAGTAATAAAGTTTACCTTAAATGAACCTATAATCATATGTTACCATGTACTAGAATCTCTCTATTATAAAATCCCAATTCGAGCCGGAGTTATGGTTTATGTCAAACCCCATTTGCTATGAATATTATGTTCTCTTTTAATTTCAGTTCTTGATTAAAATGATTTTCTCATCAGAATCTCTTTTCTGATTAAATCTATCTGTCCTGGCTAGGAACTTGAAACATCAAGAACAATTAAATGAACATAGGATTTTATCCCTATTTATTTAGGGTAACAGATTTCATCTTGATCAACACGTACCTCTAGATATAACAAGTAGGAGCCAACACATACCCATATATCCATGCATAGTACAAGTATGAAAGCAATATCAAACTCAAACCACCTATATACAAGATAACTGTGCTATCTCAGGTCTATAGATTATATGCATTGATATGATTTATGACAATGCATTGACAAGAGTAAACTCCATGTGCTTATCATAAATGTCACTGGTTCGGCATACTTATCATGCATAAGTGCCTATCATGTTTGTTATATGGCATGAGACTCACCATTCCATCTCATTTATATCTCATATAAATACATTGGGAACAAACATGAATATAATCTTTTTGGATAAGTCATGTCCTGTGTGAAGTATCCTCGATTGTGAACCAATTTATGATACTTTGTGCTAGAAATACTGTCACTCATATTCTTAACAACTTAAGAATAGAATTTCTAATAAAATATTAATGGACCTTTTCTATTACACATAAATATATTATGTAAATGGAAAAGTGAAAATGCCTTTTATTAACAAAATATGTACAAGATACATACTAAATGATATGCTCTAGGGCACACTACTAACAATCTCCCACTAGCACTAGAGCCATTCATTACAATATCTTAGACCCATCTTGTTAAGATGTCGGTATAGCTGAGTTTGTGACATAGGCTTAGTGAATGGATTAGTTGGATTTTCAGCTGATGCTATTTTCTGCAAGGCTACATCACCTCGCCTAACTATCTCTCTGATGATGTGGTAGCGCCTTTCTATGTGCTCGGATTTCTGGTGAGATCGGGGTTCCTTAGCCTGTATGACTGCTCCATTGTTGTCACAGTAGAGTGGAACTGCTAACTCAATGGAAGGAACTACTGCAAGTTCTATCACGAACTTCTTTATCCAAACAGCTTCCTTTGCAGCATCTGATGCAGCAATTTACTGAGCCTCTATAGTGGAATCTGTAGTCGTACTCTGTTTGGAACTCTTCCAACTGACTGCAACTCCATTACAAATGAAAACATACCCAGAGGTAGACTTTCTATCATTGATATCTGATTGGAAATCAGAATCAGTAAAACCATCCAATTGCAAGTCACCACCTCTATAAATCAAGAATAAATCCTTAGTTCTTCTCAAGTATTTAAGGATATTCTTGATAGCTATCTAGTTTTCCAAACCTGGATTGGATTGATACCTGCTAATCAAACTAACAACATATGCGATATCCGGCCTAGTACACAATATTGCATACATCAAACTTCCAATAGCCGAAGCATATGGAATCCTAGCCATTCTATCTCTTTCTTCAGGTGTCTTTGGAGAAATCTCTTTACAAAGGTGGATACCATGTCTCACTAGTAACAATCCTCTCTTGGAATCAAGCATGTTAAACCTCTTTAACACCTTTTCCAATTATAGACTTTGGGATAAACAAATTATTCTTTTCGCTCTATCTCTATAAATGCAAATTCCAAGAATATAGGTTGCCTCCCCCTATATCTTTCATGGAGAATGTATTTGACAACTATACCTTTACAGTTGTCAACATACCTATGTCATTACCCCTCAATAAAAAGTCATCCACATATAAGACAAGGAAAGTGACAGCCCTTTTACTAACCTTCTTATATACACATGGGTCATCCTCATTTTTTGATAAAACCAAATAACTCAATGGCTTCATCAAAATGGATGTTCCAACTCCTTGAAGCTTGTTTCAACCCATAAATGGATCGCATTAGCTTGAATACCTTGGAACCATCTTGGGATTGAAAACCTAGGTTGTTCCATGAAAATGTTTTCTTAATGTATCCATTGAGAAAAGCTATTTTGACATCCATCTGCCAAATCTCATAATCATAGTATACAGCTAGTGCTAATAGAATCCTAATTGATTTAAGCATTGCAATAGGCGAAAAAGTCTCCTCATAGTCAATTCCTTGCCTTTGGTGAAACCCTTTCGCTACTAGCCTCGCTTTGTAGGTCTCTACCTTTCCATCAGAACCAATTTTCTTCTTGATAACCCATTTGTTCCCTGTAACACCCCTCACCCGTCTACAGTGTAGTCGAGCAAGGCGTGCTACACGGCGTGCCGGAGCACCTAATCTTATCTGATTTCATTATAGTTTTTGATTTACTTGTTGAAAAACTTTATCTGAGGTTTAGGCTATTTTTATTGTTTATCAAAATCTGACTAATTTAGAAAACTCAAAAATTTTAATGATAATCTGGCAAAGTGCCGGCTGTAATTTGGATTAACAGTTCTTCTGAACCTGCTAAAAATAATTTCAATATATGCTCAAATTCATAACTCATATTATCTCAAGGCATTCTCATCAGTTTCTCAAACTCAGATTCAGTCTCAAAATTTCTCAAACTCAATCTTATTCAAAATCATTATGATTAGATAATCAATTCAAATACCAGAATTCTTATATTTCATTAACTTATATAATTTGCCAATTAAGTACATAAATTTATCAAGTACTGGATATACAAATGAAATTACAGTTACTAATTCACATTACAATATAAGCAGTAATTATAATGTACAGATTAAAAAACATGCTTAAAATGAGCCCTATCTACATGCATTGCTGAGGAGGTGGCAACCTTGAACTCTTCTGACACTTCTGCAGATCTGGACTTTAAAAATCTCAGTCAATTATGTATTGGTTTTACCTTCAGTACCTGCACGAGGAAACAATTCCATCGCGTTAAGCATTTTTGCTTAGTAGTGTAATAGTATAACAAGAAATAATATATACAAACAAAGAAAGAAGTAAATCATAATTCGGATATTCAGGAATCAATTATTCTAACTGTATTGTATTTTAAGTCTCTACGGTTCTGTAAATTGTATTTTTGTTATGTTTCTTTTGCTAATCTCTTTTAATCATTTCATTCAATGTTTAATTTAATTGTACTGAAATTTTCGTATACTTAACTTAACTTAACTGCCTGAATTGAATAATATTTTAATTGACTGCCCGTGTAGCCTATACACTGACTAGATTGGATAAACGGATATACTAGCATTGGGTACCTAGTACCTCGGGCCGTTACACCATCGATCACAAAGTATCTCCCGGTGTGCAAACAGTGTGGCTAAAAAGCCATATAATCAATCAGGCATAAAGCCGAGTATAATAACACAATCTGTATAGCCATAGGCTATTAAAATCATAGTATGGCGTAATAAGCCATAAAACACAATATGGCATGTAGCCATTTACAGAACAGCTGTCAGAATCCTATTGGCATGCCAACCTATCCAAACTAGTCAACTAGGCAAACTAGGGCATATTACAATATTAAATATTTATTTCTTTATTATACAATGCACTGGTCAATGAAAATGTTAACCTTTTTATACATCATGGATAAGTTGATTCTAGTATCAACATGTCACAATTTGCATTTCAATATGCTACCAATATAGTGCAATTTACCATTTTTATAAGTTGCCATTCATTGCCAAATTACTTCAAGTATCGTAGTATGTAAATGTCAAATTCTCAATTTTTGTGTGCTAGATTGGTCTAGCTTAAAGTCCCATTTCTCTTGGTTTTTAGCTTATGGTAAAAGAAGAAAAATTGTAGCTCTATGTCTTATTGCACTCTGGGCAAAATTTCAGGTCATTTTGAGTTGTATAGACCAAGATATGGTCAATTTACTAAAGCCGGACATATTGCACCTTTAGTGCAAAATTTGGTTAATCTTAGGTCAATTTTAGTTCTGGCAGTTTTGGTACCCTAACTTGGGCAAGAAATTTGACTTGGTTTTGGTCATTTCTGGGCTTTGGTGTCTTCATAAGAATTGTAGCTCTATGTCTTATTGTACTCTGGGCAAAATTTTAGGTCATTCTAATTTGTACAGACCAAGATATGGTCAATTTACTAAAGCTAGACATATTTCACCTTTAGTGCAAAATTTGGTCAATTTTAGGTCACTTTTAGTTCTGACAGTTTTGGTACCCTAACTTGCGCAAGCAATTTGACTTGGTTCTAGTCATTTTTGGGCTTTGGTGTCTTCATAAGAATTGTAGCTCTATGTCTTATTACACTTTGGGCAAACTTTCAGGTCATTCTGAATTGTATAGACCAAAATATGGTCAATTTACTAAAGCTAGACGGATTGCACCTTTAGTGCAAAATTTAGTCAATTTTAGGTCACTTTTAGTTCTGGCAGTTTTGGTACCCTAACTTGGACAAGCAATTTGACTTGGTTCTAGTCATTTTTGGGCTTTGGTGTCTTCACAAGAATTGTAGCTCTATGTCTTATTACACTTTGGGCAAACTTTCAGGTCATTCTGAGTTGTATAGGCCAAGATATGGTCAATTTACTAAAGCTGGACAGATTGCACCTTTAGTGCAAAATTTGGTCAATTTTAGGTCACTTTTAGTTCTGGCAGTACTTGTGCAAGTTATTTGACTTGGTTCTAGCCATTTATGGGCTTTGATGTCTTCATAAGAATTATAGCTCTATGTCTAAGCTATCCATGGTAAAAATTTTAGGTCAATTGGACCTGTTTTGAGTGAGTTATGGTCATCCTAATGACTATTGCTCATATGTTCAAAAATCTGGGTTTGCAAGGTTGCCATTCCGGATTTGGTCATTTTTAAGGTAAGTTTCTAAGCAAAATTTTGGCAACATTTCTACATGAAAGTTGGCCTATTTGGTGTCTAGTTTCAACCCCCTCCCCCCCCCCCCTCCCCCCCATTGGCCTCATACCAATTGGGTTCATAGTTTTGCACTTATGACCTAATTTAAGTGCTACCAACATATATAACCAGTATTTGAACATCACACTTCCAATTTTGACAATCCTCCTCCTCTCAATACTTCAACATTTAATCATGATACTTCTATATATATTGTACATAATTCCAGCAAGGTATTTTGAACAGAACACTCAAGTGTTTAATGCACACAATACACCATTCAAGTTCAACATTTACTTCCACCAAAATTCAACATACCTCAATATCAATCCTACACATACACTTCCATGGCAATTACACAAACTGCTCACCATTCAACACCATCATATTTCCTTGATAAATTTCATAAACTCACACACAAATTCATGATATTTAAGGCTGCCCAACATGGCAATTTACTAAAGCATCAAAGTCCCACTATTAAACCCTTAATTCAAGCACTAACATACAGATACTTGGAAATTAACTTACTAGAACTCCCATTTGAGTTAATCAACCTTAATTTCCATCCATTAAATATAAGAATAAGTCACTAACCATGCATTTTCATGGCTACCAAAACTAAGGTTCACCAATACTCAATCATTTCCTCAATTTTTCTTAGCAATTCAACTTACCCAAAGCTCAACACAAGGATTAGTGAAGGAAAATGGAAAGATTAAGCACTAACCTTTATTTGGAGTTTGCTAAACCTCACCAAAACTTCTTCTTTTTGCTGCCTATGTGTTGCCCATGATGTGTAGAATAACTTGAATGAAGAACTCTTGAAGAAACTAGGGCTTGATCATGGAGGATTGGAGCTTCATGCATGAATGGCCATAGAGTTTTATGGGAGAGCATTTTCGGCCATGGATGAAGAATTGAAGGAAATGAAATGAGTTAGTGGAGAAATCTGTCCACTTTAGCCCTTTTATACCCCATTATCTTTAGGTTAATTAATATATTTTATGCTCCACTAACTTAAACTAACCTTAGGTTAGTTTAATAATCCACTTTTAATTATTCCAAATTATACCACTCATTTTTCCTTAATTGCAAATATCATGTATAATTTCATTTTTCATGAAATTTTCAAAATTTAATACCACTTATTTTTAATGGACATTGAGGTCAAAAGTCAACTCTAGGTGTTAAATGACAAATATGCCCCTCTTCGGGTCAAATTCAGATTTTTTTAGTAACACCGATTTGCTCCTTGTATCGCCGATTTCTTTAATTTTTGTTTTTTCATTTATACTAACTTATTAATTTTTCTTTGACATTTCTAATGTCAATTACACCATAGTAGACCTTTAATTAGGTCTCGAAAATATTTCTCCGACTTCCTCGTGGTTCAAGGCTAGTCAACGGTCCTCGCCGTAACTTCCCGGTGCGATCACCCATCGCTACGGGTTTGGCTCATTTAACTTAGTCACATTTTATCTATTTTATTTTTCCTTAATTTTTCTCATTATATATTTCATTATTTTATGCTACCTCACTGTCAATTAAGTATAGTTGCAGACATTCTGACTTTCCAGGGCACGCATTAGTCATCAGAATAGTGGAACATACAGACTACGTAAAGTGAGGATGTTACATTCCTTATAGGTACAATACCTTCAGGTGGGTCAATAAGATCCCAAACTTGATTCTTATACATGGAATCAATCTCGGATTTCATAGCATCAATTCATTTTGAAGAGTCTATATCTAATATAACTTCTTCATAGGTAAGTGTGTCATCTCCATGATCTACTTCCTCATGAGTAGTCAACTCTTGTTCTTTTTCATGAAGAAAACCATATCTCACTGCTGGGTGAGATATCCCGGTTGATCTGTGAGGAATAACTGTAGATGTTTCATCAATAGGTGTAGGTTGACTAGATGGATCTATATCCATCTGATCTATTGGTTGGTCAGAATTCTCCAATTCTAACTCTATTTGCCTTCCTTTGCCTTCTTCTGGAACAAACTGTTGTTCAAAAAATGTGGCATCTCTACTTACCATAACTTTTTGTGATGTAGGAAAATAAAAATAATATCCAAAACACTCTTTTGGATATCCAACAAATCGACCCTTTTCTAATCTGGTTTCCAATTTATCAGTGTTTAGCTTTTTTATATAAGCTGGACAACCCCAAATCTTAACATGCTTAAGACTTGGTTTTCTTCCATGCCATATCTCATAAAGTGTGGAAGATACTGATTTTAATGGAATCCTATTCAGAATATGCAAAGCTAATTCTAATGCAAATCCCCAAAAGGAGATTGGCATATCAGTATAGCTCATCATACTATGTACCATATCCAATAGGGTACGATTTCTCCTTTTAGATACACCATTCAATTGCAGTGTTCCTGAAGGAGTCAGCTGGGAAACAATGCCATACTCTTTCAAGTATTCATCAAATTCAATACTCAAGTATTCACCTCCACGATCTGATAGAAGAGCTTTAATACTTTTTCCTGTTTAATTTTCTACTTCAGATTTAAATTCTTTGAACTTTTCAAAGGATTCATGTTTGTATTTCATCAAATACAAATACCCAAACCTTTATTTATCATTAGTAAAGGTAATAAAATAATGAAAACTACCTCTGGCCATTTCTTTAAATAGACCACATACATCACTATGTATTAGCTACAAAATATTTTTAGCTCTTAGCCCTTGCCCAACAAAGGGTGATCTGGTCATTTTGCCTTGAAGTCAGGATTCACAAGTTGGAGTAGGTTTAGAACCCAATGAGGATAGAATCCCCATTTTCTCCAGTTTTACAATCCTATCTTCTGCAACATGACCTAACCTTAAGTGCCAAATATATTTTGAACTTGAGTTGATATTCATCATGGCATTGCATTCTTTTAGATTGCTATACTCAGGGCAGTTCCTTTTCCAGTGCCCATCCTGCTGATAGTGGAAATACTTTCCTTTACCTCCATCAGCTTTTGTCTTCCCTTTCTGTTTAGCTATTTTCTTGGAAGGACTAGGAATTTGAGGTTTCTTTTTCTTATTACCCTTCTTCTTATTGGACTTTCTAGCAGAAGAAGATGCAATCAAAGCTACCACTTTTCCTTTAGTGCCCGGTATATTCTTTTGGGTAATAACCAGCATGTTGAGTAAACCAGCCAAGGTGCATTCCTGCTTAGTCATATGGAAATTTGTCACAAAATTCCCAAGTGACTCAGGAAGGGATTGAAGGATCAATTCCGTTTGTAGTTGGAAATCCATGTTAAAGTCAAGATGTTCTAGCTACTCAATCAATCGAATCATCTAGTGGACATAATCCCCAACATTCTGTCCCTCAGACATCCTTATGCAAAATAGCTACCTAGATATCTCATACCTGGCATTCCTACTATGTTCACCATACAACTCTTGTAAGTGAAGGAGGATTTCACTCGCACTCTGCATGTTCTCATGCTGCTTTTGTAACTCTTTACTCATAGAAGCAAGCATGTAACACTTGGCTCTCATATTATGCTCCTTCCACTTGTCCAAGTTTCATGTTCCTCTTGTGTAGCCTCTAGAGGTAAGGGACCAGGAACATTTGAGTCTAGAACATATCCTATATGTTTAAGGTTCAGGACAAGTTTCAAATTTCTTAGCCAATCAGAGAGATTAGGTCCTGTTAAAATATTGCGATCAAGTATGCTTGCAAGGATATTGGATGGTGGTAGTTGTGGTGTGCTCATTATTATCAGAAAATTAACTGCAGAAAATAATCAGATTAATTAGTAAATGTATCATGTATTTAAGCAAAATGATTATGGTCTTTTAATCAAATTAGTCCTCCCACTAACTTAGCGAATCCTACACTTCCTCAGTAGGAAATGAAATCCTAGTTGGATGAATTTCTAGTGGGTGATTGAATTCTTATAGTCTTATTGATCATCCTCAGGCACATCCATTATTGGAATTACAATAAACTGTAAGTGAGCAACTCCTTGCCCATCACATCTCATGTGTGGTTCAATCCTTTACCTAGCCCCTAATGCTCAAAATCTCAGGCACATCCATTATTGACTTATCTTGCATTAGTTAAGTTGATCCCATTGATCCAGTAAACATGCAAATAATTTTAATGTCCTCAGGCACATCGATTATTGGCCACCAAACCATTTACATATTTACAATATCTCATGCTTAACAATTATTCTTAAGAAAATCTCTTAAATTAATGGCGTCATATGCAAGTATTTAAAATTTCTTAAAATAATTGCCTCAATGGAGGGCTCATATTATAATTATTTTACTTATACCATTTCCAACTTAATCATTTGTTTGGAAGATTTTGTGGCCGTCCTAATTACTATTATGGTCTCACTTTGCACATTATCAATTTAGCATGCATACATCATATACTTGCATACAATCCCATACATCTCATGCATTCATGGATAAACATTAAATATGGTATGACCATGGACTTTCTAAGGGATTCAATTTTAAGCCACCAAGAATTGAAGCAGGGCATTCCTAGGTGCATTTCATTCATTCATATTACAAGAGTTGCTGAAGGAGTACATAATCAATACTTGATCTTGAATTCCTCCCACTGGTCCCACCAATGCTCTTGACCTCCTTGATCTTCTTGCAATCCAATTACATAGTAATCCTTTGCATACCAAGGCGAATTTACAAGAACCAAATAAATGAAATTACATCCAAAAATATTAGAACCTTTATAATACATACCACCAAAATAAATTAAAATAAATTAATTAATTTATAACCCAAAGAAACATAAAAGAAATAAATCCAATCACATTGGTCTTTTATTGTCCATGATCATCCATCATGCATATCACTATTTAACAATTAAATAAAACATACATACTTAAATTAAATTGAATATCTCATATTCAACTTAAAAATCCAGATTTGAATATGATTCAAACAAATTTAAAAATTTAGATTTGAATCACATTCAAACAAATTTAAAAATTCAGATTTGAATCACATTCAAACAAATTTAAAAATTCAAATTTGAATCAAAATTTAATTGTGTGATTAAAACTCTTAATTAAACACTTTAATTAGTCATGGGCCTAATTATGGGCCTTGAAACCAAGCCCACATTCAAGGCCAAAAGCCGTGCGCATGGCTGAATGCACCAAACCATACGCACCAATGGTGTTCATCATCATGCCACCACCTATTCTTTGCAACCAGCAATGAATCAATCATCTTATGATCAAATCACACAATTAAATCATATATTAAATCATCTAAATGGCAAATATAGTGGCTCTGATACCAATTGAAGGAGCGGAAGTATGAAAAATATTAGTTTAGATCATTGAATTCAAAATTTTTCATCTAGGGTCTCATGCATCATGCAAGATTCATTATTTACTTATTTGATTTCAATGTTCAATAGCATATTAAAACACTTTTAATATGTTTTTGGATCTACATTTGCCATTTAAGATTTTAGAATTAACAGATTAATTCATTAGAACCTTAGATTAAATCAAGAACATGTGCATTAACCTTTTTATGCACTGTAGTTGTGTTTCGTATCTTTGGGAAGCACCTAGGACCCCAAATGTTGTCCCTCTAGATTGTCCACACCAAGATCACCAATGGTAGCCCCTTGAACAGCTTCTAAAGCCTTGCCAACCAATTATAAAATAGGGATTTTCCTTTAGAGAGGTTATAGATGTATACAGGACACTAGAAACAATTTCTAGCAATTTTAATTCAAGAGAATATGAGCAATTCTCTTTCAATTGATGAAAGAAGAAGAAGAGAGGAAGAAGGCTTCAAGGGTGGCTGCACACTTTTAATAAAATCAGAATGTTATTTTCTTCTTTCATCCTTTTTCTCATATAGTTAGGTCATCTTCTGAATGGCTCTTAGTTTAATTGACCCAATCACATTGTGCGAAGTGTCAAACCTAGATTTAATCTTGACTTTGATCATCTTACATGATTAAAAGACAAATGGCAAGCTTATGTACCACATGTCACCATCTCATGGTGCCACATGTCACCCTATGAAATGACCAAATTACCCTTGTGTTTAATTTTGAGTTCTCAACCCAAAATAATTATTTTCTTCTTCTAATCAATTTATATCAAATATAAATTAATTAATTAAACTCTATTTAATTAATTTCTCATAATTAAATTAATATTTAAATACTTTAAATATAAATTTAACTTATACTATACATCCAGTAACCTAGATTTGGTTTCAAGCCATGCTAGGGACTTTGCAATCTAATTGCAAACCAAACCTATTTAATTAATCAATTAAACTCTTTAAATAATTAATTAAATCACATTTAACTTGGTGATTACTTCTGTATGTGTGTGACTCACTAAGCTCATCACTAATTGGCAATGAGATATGATATCAACTCTTAATATCATCAGAACTCTTTCTTACCATGAATGATTTCTCTAAATCATTTTAGGCACCTCATAGACCGTGGTTAACACCTAGCATAGCATGCCATGGCCACCCAATCAGTAATAAGGTTTACCTTAGATGAACCTATTGAAGGAGCGGAAGCATGAAAAACACAAGTTTATACCATTGAATTCAAAAATTTTCACCTAGGGTCACATGCATCATGCAAGATTTCTTTTTATCTATTTGATTTCAATGATAAACAACATATTAAAACTCCTTTAATATGTTTTTGGATCTGTATTTTCTATTAAAGATTTTAGAAATAATCAGATTAATTTTAGAACCGTAGATTAAATCAAGAAGAAATACACTAACCTCTTGATGCATTGCAGCGTATTTGTATATTTGGGATGCGCCTTTAGGACACCAGATTTTGTCCCTCTAGCTTGTCCACACCAAGATCACCTATGGCAGCCCTTGAACACTTTTAAAGTTTTTTCTATTAATTAGAAAATCAAGTTTTGCCTTTTAAGAGATTAAAGATGTAAATAGGACACTCGAAACAATTTCTAGTATTTTTAATTCAAGAGATTGTTTGCTAATCTCTTGGAATTGATGAGAGATGAAGAAGAAGAGAGAATGGGAGCCTCAAGGGTGGCAGCACAAAGGGAGGCAGCAGCTGGTTATTATTTTTTCTTTTCATAACAACACTTATATAGCTAGGTTACCGCTTAAAACCCTTGTCACATGTCACCTTCTGATTGGCTCTAGGTTTAATTGACCTAATCACATTGTGCCAAGTGTCAAACCTATATTTAATCTTAATTTTAATCATCTTACATGATTAAAAGACATTTGGCAAGCTTATGTGTAATGCCATGAGTCACCATCTCATGGTGCCACATGTCACCCTGTGAAATGACCAAAATGCCCCTGTGTCTTAATTTTGAGTTCTCAACCCAAAATAATTATTTCTGTTCTTCTAATCAATTTATATCGAATATAAATTAATTAATTAATCTCTATTAATTAATTTCTCATTAATTAAATTCATATTTAAACACTTTAAATATAAATTTAACTTATACTATACATCCAATAACCTAGATTTAGTTTCAAGTCATGCTAGGGATTTTGCAATCTAATTGCAAACCAAACCTATTTAATTAATCAATTAAACTTTTTAATTAAATTAAATCATATTTAATTTGGTGATTACTTGTGTAAGTGTGTGACTTACTAGGCTCATCACTAATCGGCAATGAGATATGATATCAACTCTTAATATCATCAGAACTCTTTCTTACTATAAATGATTTCCCTATACCATTTTATGCACCTCATAGACCACGGTTAACACCTAGCATAGCGTGCCATGGCCACCCAATTAGTAATAAGGTTTACCTTAAATGAACCTATAATCATATGTTCCCATGCACTAGAATCTCTCTGTTACAAAATCCCAACTCAAACAGGAGCCATGGTTTATGTCAAACCCCATTTGCTATAAATATTATGTTCTCTTTTAATTCCAGTTCTTGATTAAAAATATTTTCTCATCAGAAACTCTTTTCTGATTAAATCTATCTATCCTGGCCAGGAACATCAAGAACAATTAAATGAACATAGGATTTTATCCCTATTTACTTAGAGGAACAGATTCTATCATTATCAACACCTACCTTAATATATAACTAGTAGGAGCCAATACATGCCTATATACCCATACATAGTACAAGTATTGTAACATCCTCCCTGTACGTATTCTGTACATTCTGTTGCTCTAGTGGCCAAATATTAGTCCAAGCAAGTCAGAATATTTGGAACTACACTTCGGTGATAGTGAATAGACATATAATGATGACTTAAATAAAAAGAAAATATAAGCAAAATCAAAGCAAAATGAAAGAGAGAGAATAAAACTAAGTTAAACGAATGACACATGGCGATGGGTCACATGCCAGGTAGTAGTTCTGACCCAGATTTGCAGGAACCCTCGAAATTAAATTTTGGGACATAAGTAAAGTTTTATTGAAATGTAATTGACACTAGAAATATCAAAGAAAAATTAATAAATTAGTACAAAGAAAAATAAAAAATCGAGAAACAGACAAAAATCGGTGTTACCGAAAAATCGAGAATATTACCCGAAGTGGGGCATTTTGGTCATTTGACACCAAGAGTTGCCTTTTGACCTCAATTTCCATTAAATGTAAATGATATTGCACTTAGGAAATGTCATGAAAAATTAAAATGGGATACAATATGTAAATAGTAAAAGAATTGAGATAAATGAGCAAATAAGGAAACTTTAACTAATTAACCATTAAACTATTGCTTAGTGCTCCACTAACTTGAATATTGGAACACCAAAACAAGCCTTGGGATAGCAGATTGCACTCATTATCATCTTCTTCTTCATCCAACTTCATCTTGCCGAAATGAAATTCACCATGGAAACCACCATTGCCGCCCCACATGCAATTTTCATTGGTGCATGATCAAGCCACCATTTCCACTTGATTCCTTCATTAAAGCTTGCATACTTACCTTGGGGAAGATATTGGCACCAAGAAAAACAAGATTTGGTGAAGTTTTGATAAGCTCCAAAAGTTTTAAGTGTCCAAAACCTCTCCCTTGCTTTAGTAAACTTTGTGTTTAGGTTGAGGTGAGTATTTTGGTAAAGAGAAATGAGGAGAATAGTGAGATATGTAATTGTCCATTTTCATCAGCCATGAATATTTGTTGTATTTGAGTTTTTCTTACCTCTAATGGATGGAAATTATGGTTGATTAACTCAAATGGAAGATGTAGTAAGTTAAAATCTAAGTATGTGCATGATAGTGCTTGAATTAAGGGTTTGAAATGGGACCTTGATGCTTTGGCAAACTGCCACGTTTGGTAGCCTATAATATCATGAATTTGTGTGAGAATATGAAGTTTATTAATGAAATATAATAGTGTTAAATTGTGGGTAGCATGTGTAATTGATATTGAAGTATGAGTATATTGAAGTGTATGTATAATATTGATATTGAGATATGTTGAATTTTGGTGGAAGTG
This sequence comes from Hevea brasiliensis, assembly GCF_030052815.1. Lineage (NCBI taxonomy): Eukaryota > Viridiplantae > Streptophyta > Magnoliopsida > Malpighiales > Euphorbiaceae > Hevea > Hevea brasiliensis. The sequence goes on along the minus strand of NC_079493.1, from coordinate 86,255,277 downwards.
AATGTTGAACTTGAATTGTGAATTGTGTGCATTGAGCACTTGAGTGTTCTACCCAATATGCTTGCTGGAATTGTATACAATATATATATATGGAAGTGCCATTGATTGAATATTGAAGTAAAAAAGAGGAGAAGGAATATCAAATTGGAAGTGTAAGTGTCTTGTGCAGGTTTTGTATTGATGGCAATACCTAAATTAGGTCATAAGTGCCAAACTGTGAACCCAATTGGTATGAGGCCAATGGGGGGTGAAAATAGACACCAAATAGGCCAAATTTCATGTAGAAATATTGCCAAAATTCTACCTAGAAACTGACCTTAAAAATGACAAAATCCGGAATGGGAACCTTGCAACCCAGATTTTTGACCATATGAACAGTAATCATTAGGATGACCATAACTCACTCAAAATATGTCCAATTGACCTGAAATTTTTACCATGAATATATTAGACATAGAGCTACAATTCTTATGATGACACTAAAGCCTAGAAATGGCCAGAACCAAGTCAAATAGCTTGCACAAGTTCGGGTACAAAAACTGCTAGAACTAAAAGTGACCTAAAATTGATCAAATTTTGCACTAAATGTGCAATCTGTCCAACTTTAGTAAACTGACCATATCTTGGTCTATACACCTCAGAATGACCTGAAATTTTGCCCCGAGTGCAATAAGACATAGAACTACAATTTTGCATCTTTTGACTAGAAGCTATAAACCAAGAGAAATAGGTCTTTAAGCTAGACTAATCTAGCATACAAAAATTGAGAATTTGACATTTACATACAATCATGCTTGAAGCAATTTGGCAATGAAAGCCAACTTGTAAAAATGGTAAATTGCACTATATTGGCAGCATACTGAATTACAATTTGTGACATATTGATGCTATAAACAACTTATCCACAGTACCTAAAAAGGTCAACATATGCATTGACTTATGAATTACATAATAGTTAGTAAACTCTAAAAATTGAAGAATTAAACAATTAATTTATAATGTGTCCTAGTTTGCCTAGTTGACTAGTTTGGATAGGTTGGCATGCCAATAGGATTCTGACAGCTGTTCTGTAAATGGCTTTATGCCATACTGTGTTTTTGCCGTATATTATGCTGCACTATGACTTTAATAGCCTACGACTATACATATTGTGTATTTAGACTTGGCTTATCGCCAGATTGACTATATGGCTTTTTAGCCACACTGTTGCACATCGGGAGATACTTTGTGACCGATGGTGTGACGGCCTGAGGTACTAGTTACCTAGTGCCAGTATATCCGTTTATCCAGTCTGGTTAGTATATAGGCTACACGGGCAATAATTCAAGTACTACTAAATTCAAATAGCTAAATCTAGTCTACTGACATACAACACCACCAAAATTAGCAAATATTGAAATGTTAGTAAATAAAAGTAGAATCAGCAACTGCAAAGTATATCGATGTTATAAATTCGTAAACACTTTATTTACTTTATTTTAGTGTATATTTCTTTATATTTGGCACCACTAAGCAAAATTGCTTAAAGCGTTGCTTTTATAACGCGTAGGTATTGGAGACACAGCTGGGGAGCCCAGCAGACCTACGACCAGGTGAGTCATAAGATCTGCACAGGAGTCCAAAGTTATCTGCACTGCATTACATATATGGTAGGACTTAGGATATCTTGTATTTTGTACTTTTGTTGTATTTTTGAAATTCGACCCTGTATTTTGTAATGTTATGAAAGCTCTAAAGTTTGTAATATTTTGTACATATTAAATAACATGGGGATTTTCTGGATATATTTAAATTTTTATGGACTGTATTATAAAACTATTTAATGACTGTAAAAGTCTATTGACTTTACTGAGAAATAGAGACTGTAAAATATTTGAGATTTTGATATTATCATATTAAACTATTTTCAATAGGTTTGGAAGGACAGTTTATCCGAAATACAGACGGCACCTTGCCAAATTTTTATTATCATTTTGAAACACCGATTTTATTAAAGTATGAAAATAGTATCGGCATGATATGAATATTCCATAAACGACTTCTTAAAATCAAATTGAGTTAAGGAAACGAGTTGATTACAGACTAGGTGCTCCAGCACGCAGTGTAGCACGCCTTGCTCGACTATACTGTAAACGGGTGAGGGGTGTTACATTTAGTGGTATCAGAGCATAGTTTAGGCATTTATGGACCTAGATAGATTGCATATCATGCATTGCATTGTAAGTGTTAAGATGACTATAATGCAGATCTTTTGATTTGTTATTTTGATCAGAATATGGACTCCACATCGCAGAGAGCGGTCGATGAGGAAGTGGAAAGTCATGCTCCATCTATGACTGAACCAGGAGACAGGAAGGAACCTGCTCCACCAGTACCAGGTGCACTAGCCACATTTCAGCAAATGGCTAAGTTCTTTAGACAGATGACAGGAGTTATGCCACCACCACTACCTCCACATCAAAAATCTCACATGGAGAGACTCAGGAAGTTTGGAGCAGTGGATTTTCTAGGCAAAAGGGAAGATGATTACATCACGGTGGCTGGTTGGACAGAACTGGAAGAGTCTTGAAACAACTTCACTGTACTCCAGAGCAGAATTTAGAAGCTGTTGTATCACTATTGCAAGATGATGCATACCAATGGTGGGATAAAGTAACTAGTGAAGTGCCACCAGAATTAATAACTTGGGATTTCTTTCTCACTGAGTTCAGAAAGAAGTATGTGGGCAGTGTATACCTGGAAGAGAAGAGAAGGGAGTTTATTACCCTATGCCAGAGACAGCTGACAGTGGCTGAATATGAAAGAGAATTTATCAGACTGAGCCGCTATGGGCAGGAAATAGTCCCTAATGAGGCAGAGAGATGCAAGAGATTTGAGGAAGGACTCAATGATAACATTAAAGTAATGATTACAGCCTTAGGGATTACAGAGTTTGCCAAGTTAGTGAAAGCCACACTGAAGGTTAAAAAAGTTAGAATGAATGAACATAACAGAATGGATAGACAGCAGAAAAGAGGTCAGTGTCAGACCGGTACATCTTCTGCCCTTAGTAAGAAATTCAGAGGTTTGCCTACCTAGAGTTTCAGTAGAGCACTAAGTCAGGGTCAGTCACAGAGGCCCAAATCTCAGTTTGCACCAAGAAGAGGCCAGTCCACACCTTCAATGGCTAGCTTTCCAAAGACAGGATTTAGGGGACTAGCCTCAACAGTATATGTTGCTTGCCCACATTGCCAAAAATGGCATAAGGGTGAATGTTCGAGGATGATAGGTACTTGTTTATGGTGTGGATCTACAGACCACCTAGTCCGAGATTGTCCTCGCAGAACTGCTACATCCACTCCAGTATCAACTGTTAGGCCTACTCCTCTAGCTCCAAGGGGTAGAAAGCCGGGTAAGGCTGAGGCAGCCGATACTTCACAGAAACTTATGTCAGAGTCTGTGGAGAGAGCAAAAGGCAAAAACCCAGCCAGAGCCTATGTTATAAGGGCACAGGAGGAATAGCATGCTCCAAATGTCATCAAGAGTACGTTCCTCCTCTATAATACTTCTGTGCATGCATTAGTGGATCCTAGATCTACTTATTCATATATTTGTATCAAGTTGCCCGTAGAAAAGGGAATACCAGTAGAGAAAAGTGACCAAGATATCCTGGTCACAAATCCGCTAGGCCACAGTGTGGTAGTCAACAAGGTGTATAGGGGCTGTCCATTGAAGATTCAAGGGAAACAGTTCTTAGCAGACTTAATCGAACTACTTTTCCATGAGTTTAATGTGATTTTGGGAATGGACTGGTTATCCCACCATCAGGCAATAGTAGATTTTAAATTGAAGAGAATCTCTCTAAAAACTGCTGAGAACGAAGAAATAACAGTTGTGGGTGAAAGGACAGATTTCTTGTCCAATGTCATCTCAGCTACAGTTGCAAGTAGATGGTTGATAAAAGGGTGTGAAGCCTATCTAGCACACGTGGTTGACATTAGGCAGGGTAAATTTAACTTGTCTGACATACCCACAGAAAGGGATTTTTCTGAGGTATTTCTTGAAGAATTGCCTAGTTTGCCACCAGAAAGGGAAGTTGAATTTGCTAATGAGATTATGCCAGGTACAGCTCCGATTTTAATTGCTCCATATAGGATGGCACCTGCTGAATTGAAAGAGTTAAAAATCCAGCTGCAAGAATTACTAGACAAGTGGTTCATACGCCCCAGTGTGTCACCGTGGGGAGCTCCGGAACTGTTTGTAAAGAAGAAAGATGGGACACTGAGGTTATGTGTTGACTATCGGCAGTTAAACAGAGTAACAGTGAAGAACAAGTATCCATTGCCTAGAATTGACAATCTGTTTGATCAGTTGAAGGGAGCCGGTGTGTTTTCTAAGATTGATCTCAGATCAAGGTATCATCAGCTAAAGGTTAAGGATGCAGATGTGCCTAAGACTGCATATAGAACTTGGTGTGGGCATTAAGAATTCCTAGTGATGCCATTTGGGTTAACAAATGCTCCAGCAGCATTCATGGACCTTTTGAACCGTATCTTCCATCCATACTTAGATCGGTTCGTAGTGGTCTTCATTGATGACATCCTGGTGTATTCCAAGGATAAAGCAGAACATGATGAGCATTTGAGAATTATTATGCGGACTCTAAAAGAGAAGAAACTGTACGCCAAATTATCCAAGTGTGAGTTCTGGTTGAATGAGATTACATTCCTTGGACATGTAGTATCAGCTGAAGGGATTAGAGTGAATCCCAAGAAGATTGAAGCAGTGATGGAATGGAAGCCTCCCAGAAATACAACTGAGATCAGAAGTTTCTTGGGGTTAGCTGAATATTATAGAAGATTTGTAAAGGAATTTTCCCTGATAGCTGCTACAATGACTAAATTACTACACAAGAATATGAAATTTGACTGGAATGACAAGAGTCAAGCCAGTTTTTAGAGGCTGAAGGCTACGTTGATAGAGGCACCAGTGTTAACACAGCCAGTGTCAGGAAAAGACTTTGTAGTCTATAGTGATGCCTCACACAATGGGTTAGGGTGTGTACTCATGCAAGAAGGGAAAGTGGTCACATATGCTTCTAGGCAGTTAAGGCCACATGAAAAGAATTACACTACTCAAAGAAAAATTAATAAATTAGTACAAAGAAAAATGAAAAATCGAGAAACAGACAAAAATCGATGTTACCGAAAAATCAGGAATATAACCCAAAGTGGGGCATTTTGGTCATTTGACACCAAGAGCTGCCTTTTAACCTTAATTTCCATCAAAAATAAATGATATTGCACTTAGGAAATGTCATGAAAAATTAAAATGGGATACAATATGTAAATAGTAAAAGAATTGAGATAAATGAGCAAATAAGGAAACTTTAACTAATTAACCATTAAACTATTGCTTAGTGCTCCACTAACTTGAATATTGGGACACCAAAACAAGCCTTGGGATAGCAGATTGCACTCATTATCATCTTCTGCTTCATCCAACTTCATCTTGCCGAAATGAAATTCACCATGGAAACCACCATTGCCGCCCCACATGCAATCTTCATTGGTGCATGATCAAGCCACCATTT